>NW_026596244.1:14288289-14349388 GCF_907164565.1 Psammomys obesus | reverse complement strand
TGGCTTGTGACTGTTGTGTGTGACTGTGACTGTGCTGTGTGACTGTGACTGTGACTGTGATTGTGGTGTGTGACTGTGGTGTGTGACTGTGACTGTGACTGTGCTGTGTGACTGTGGCGTGTGACTGTGGCTCCCCAACCCTGGAGCTGTCCCCGCAGGAGCACCTAGGTGACACTAGGGAAGGGAAGTCGGAGAACTCAGGAGAAGCTGCAGCCAGCGAGCCAGCACTGCTGCCGTCAGCTGAAGGTCGGAGAGAGGCTTGTTCTAGAGAAGGAAAGAGGATTCAGAATCCATTGGCCTGGTCCTACTGTCGGCCCGCCTGTCGCGGGCCGAGAGCTCCTACCTAAAGTACAAGCCAAACTTCGGACTGTGATTAGGCTGGCTGTGCTGCTGTTTGGTCTGGGGCTGGATTTGTGGGGTTTATTTTCTTTGCCTCTGCTCCTTACTGGAGACGGAGTGTAGGGCCTGCCACGTGCTGCTACGCGCTGGGCCCCTGAGCTCCAGGCCCAGGTTCGTTTGTCTTTCAGTCATCCCTGAAAGTCAGGGCTTCCTAAGTGTGGCTGGACAACAAAATTCCCTGAGGAGCTAAAAAAGGAAGTTTATAGATAGGATGTAGAAGTTTAGGATAGTTCTGCTGAGAGGCCTGCGGTAGGGCCTGCACAGAACATTGACAAATACACAAAACGGGGTTCTGAACTGGTAGTTGGAAATTAGGACTAGCAATGCCACTTTCCGCAGATTTTCAAGATTAAGTAACAGCTTATGAAATTGCCTGGTTTGCAACTGCAGTGAAAAATGTAGCGGTAGCTGTTGATGCAGAGTAAGTGATCTCAAAGCGAGCTTTCCTCAGGGCTGTGTGCACACGTGTCTGTCTTGGCCGGATGCTTTCCGTGATGTCTGAGCTTCTGTAGAGTTGGTGATTATCAGGATTAGGTGGGAAGACACAGCAGGTGGAAGTAGCGTTGAGTTTACGGAATCTCGTAAGCCGGTAAGGAATAGCAGTGATCGCCACAAGAATGTGAGAAGGAAGCTTTTGGGCTCTTAACCAAACGCGGTTTCTGGCTTTGCCCTGTTAGCTGTGGCATCAGGCGAGGTGGGTGATCGTGGCACTGGCCCTTCCCACTGGCGAAGGACCGCAGCGCCTTACCCGGCCTGCAAGCTGTTGCGAGCCGTGCGTGAGCTAATGTACGCAAGCATCAGCTCAGCACGATGCCGTCACACTGTAGCTGTTCAGGGAAGCCTAAACTCAACGATAGGAAATGACAAGGTGGTTTGGCTCAGCCCTCAGAGAGCAGAAGCAGGCGTAAGATTCACGGCTAAGTTTTGCGAACTTAGCTGTCTCCGTGAAGAGTTTACAGAGCTGGGTTGGGGAGTCCTCGAGTCCCTAGTTATTTAAATACTGACCTTGTGAGAAGAAATCTATGAAGCAGACACGCGCTGCCATCGTGCAGCAGGGGATGCCTAGCAGCGAACCTAGATGCTGTTGCCATCTCCAGGAAGCCAGCAGGTGGGTGGGAGAAGAGGGCGGCCCGTGCGTGTGGCCAGGGCCGAGGACCACAGTGCAGAGTGATGTGTAAAAGGGGCACATGTCCAAGGAGAGCCTGGACCGCGAGCCCGTGCGGCGAACGCTCCCCGGATAGTGTGGGGGACGGTTGGTTTATGCCATGTAAACATGTTTTTGTTATAGTCCCAAGGGGGGTTTGGCGTGTCCGCACCTGCTAAGGGCCTCGTGCGGAGCGTGGCTTTGCCAGCTGGACTTAGTTGGATTCTGAGAACGGGGGGGGGGGGGGGGGGAGTGTGGTAGCCCAGAGGAAGGCGGCGGTGACTAGGAGAGGGGGCTGTCTGCTGGCTTGCCGGCCACCCGGCCTTCTGACAGAGATTGGTATTGTCCCCCCATCCTGCGACTCCACCCAGCAGGAAGAGGCCGCGGCCCCTCTCCCTGACAGCCCTCTTTTCCCCTACCTGGGGTCGGGGGGTCAGAGGGACGGGCAAGCTTGAGGAGCCCCCAAGCAAAGTAGCGCCCGCAGGGTGCCCGGCCCGGCTGGCGGGCAGGTGTTGGCGCTCGGCTGCTGGCGTTCGGTCGCACAGGGAGGCCGCTGCACCGCTTTCTGCGTGAGTCTGAGGTGGCGTGAGAACCCGGAGCGAGAAGCAGAGTTCTGCAGGTGACGTTTTAGTGTTTCTCAAGATCCCGAAAGGCCTCTCCCTTCTACATTTCAGTAGATTCAGGGAGAGCACACGGAAAAGCCAGCCTGGCACAGGCTGCGTTGTCCTGCTGGAGCAAATGTGCCCTGTGTCCTGATGTGGTGTTGGCGTCACCAGGGCGGCAGACTGGCTCATACAGGGTGCAGTGGCTCTGCGGTGCCAAAGCTAGTGCCGTGTGAAGCTAAGCTGGGCACCGGCAGTATTGTCTTTGCAACCTCTCTTTTTAGTTGACTAACTCCAAAATTAGCATGAAAGTGATGTTTGCCTGTTTACTTTGTTCAAGGGACACATTTGTACATTTAGACAAGCAACAAAGGAAATTACTTTAGAATGTTACTGCTTACGTTAGAATGCTGCTAAGTGACAGCTTAGTTCAAGCCAGTCTGTGTGGGTGAGCATCGGTCTGCTTCTTGCTACAGAGAAAGCAGTGAAACATTGTAATACGGTGAAGGAGTCCGGCTCTTGGATTGTGTGAAGTTTTCTCTTCCTACAAACCATAAGCTTATCAGGATTTTAAATAAAGTAATGCAAAAGACAGATAGGCAGTGATGGCCTATTCTCCGTATGTTACACAGTAATTAATGCCTGATTTCTTAGAACTGAGTTCCCACAGAAAAAACGCATGACCTTTAACCTGTTCTCGAGGGGAGAGGGCCTGAAGGGCTGAGGGGGCACTGAATAAGCCTCCACGGTGAGAATAGACGTGGTTCATACAACGCGCTGCTCCACAGGGCTCAGGTGACCTGACCTGCCACCGCAGCGGCAAAGGGGTCTACACCGTTGGAGCGTCCCCAGGGCCAATTCTGGTGTGTGGTGGGGAAAAGCAAATGGCAGAGTTGCTCACACACAAATGCTGCTTGCAGAAGTGGAGCAGCAGTCACAGTAGACTTGGAGAGGTGAAGTAGGCACATATGCCCAAGAGATAACAAGCTCGAATGAAAAGTGTTTGGCCTGTTTTTCCTGTCGTGTTCCTGTTTGCTTTTCACAGGGTCCACAAGGGTGGAGCTGGTTTATCTTTATATATGTGTGTATTATATATATAATTTTATTTATCTTTTTTTTTGAGACAGGGTTTCTCTGTGTAGCCTTGGCTGTCCTAAATTCACTTTGTAGACCAGCTGGCCTCTGACTCCCAGAGTGCTGGGATTAAAGGCGTGAGCCACCACACCCAGGTAGTTTTTTAAAAAATGTGTTCGATTAGTGTGTTGTTGTTTTTTTTTTTAAGTTACTAAGACAACTACAACAACAGGATTGAAGTGATCTTTGAGGAAAATAATGAAATGATTGATACTTGTAAGTAAAATGCATACTAGATTACAATTGGCAATATCATAATTTTGATCCTAGTGATCTTGCAGAATAAATAAAGCTGTTGGTTAGGAAACTTTAGTTGTTATGCCTGTTCTTAGATCATCCTTTGTCCACAGAATTAACCTGGCCAGGAGAAAGAGTAATGCTGTTTCATGCTTGCTCAGCCTGTCTCATCAACCTCCAGATCAGCTGGGGTTTGTTTTCGTTTTTAATGACCTTCAAACAGAACCTTAAAAAGCTTTCGATGGTTTGCCTTAGTGTAGTGGAAAGGCGCGTGGTATTTCTTTAGCTGAAAAGTCTTTATGTTGTGTGCATAATGAATGTGCGTGTGTGTTACATGTGTGATTATATGTGTGTGTGTGTGTGTGTGTATGTATGTATTACATGTGTGTCTGTGTAGGGCACACGCTTGTGTTGTGGATAACCGCAAGGCCTGTATCAGCCTAGGCGAGCACTCCATTGCTAAGCTATACCCTCTCAGCCTGTTGTTTCTTGCTTCCAATCGGGGGACCACATTTCAGTAGATTCTCCGAAGTTGAATCTTACGGAAAGGTCTAGGATGGTGTATGCTGGCTTGCTTTCCTCAGAAGATGACTCATGTTCAGACTTGATTTGAGCAGCCTTGTGGGGTGAGGTGAACTGTTTAGAGTCTGTCACTGGGTCTTTTCCCTGAGTCCTCTGCCAGCGGAGGTGGTGCTGACGGGATTGGGTTTTACTTCTCAGCTGTCCATCTTTCCTTTGGCAAACCTCGGAGGCGGCCGGGAGGGAGACAGCAAGCTCTCAAGCGTTCTGTGGTAGAGGGTAGGCCACGCACGGCCTCCGCTCACTCTGAGAGTTTCTCATCTGCATAACACCGGCACTCCGGGCACACTCGCCACCCTTTCATTCCTTCTGATGTTACCAGGCACCGGTTAAAATCTCTGCCTCAGTTTCCCTGTATTCTAAAGAAAGCAGGACGCAGAAGTTGATAAAGGAGAGTAGACCATTTACAGTTGTCAAAGGTGGCGTCACCTTTTCCGTGAGACATTACAAATTACGGAAAACTGTGAGACCAGGCTAGAACACAGGTGAGGAGTCAGAGAAATTTATTATTACCTAGGCCCACAAGGTGCTTCAGCTCTCTGTTACAGAGAGACTGTTTATGTTTTTATTTTAAAGTCCTAAAAATGAAAACGAGGTCCTAAAGATCCCAATATTTCAAACAGATTTTTTTTTTTTGGTGGTGGTGGTAGGTGGATATGAGATTTTCGCCCATCCTGAGCCAGGTAGAGTTCTTGCTCCCAGGCCTGACCTTTTGTGATGTGGGAAATGAAAACCTTTTTGTGTGTTTTCTTTATGAGGCAAGATAGAGAGATGAGGGCTGTGAGAGGGAAAAGCAGCCCTCATTTCAGGCTCTGCTTGCAGCCTCACCAGCTGGAAATCAGGAATTCCACCATATTTAACAGCGTTTGCTCTGAAGGTGTGCCGGTAGAGTGTTGCTTCTGTGGTGAGATAATGCAAACAGGGTTTTAGAGTAACAGTAAGCCACTCTGGGCCCTCTTAGTTTGACTTTTCGGCTTTCTTAGTTGAAAATCTGTAATTCTCTAAACCGCTCACAAGAGCCCCCATTTACACTGAAGGGCAAGCCTGTGAGCCACAGCCTTGCCTTCCCTGACTGTAGTCTGTCCAAGGCACCGCTGTATCAAGAGGGGAGGAAAGGGGTGAGAGTCCCCTAGGAACTTGAGCAGTGTTACATCTGGAAGCCTCCAAACTCCTACAGAGCTGCTAGTTGCAGCTGAGATACTTGGAGCCCCCCCCCCCCGCCCCCGCAGGTGCGGGGGTGCTGTCCTTCCCCGGAGCATCTCTACACAGGGCTCTCCGTGGTTAACCCTCCTCCATTCTCCCTGCTTCACGGGATGGACGCAGCAGAAAGTCTCTGGTGCAGCCGGGACTCCCAGCTTTGCTGCCTGGCGTCTGCGAGGAGAGCGGCGTGGGCCGCCCCAGCAGTGAGCCGCTGCCTGTGTCGGGCTTGTGCCACTGCCACTCAGTTACAGGTCGGCCTTGGACGGTCTAACAGGCTGTGGAGCCGAGAATTGGGAACCAAGGATGAGAGTTACGCTTCAGGCGGTCCTCCTGGCTGAGAGGTGGGAAGGGGTGGATCCACAGCCGGCGTGAATCTGTGAGGCAGGCGCCCGGGACCCTTTGTTGGTGTTCTCTGTCTGTCTCTCTGTCTGGGTTTTTCTTTGGCTTTAAAGACGAGCGATCGTCCCCGCTGGAGCGGCGGCGGAATTGCAGGCCCTGGAGCGTGCAGCTCCCGGCGTGCAGCCCGGAGCCTGAGTGTGGGGGGTGAAGGCTGCAGAACCGCAGCAGGAAGGTTTGCGTGACGCGCATCACGGTGGGTCAGTTCGGCTGTTTCAGCACGTTTTAAACTGCAGGTTTAGGAAGTGTCTGAATTTGCTTTTGTTGGCAAAAGCGTTTGTACACCTGTCATTGGGAGTGGTGTAGCGTCTGTGTGGCCTCTCACACCACAGGTGTTCTTCATGACCCTCCTCACTCCGTCTGTAGATCTGTGGTCAGTGCTCAGGGCTCAGCCCCGTCCTCGGCCTGCGCCTGGTTAGCAGCGCGGGAAGCTGTCTGGACTCCTGCTCAGGGACGGTGACTGGCTAGTGTGAGGTGTGGCCATTGACCCAGCTGGCCCTTTTCTGAAGGACCTGGCCCGTGACGGACCTGGCCCGTGACGGCTTCTCATACACTTTGCCCTGCCCATCCAAAGGGAGCAGCCTGCGCTGTCTTTTGCTCTTTGCTGCAACATTTGTTCTCCCTCTGTTGCGAATTGAAGTCGGTTTCCACAGCAGTTGTTGACATCAGCATTAGCTTCAGGCTACTTGCTTATGGAAACTGACCAGTTACCGATGAGCCAGACTCAGGCACAGGATGTGTGGCTCAGTGGTGAAGTGATTGCCTGGCATGTGTGAGGCCGTGGGTTCGACCCCAGTACCAAAAAAACAAAAACAAAACAAGGCCAAACCCCAGAGGAAGCAGTTCATTAGCTAACGTTTGACAGTCGGTGGACTCCAGGCGCTGGAAGTCAAGGGCGCGGAGATGTGCTTTGTTAAGGTAGTGACCTTGGAATTGCCCGAATACAGCAGCAGTGCCCACAAGGGAAACTTAAACTTGGACTTTTGAGCCAGGCTTCTCCCGAGAGAGCCTTGGCAGGAAGTGCTGCACACAGAAACGAGATCCGGGCATGCTCCTGTTACCTCCTGCCCCGGCTCCTGCTGGTCTTGTCCCCTGCCACCGGGACGCTGAAGCGCTGGGGTCTCAGACATGGCCGTGCTGGTGTCACTGCTCCCCAGGCCTTCAGAGTCTCCACGCCGTGTGCTTCCTAGTCAGGACCCGGACCCAGACTCACGGTTCCACTCCACTGAAGCAGACCCCTGCCCTCAGTCCTCTGCCCGACTGTGCACAATTTGTGTTGTGAGCACAGAGCCTGTGCTTACGGAGCGTTGCTTTACCCACTGAACCGATTCTGGCAGTGGACGGGGTGAAGGTTCTCTGCTCTTTACCTTGGTGTGTCCTGTGCGCGGCTGCGCTCATCTCTGTGCATGCCTGGAGCCTGAGGTAGCTTCCTCGTCACTCCTCACCTTGGTTTTTGAGACAGGGTCTCCCACTACACCCAGGTAGAGCTCGCCTTTACGCTGGCTTGGCTGGTGTATAGGTTCTCCTGCCTGTACGCACCCGTAGGTCCCTGGGTCCTCCCAGCCCTCATGGTGTGCTCGTATGCTTTGCGTGAGTGTTCTCTAGAAGTCCGTGTCTTAAACTCCTGTTCTCCCACCGCGGCGCTCAGGGGAGGTAGTGGAAGATTTTAGAGGTGGGGCCTGATTGGGAAGCCCCCGGTCCCACGGGTAGCCGTCCGACAGAGATGGGCACTGCGCTCCTCTGCTCCTGGATGGTGTGGCCAGCGGTTTGTCTCGCATCCCTGCCAGTGTCCCGCCGCCTCACAGCCCAGACCAGTGCCTTGAGACCTGCAAGCCCAACTAAGCCTTTCGTCTGGGAATGCGGCTCAGTGGCGGAGGGCACATTTAGTAATCTGCTTATCAGATCCCTTCTCCCAAGTTTGATCTGTCTTGCAACATTTAATTTAATGATATGTGATTTTAGTAATTTAACTTTATGAGCTTTCCCTAAATCATTCAGGTTAGTTTCCACTGAAAACTGTATTAATTTATGTAAGTTAACCCTAGAACTGGTGTGACAGGCTGGGGAGGACACGGGACTGTGTCTTGGCGTGTGTTGAACCGCGCTGCCCGTGTGTAGGAGGCAGAAGGTGGTCTGTGAACACTGGTCGGAAGTGTGCTCCTCAGCCAGAACTCTCACAGAGGGAGTGGACGTGGCAGCTTTTTACTGCAGTGTCATTTTGGCCAGCGGCTGAAGATCCCAGGCTTGGGCCAAGGCGCTCTAGCTGTGGCCTGTGGAATTAAATGCTTTCTGTGAATACGGAGTTGGAGCCACTTGGCAGATACGTGCTGTGTCCCAGCACACACGCCTGTGTCCTCACCGGGCAGGGAGTAAGGCAGGCACATCTGCCTTTGTCCTTGTGAACGATGCCTACTCCTGCGCTCTGAGCTGGGCTCGGTACTCCACTTCTGTGCCAGCTCTCGGAGGCTGAGTAGAGATGGAAATGAGGTGACCCGAGGCTCCCAGAGAGCTGTCAGTTGTCTTACATCCTCGCCTGAAGGACTTGCACTACACACCATTACAAACCAAGTAAACCTCGACGTTTTTAAATAAATCTCATCATTGTTTGTAATCATGGTGTGTGTGTGTGTTTGCGTGGTGTGTGATGTGTGTGACGTGTGGTGTGGTGTGTGTGTGTTGTGTGGTGTGTGTGGTGTGTGATGTGTGTGATGTGAGGTGTGTTGTGTGTGGTGTGATGTGTGTGTGGTGTGAGGTGTGATGTGTGTGTGGTGTGATGTGTGTGTGTTGTGAGGTGTGTGTGGTGTGAGGTGTGATGTGTGTGTGTTGTGAGGTGTGATGTGTGTGGTGTGTGATGTGTGTGTGGTATGAGGTGTGATGTGTGTGTTGTGTGTGGTGTGAGGTGTGATGTGTGTGGTGTGATGTGTGTGTGGTATGAGGTGTGATTTGTGTGTGGTGTGTGATGTGTGTGTGATGACTGTGAGGTGTGATGTGTGTGTTGTGTGTGTGGTGTGAGGTGTGATGTGTGTGTTGTGTGGTATGAGGTGTGATGTGTGTGTTGTGTGTGTGGTGTGAGGTGTGATGTGTGTGTTGTGTGGTATGAGGTGTGATGTGTGTGTTGTGTGGTGTGAGGTGTGATGTGTGTGCTGTGTGAGGTGTGTTGTGTTGTGTGTTGTGTGTGTGGTGTGATCTGTGTGGTGTGGTGTGTGATGTGGCGTGTCTGGGATGCCATAGTCTGAGGACTCTGTGGAGTCGGTTCTTCTCCACGTATGTCAGTTCTGGCTGTTGCGTTCAGGTGCTGTGCTCGCACAGCTTTCTAGCCCATCTGCTGACTGTTGCCCAGCGAGCATTTGACAAAGACTTTTTGACAGAAATCACAATTGTTTTGTTCACAAGACTACACACATAATGTATACATTGACTTCCCTACCCAGTGTTTAATGTGCTCTGTGTGTCTCCTGCATGAACGAGGGAGGGAGGAAGAGTGTGTGCCCTTGCGTTGTAGATGCACTGAGGTGCGCGTGTGGAAGTCAAGAATGGCAGTGGCATCCGTTCCCGCTTTCCCCGTGAGAGGGGTGTGTGGCTCTCTGTTGACAACTGAGCGTGCCAGGTTAGCTGGACGGTGAGTTATCCTTGTGTCTTATCTCTCATTTCCCAGAGATGTGCTTGGGTTAGAGGCACTGTCCTCAGCATTATGTGGTTCGAATCCTCCCAGCTGCACATGGAGCACTTCATCCATGGAGCAGATTTTATATATGTTGTCATTTGTGGCTTCACCATTGTAGAAGGATCAGTGTAGCTTCCTCTCCTCCCTCCCTCCTCGTTTTCCTTCCCTCCCTCCTTCTTTTCTTCCTACCTTCCCTCCATTCTTCCTTCCCTCCTTCCTTTCTTCCTTCCTTCCAACCTCCCTTCTTTTCTTATTTTCAGCAATTGAAGGGTTTTTTTTATTTATTGGTTTTAAAAATAATCTTATACAATGTATGCAAATCATATTCTTTCTCCTCTCCAGCTTCTCTCTACTTCCCTATATATCCAACTTCATATTCTTTCTCCTCTCAAAAATATAAATCCAACCAAAGAATAAAAGCCCCAAAAGATATTTTAAAAAATACTAAAACAAAGAGAGCACAGACAGAAACATGGACTCTGTCTTGCGTTGGCCCAGCTACTCCTGGGCAGGGCCGGCCCTGAGTGTGGCTGGACACCCAGTTACTCTCTGTTGGGGAAAACCAATTTTCTCTTTGGCATCAGGTATCAAATGCAAATAGCTTCTTGGTTGGGGGTGGAATTTTGTATGGATTTTTTCCTCATACTGGGGTTTTGTTTGGTTGGACTTGTACAGGGTCTGTGCATGCTGCCACAGAATCTGAGTTCTCGTGTGTGTCAACCCTGCTGTGTCTGGAAGTCACCCATCCATCTGGCTCTTACAGTCTTCCCGCCTCCTCTTCCACACACATCCCTGATCCTTGAGGGGAGGGGCCTGATAGAACATCTGACTGAGGGCAGATGTGCTTCAGATGTGCTCCGAAGCCTCTCTCTCTGCACACTGCCCAGCTGTGGCTCTGTGTTAGTTCCCCTCTGCTGCAGGAGGTTTTCTGGTGAGGACTGAGCGGTGTGCAGACCTGTGTACAGCAGTGTGTCAGTGAGCGCCATCTTACTGCTGTGTCCTTTAGCAGGTCCCGGACTCTGACTCTCGGTTGCTTAACAGTGTCAGGGATGGGTGCTGTCTCACGGAGCTGACCCTGAATCCATTTTTAAATTACAGGGTTGGTTCCAGCGTCGGCACCGGTGTTCTTCAGGGTGTTGTGCAGGCATGTCAGTGCCGCAGCTGGCGGTGACCGACCCCGCTGCCCCTCCGCTGGTGCGCAGGCCACCTCCCAGCAGCGCCGCTCAGCTTTCATAGGGAGGGTGCACACAGAGAACACCTGAAGCCAGCCCGAGCTGATGTCTGTTGCTGTCAGTCATTCTGGCTGTTTTTTCTGTGAAAGGAAAGTGGCTGCCCTCTTCATCGGCAGGATGGGAAGAGGAGCGCCAGCCTCATGGGACAGCCGTTAAATGAGCTATGACACTGTAAGGCTCTTAATTCAGCACTGTTTGTGTACAGCACTTACCATTTCAAAACTACGGAAGTGAATTTCGTGGGCCTTCCCCTGAGCCTGGCTTCTAATTATATGGGCTTACTGCCCTCTTGCTGGGCAATAGCACTTCCTGAGACATTGTTTGGGCTATTTCCTTCCATCTCTTACTTAAAATATCTCCCAAATAGAAGGAAGTTATAGTTGACAGCCTAATAGCCGGCTGCCTCCATCTTGTTTTGTCTGGGGATGACTGGCCAGTATGAGCTGTGAATTTCTCTATGTCCCATAGAGGAAGGACAGCTGAGTGGCCAGACTCCCCCTCTCCCCCCCCCCCCCCCGCCCCGCCCCGCCCCGCTCTCCCAGAGACATCTGGGGCTCAGGCCTCCTGGGGATTTTTATCTCTCTCTTTTTTTTTTCTTTCCTGTCCTTTCCTTTTCCCCCTCCCTTCTCTTTCCCTTCCCTTTCTCCCTTTCCCTCCCTTTCCTTTTCTTTCCTGGAGGATTCCCTATACCATGAAAAAAAGAAAAAAAAACTTCCTAAATGAGTTGTTTACCCTTGTGGATCTCACAAAATACCTAAACTGTGGAGGAGGAAAGAACACGTCGTGTGCCTAATTTCTACAATCTTGTCTGAAAGGGGTAACTCACATAAAGAAATCACAGAGGAATGAATGGTTCGTGGGCCCGAGGAGGCATCTTAAAGTTATTTAAGAGCTTCACGGTTGGATGACCCAAAGAGTGGACCTATTGCTGCTTTGGAGGCAATGGCTCCCCTGTGGTCCTGGCATTCTTTTGTCCACAGAGCCAAGGGATGAATTTCTTTAGAAATCTGGAGGTAGTGTGCTAATTTCTTTCTATAGCTCCTAGGAGGGTTCCTTCGCAGAGTGGGTCTGTAGGTAAGACTTGATGGGTCCTGGTTAGGTTTTCCTGTCATCTGTGTCTGTTGCTACTTGAATGGTGTTGAACGTGTGGGCCGAAGGCTCTTCATTCATGAGCACCATACTCGGAGGCTTGCCCCACCGCCTGGCGTGCGAGGAATTGTCCACACAATCAAATATGGCCCCTGTTAGAATGAACAGACGAGGAGGCGCTCTGCATAGTGTTTGTAAAGCCTCACCCTCCGATCACAGTTTGCAGCAGTTTGAATTCATGAACCAGATTGGTCACTGGACTGTAGAAAAGTATCAGGATGAAAACTAGTGCTTCTTGATTTTCAAGAATAAGAGAAAAGCCAGGTGTGGTGGCGTGCACCTTTAGTCCCAGCACTGGGGAGACAGAAGAGGTGGGTCTTCATGAGCTGAAGGCTAGTTTTGACCACATAGAAGGCTGGTGGAATACACAGAGACCCTGTAAAACAACAACAAAACAAAAACAAGCACGCACACACACATGAATAAGGGTTTTGGGGAAGAGAATAGTGAGGTAAGTCTCCACAAAATTTGGATTCTGTGAACCTTTGGGATCCCATCCTTATTTAAGAAGCAAAATGAAATGAAAAGAGCATCCTTGGGATGTAAAATATTTGTTTTAAAAAGCGATGTACAGAATAGTGGTGATGAAAGCCCAATGACTAATCCTGCCAGAGCAGACTCAATAGTGACTGGTTGAAACAGCACGATTAATAGTGAAGGTAGGGCTAAAAATATTTCTTCTCCAACGATTACAATAAAAGCTCTTCTCTTCTGCTTAGACTCTTGCATTGCTTGTGTTTGACCATTTGAAATGTTACTTTAAATGGAACAAATGTAAGGCTAGCACTGTCTCTGTTGGGGAGAAAAGGGAGTAATGAGTTTGGGAATTGCTTAAGGCAGCCAAGTGCTACAAAGGTGTGACTGACTCGCTGAGCCACGCTCCCAGCTCTCAGAGGTTGGAACCCTTTCAGCAGGGTTTTGGTGAGTAAGACTGCAGTGGGAGAAGGACTGACGGAGAACTGGAGGAGGTCCAAGCAAGGGCTCTGCAGCATGTGGAAGTTCCTGGAGCACTTGGCCGTCACTTGGAAGTCCCCGGTGCTCTGTGTGTCTGAGGGATATGAGGACTCGAATCACTTTTGAGAGGACATGGATGGTAAGGGCCTCCTGTGCCACACTGAAGGCCAGGAGTACCTGATCTGAACCCAGAGCCCTGTCACGAGGCTGGAGCAGTGAGCAACCCACCAGCCTTCATGCCTGCCTCCGCTTAATTCTCCCTTTGGGAGATCGATGCACCAGTTAAGTCTCTGTCCGGACATTTTCTAGTCAAAACAAACAAGAACAGAAATGGCACGAACTGTTGTGAGTGGGGTTGGAGGCGTCTGCCAGCCTTCTCGGGGCGCCCTTGGGTTTCCTTTCCACTGGTGGCCTCTGGCAGCGTCTGAGCTGCTGCAGTACAGCTTCAGTTCCACTCCATGATGGGACCTTCCTTGGACCGCCAGCTCTCAAATAAGGACACAGAGGCTTTTTATTAATAATTAATGCTTGGTCTTGGCTTACACTTGTTCCCCAGCTCTTAAATTAGCCCCTTTGTAACTGGTCAACATTCTGCCATGTGACTTGTTGCTTTTCCTCAGCCCTGGCACCGTTTCTTCCTCTGTGTCTGACCAACAAATCTTCACACCTGATTTCTTCCCCAGACTTCCTATCTTTGCCTGGCAGTCCCACCTTCCTCTTCTGCCTTTGCTATGGGCCATTCAGCTCTTTATTAAACCAATCAGAAGGTGTTGGAGGGAGTGTTCATAAAATCTGATACTATGATACAGTCAAAGAATAACAATACCAAAGTCCAGTCTGTAATCAGTTGCTGTCTGCTGGTACAGAAATCAGTATTTGAGCAATACAAGCTTCACACAGTGCGCAGAAAGATCCCCCTAACATCTCCCCCTTTTCCTTCCTCTAACATTAATGAGCTATATAGAATGAGAACTGTCAGGTAAGAATTACATCCACAATGTCTAGTCCATATGTATTGGCAACCTTGGAGAAAGTACTCCATTATCTATCTTATCTTGGTGAGTCCAGAGTTCTGAAACTCAATCATTTCTATCATAACTTGCATTTATCAAGCTAAAAACATCCTTTTAGACCCTAAAACATTTTCTTAGATTCTTCACAACTTAAGCTTTTATGTCTTTTGATCTTTATAAACTTTAGATCTTGTTTCTTTTCTGAACTTGATAACAAGGAAGACTGTAAAACTGTAACTTATCTTGTCTTCATCACCATCAGAGACCTGAGGATAAATATTACCTGAGAAAACAGGAAGTGCAGAGTAAGCAGCTTCCAAAACTATAGAAATGACAGACTGCTGGCTACCTGGACAGTCACCCAGGGTTTCTTTGCAACAATGGAATATCCATCTCTTTGGCTTACTGGCCCAGAATATCTGACAGACCTTTCTGTGAGGCAGGAATTATGAAGGTTTGGCCTACCCTGTCTTGGCAAAGTTTGTCTGTCAACTTCCTGCATGTCCTGCTTGTCCACAGTTTGGAGGGCATGCTGTTAGCAGTTGAGACAAGGGCGGCGTTTCCCGGCGGTTAGCTCTGCCACATTTGAAGCAAACTCTGTATGGAGGTTCTTTGATGTCTGTCATCTTCTTTGAAGTAGTATGGGGTCATCCAGGAGCAGATGTGTTGCGCTGTCAAAAACGCCTTTATTATTAAAACACCTCTACGTGCCCTGTTCTGGGGATTGCTGAAGCTCTGAGGGCCACCTATTGATCAGAATGTGCAAACTGATAGTTTCTAGCTATTTACTACCTGGTCAACTTTGAAAATATCTACAGGAGGCTAAATGAAGCCTACTCCTATAACTAAATTAATATCTAACAGGACCACAAGTTTGACCGACTTCTAACTTGCATTTTTTACTTATCCTAAACAGTTCGTAATAGCAGCTTTCAGAAGAACTAGAACTCCACAATTGCATTTTTAAAGGAGTTGCATAGGTACAATACCTTAAACAAGAATTGGAACATATACATATATATATATAATATTGTAACAAAATATAACTTTAATTTTGTAAAATAATTGGCTTGTTGATGCTCTTTAGTTTAAAATTAGATTCAACAATCTACCTTTCCACTCTATCACCTTATGTCCCCCTTTTTTTCTTTTCATCCCCTCTCTAATGGAAGTTTTAGTTTCTTTAAAAACTCAGTTATGATATGTAAATATGTTGGGTTTTTTTTTTTTTTTTTTTTTTTTTTTCATCCCAAGTGTGGGATTTTAGTTTGGGCTTTATTTGTCCACAGCTGATAATTGCCTCATGCGAGGTGTGGTCTTTGCCACCTGGTAATGGCCTGCCTCATGCAACACAGAGAGGGGCGTGGTCTAGGCCTCTGAGGGAGATAAATAGGAGAGCCCAGAGAGAGAAAAGGGTGTGTGTGGCAGTTTGGAGAGAACAGCGCTGGAAGGTGTGGCAGTTTGCAGCAGACCGAGGGAGAGAAATACCTCAGGGTGCAGCGGCTTGGAGGAGAACACTTGCTGTGTCTGCTGTTGATGGAGATCAGTATAGCTTCAAAAGAACCCATTGATCCTAAACTGCCAGGAGAAGTAATGGGGTCTGTGGTCCCTCTCCCCACTGACCTTCTCTTTTCTACCTCGGGTTGGGGAGGTTAGAAGGGAGAGGCTTGAAGGAACCCCAAGCAAAAACCGAGTTTAAAAATAAGAGCAATACCCTCTTTCCTGTTGTTCCCCTAACATTATAAAGGAGAGAAAGAGAAAGAAACCCTGAATCTAACCTCCTTTGCTTTGTCTCCTTCCTGACCACGACCATTAACAACTTGCAACCATTCCCCATCAAACTGCGGCAAACAACCATCACCCACAGAATGACCAACAACTACCCACCCCACCTCTTGGGAGTGGGGTGTTGTTCTTTAAAATTGCTTTCTGCTGTGTGTGGGTGATGGCGTCTTTTGGGGCCGAAGAACACTGGGACATGGGCCAGGTCCTAGCTGTGACATTGTTGTCTGGTCTCTGTGTGATGGGAAGTGCAGGTTCAGTTGACTTGAGGCTGGGCCATCTTAGTTAGCATTTGAAGTTGTTTCGGATGCAGAGCTTTGAGGAAACGGCCACTGAGGTGGTGTGAGCCTGGAGAACCGGATGCTTTCTTCAGTGGTGCCCGGCCCTTGCACCCTGAAAACGTGAACAGGTGTATGGAACGGGCAGTGTGCACACATCAGCCAACGATGACTCTCCGCTCTTTGTTTGAGCAGGTGAACGGCCTAGGACTTTATCCGTCCACGTGGACTGTGAATCTGCACCCGTACCCTGTGAAAGGATGTAATAATAGGTTCTGCGGGCCTGTAGCCCACACGGTTCATTGGCTTCACAGAGACGTGTCTCATTTTCATGGCTCAGTGCTGTTTCCACGAAGAAGGGTCTGCATATGTGTCATCTGTTCTGTTTGTTTTGGTTCCTTCATGTCTGCAGCCAAGATTTTCAGCAGGTCTTCCCTGGTTAAATTTAATCTTACTGAACTTTGATGGAATCCATAGCTTTTCTTCTCCTGTGGAAACAAAGACAAAGCCTCTTCCCTAATGAAACACATTTCATGATTTCCATTCTGAGTTTAAGATATCCTTCAAATATATAGGCTGATTTAATTAAGTGGTTTTTTTTTTTTTCCACAGTCCAATGTCTCTCAGCAGCTGCTGTGTTTTATTCATTGTCATTTTAAAGATGTAAAGTTAATGAAGCACTGTTTAATCCATCTCTGGGGGTCTTTTTGTTCTATGAGCATTTCCTTTTAAGTCTTGTTATATCTGTCCACAGGACAATTCCTCGTCTTCTAAGAGCGTGAGCTATATCTGTAACATTTTCTATGCCGTAACGTCTAAAAAGCTCCTTGTGTTCTGATGGATACATATGCTGGAGTATCGTCAGCTTTCATCTGTGAAGGCGTCTCCAAGACAGCCTTCACCTTTAATAAATGTGCACTCCCAGAAGCAACCTTTTTAGAATTCACAGCAGAGTCCCATTGAAATCCTGAGAATGAATTTATGAATTGGTGCACATAGTTTAATTTTCCAAACTTGACAAAATGACACACATAAGCTATTGTATGAATTGCTCTAACGTGGTATTTTTATGGAATCGGTATTTTTAACGCAGCATATAGATCTTCATCTAGCAAATGAATCTTGACAGTATAAATATAATATCTAGCCTGATTGTGTTGGTTTATAGCTAAAAGAATTTTTATCTAGCATCTCTATGGGCTGCCATTCTGCAGTCTCTTTAAGTCTTTTTGGATTTCTCTCACCTGGAACTACCTTTTTTGCTGTATCTGTACGTTTCCGATTGAATTCCTCTGAAGATCCTTTATTCTGAACCAAAGGATTTTCTAACCTCTTTTCTATCATCCCCACCCTAGCATTTAATTTTTCATTCTTCTCTTTCTCAAAGTCTGTTTTATTTGGACATTTCTTTTTTTTTTCCTTTCTGATTGTTTTATTTATTTTTTTTTTATTAATTACACTTTATTCACTTTGTATCCCCTCCGTGGTTCCCTCCCTCCTCCCATCCCAATCCCTCCTTTCCTCCACCCTCTGCATGCATGCTCCTCCCCAAGTCCACTGATAGGGGAGGTCTTCTTTTCCTTCCTTCTGATCCTAGTCAATTAGGTCTCATCTGGATATATAAAATTACAATCATTACTGAAAATATAATTGTCTGCTGATAACTGAAAAAATTATATGGGATCCAGATGTTCTCTGACATTTTCCATTTTTTTAACACAGAAAATATTAGAGATTTTATTTTATTCTCTCTTTCTCTCTCCTTCAGAGACTTTACTTTCTGTGTGCATTTACTTATTACTCTTTCACCTCTCTCTAATTTAGTATCTTTTTCTGCATTGAATTTTCTCTTTCCTATCTTTATTCTTTTTTATTTTTATTTAACTCTCTCTTTAAGGACTTCCCTGGTATCTTACCAAATCTGTTGACTTTTCAGCCTCTCAGTCTGGGTTTGGATTTCTTCAGTGTCTCTCTTCAGAGCAGTGGAAACCCTAAGACAGACCACTGGCTCCCAAATAATGACATGGTGACGAAGTCTTGACCTTGGCTTAGGCTTGGCTTAATCAGCTCTTAACTTGTCCCTTTGTGTTAATCTGCCATGTGGCTCATTACCTCTTCTCAATCCCAGCAATTGTTTCTTGCTGTGTCTGGCTGGTAGCTCTTCCTCCCCTCAGGTTCCTTCCCAGGTTCCTTCTATCTCTGCCGGAAGTCCTGCCTTCTTCTCCCGCCTTTGCTATTGGCCATTCAGCTCTTTATTAAACCAATCAGAAGCTGTTAGAGGGAGTGTTTACAAAGTACAATGCAGCCAAAGAACAAAAATACCAAAGTCTGGCCTGCAATCAGATCTCTGCTAGTACAGGAACCAGTGTTTGAATAATACGAAGACAGTTTTTACACACCATACAAAAAGATCACCCCAACACCACGCCATCTCTCCAGTAATCTCTAATTGACCACAGGCAACAGTGTAACTTCAAAATCGAACTGTAACTGGAAACTCAGTGTTCCATTGGTGCTGGTCAGAGATCCTTCTGGTTTGAATGGAGAAGGAGGATTCCCAAGCAGAAAATACTTAAGAAAAATCAAGCCCCTGCTGCCTGTGTGAGGGGAGACTGATGCTCAGCTTGCCTTAAGCTCTAATAAATACAGTCCAGTGAGGAAAAGGTATGGCCCATTTTAATGAGAGAAGCTTCCCTCCCCTTAGAGGTAGTGAGGGACCTTGCAGTTTTTGCTGAAGGCAGTCAGGAGCCTTGGGGGAAAGCTTGACAAAAATCAGCCGCTTACACTGTCTCATCCAAAGGTATCCTTGTCACTGGTCTTTCGAGTCAGATTTGAAGCACTTTCTTTTGCCAGTGGTTAGCGGTCCAAGTGCTATTGGAAATTTTATGCGGCCTCATCTCTGGACTAGAGCATCTTGAAAGCAAGCAGTTCTTTGGTCATTTTAGAAGCAAGAACAGCCATTTGGACAAGTGTTTTGATCTTGTTAGTGTTGTAAAGATAAATCAGTCTGGACTCTATTCTCTCTTTAAATAAGATTGCTTTATGTTCATGAGTGTTTTGCCTGAATGTCTGCAAACCGTGTGTGCCTGGTGCCCTCAGCAGCCACAGGAGAGGAGCCTCTGGGCCTGGAGTTCCAGGTGGTTGGGAGCTGCCAGGTGGCTGCTGGGAGTCTGCTCTCTTCAGGGTCAGACCGAGAGCAGACTCCAGTTTACCAGCGGATCTTAGATCTAAACACATTTTACAAAAAAGTGTATATGTCAGATCCAATTCAAATTTTCATATGAAATGTTAGTTTGCATTTTGTTTTCTGGTTTTGATTTTTTTTTTAAGACATTAACTTTTCTGCCATGTGCCTGTAAACATGTAAAAGAGGGCTCTAGGGTCAACTCACCGGAGACTCTGACTGCCCTGTGCAGCTGGGGTCTAAGAAGTATTTTCACGTTTGTCTCCATCCAGTCTCAAACCACCATAGAGAAGAGGGTTTCTTCCTTAGTTCTTACTTGAGCCTCTGTTTTCCGGCGCTCCCCTTCTGGTCAGCTCCCATCCTGTAACAAATACTCCAGACAAGGAACTTAAGAGGAATGCTGCAGAGAACTGGCTCAGTGGTTAAGAGCCAGTTGCTCTCCACAAGGAGAGCAACAGAACCAAAAAATATGGGCACAGGGTTTTTTTCTGAATCTGATACTCCAACCAAGGACCACTGATGGAGATAACCTAGAACCCCTGCACAGAGGTAGCCCATGGCAGTTCAGTGTCCAAGTGGGTTCCATAGTAATGGGAACAAGGACTGTCTCTGCCATGAACTGATTGGCCTGCTCTTTGATCATCTCCCCCTGATGGGAGAGCAGTTTTACCAGGCCACAGAGGAAGACAGTGCAGCTACTCCTGATGGGACCTGATAGACTAGGATGAGAAGGAAGGAGAGGAGGACCTCCCCTATCGGTGGACTTGAGGGGCATGCGTGGAGAAGGGGGAGGGAGAATGGGAGGGAGCCACGGGGGGATACAAAGTGAATAAAGTGTAATTAATAAAAATTAAAATAAAAATGGAAAGAAAAAAATAAAATAAATGAATCAAGACAAGTCTCAAAAAGGAAAGAGGGGAGAAGGAGGCTGGTGACTGGAGGCAGGGGCAGGTGGACCGGCCAGCCTCCAGCTTAAAGAGTGAGTGCCAGGACAGCCAGGGCTACATAGAGAAATCCTGTCCTGGAAAACCAAAAATGGGTGGATGGTTGGATAAATAGGTAGATAAAAATAAAAAGGAAATACTTATTTGGGCTCATCATTTTGTTGAGATTCCAGTTCTAGTCAGCGGACCCTTCCACTTCTGGGTCATGTCATAGCACACCACAGCAGGTGTCTGAAGCATGGGCAAATTTGCGTGTGTTGTGGCCAGGAAAAGTGAGTGTGGAGGAGGTAGTCTCCACAGTCCTCTCTGAGGAAAACCCGGAAGCCGAATCTTCTGCTCATCTCCTCCGAGCCCACACCTTCTCCCTGCAGTACCACATTTGGGGGTGGGGGTGGATTTCATAGATTTATCATGTGGGCCTTTGGGGTGTGTAAGCACCATGTAAGACACAGGCTGTAATAACCCTCAAAGGAGAGAAATGTAACTTAGTCATATACACCAGTTAATACAAACTCCATTTTTACATTAATAAGGTATACGGTAAGAAATATTAGGTTTTTTGCGTCATATGGTAACTGAAACTTGTGATAACTTGCCTCTGTGTAGGTTTGCAAAAAATACATTTATTGAACACCTAATATATGTTGAGCACTGTGATAATTTCTAGCATATAGCTGTAAGTTGGATATACTGTGTTATAGCTCTGAAGGCAAAGACGTCCTGGCTGTCAGGAGCCAGGGGCCAGTGCAAAGCTCACGCAAGAGATTCACTGGGAGACCTGAGGGTGGCCTCTGCCCAGGCCCGGAGCTGAGCCGGAGGCCGCTGCTGTAGGCTTTCTTGAGGGAGGAGCCTCCCAGGGTGGAGATCTTCATACATACTGTATGTGCGTAGCCTGAAATTCTGGGTACTACACTTGTAGTGCGTCAGCATCTTGTCTGACCTGGCGCGTGAACTCGTGTGGACTTCTGGCACTCTGCTGGCAATTAAGAGTGTTTTGAAGTTTGTATTTTAAACTTTTGACAAGAGCTGCTTGTTTTCATGGGATTCTCAGATATAAACTAAAATATTGTGCATACTCCTAGCAGACAATGAAGTTGAACAACTATTTATTGAGCGAATTACTGAAGTGTTAGAGTCATTAGTTCTGTGGAAATATTGGGAAAAGCTTCACCAAGAAAGTGGTATGTTGGGGGTATCTTGAAGAATGTGATGAATTGTGTCACTGTGTAAACGAATGAGTAGACCAGGGGCATAGAGCAGTGAGGCCTTCTGGAAGGGTGGTGAGGAGCATAGCATGTGGAGCCTTGGGCGTGTGGCGGGAGAAGGAGGGAGCCTGAAGAGGAATCGGAGATACTGCTCTGAGCAATGAGGACTAACAAAGGAAGCTGGGGTGTGATCTGGCAGTGTGCCCTCCAGAGGGAGTGCTGTGCACACGCTTCCCACAGCCCCCAGGAGACTGTCCAGGGTAAGTGTGCCAAGTTTCCGGGGCGAGTTGTGGAGCTGCAGAGAGCTTTCTCCTGTGGCAGCCACACTGGCTCGGCCTCCGGGCACCCCGCTCTCCACTCACACACTTGAAGGCATAGTTGTCTGCAGCGCTCCTTTCTTCTGTGTGTCCCTAAAGGCCCCTTCTTTGGCTCATGTCCTACTCTCGATACTTGCTTCCCTTTCCTCGCTCCCCTTGGAACCTGGCGCAGTCACCTCACTTAGAAGACATGGCCACTGGCAGTGCATGTGTCTGCCACGTGTGCCTGTGTCTGTGGTGAGCTGTGAACAGATGGAATTATCGTGAGCACTCACGAGCAGAGCTTCCTGGTGTGCGGTGATGGAATGAAATTCCTCACGGAGGAAGAGGAGCCTTCCCCAGCTTACACAAAGGTGAATCCAGTGGGTCATGAGCAGTCCCATGGACCCCAGTAGGCTCTGTCTCCCCAGGTTCTTGATGTCTCAGGTCAGTTAAGTACCCCAAATAGAGAGGGTAAATAACTTGCTCCTGACTCTCCGCCTCTCCAGGAGTATTGTTGTGTGGCTGGCGGAATGGGAGGATTGAGAACAATGAGTTGTGGTTCACAGTAAGTTGAAGCAAAATGGTGTCCTTTCTGTGTTCTGTTAAAACTCCAAGCTTGGCAGACCTTCCCTCTATCCTGAGAGTTCGTTCCCATTCGACTTTGTTCCGAAAGAAGGAACAAGAAGGGTCCCACCTACCCCGGGGCATTAGGGACATTTGTGTTATTTGGTCATATGTAACAAGAACCTAAGGAAGATGAGCCTCAGCCAGGCGTGGTGGAACAAGCCGAGAATCCCAGCATTTGAAAGCCAAGGCAAGGGAATTGTCAATTCAAAGCCATGTTTAAAAAACAAAACAAAGCAGAAGATACCTTCTGTTGTCTTCAATTTATTGGTGAGATAATTAATTCTCAGAACTAGTTGTGGCTTAGTAGAGACCCCTAACTTCTAAATCAGCCCCCACTAATCTGGTCTGTAGATTAGTCAGTCACATTCCTGTGTGTGTGTATATCACTGAGATAGTTCAAGCAGTTTGCAGTAAAAGCAGATAAGGAGGAGGAACAAAACAGTTAAAACATTGGCTACTTTGAACTTTATGGAGGCTGACTAGATAATAAAATCTGCCAGTTGGTGTGTGGAAAACTTAGTTTTTAAGTGCGAGTAGGAGGTTTTGCTTTTGTGATGTAAATCGGCCCAGAACTGCATTGATGTAGGCAGCCTATCTGTTAATTCATGTGGGTCTTGTAAAACGGTAACAAATGTGCTTTCTCTCTGCAGCTCCAGCTAGCCTCCATAAATTAGCAAAATTAATGGATACCAGCAAATCTGCAGCCGGGTGCTCCTCCATAGGTGCTCCCTCAAGAGCGAGCTGGAAGTCTGTGCCACTTGCTCAGAGGGTAATACATCTAGGATGTGCATTGCAAAGAAACAGAATACAAATTCTTTGGTTCCCAGAGGCCTAACATGGTCCCACTTCTTTGGATTATACCAGATAATTTATGAGGCACGAAACTGATAAAAGATGGCACAACACCCTATAATTCAATACAGCAATCAGTGTGGCTTTCAAATATATTAACAGTCTGTGAGGAGAGGAAGGAACCAGAGCATATACACTTAAAAGTTTGCACAGATGCGCACGCCACCCAGAGATGTGTTTCTATTTGTAATTTTATTGCACAGGCAAATTGCACGGGAAAGTAGGAGATGAGAGATTGAAGTTTGTGAAACTGTTGTTGTAGGGCCGAATCCAGAGCACCTGAATGGAAGGGGGAAATGAAACAGCCTGTAAGATGCTTGTGTCTGGCTTCTGTGAGAGCATGGGAGGTTACAGAGACCTGGACAGATGCTCTCGGGTCTGTGATACTTCCCAGGCCTGGTCACGTTTGATCTCAGAGTCATGAGTACTCTGTCACCTGTGACTTCCTGCATGACTCTGTCTTCTGTTACTGTTGCTTTTTGTTGCTTACAGCACTCTAAGTGTTGGGTTATTTGGACCTCGGATGACACATTTGCATTGTCTGGCTTTCTCTGTTGTGGAGTCAACACTTTACTCTGTGGAGCAGAATTTGTGCTCCAGGGAACCTGGCGGAGGAGGCTGTTAAACACAGATTGAGGGAAGAAAAATAAAAAAAAGAGCAGACTGGTCATCTCTGAGTTGCTTTACTTGTTGGTAGGGAGACAGAACAACTAGAAAATAACTTGTTGGTGAACACTGGCCTACTTTTTTTTAAAGGATGAAGGCAGTGGGAACTTCATTGTCATGTCTGTAGAAATTGGCCTACTGGGAAATTTAGCTGCTGTCTCTCTGTAACCTGATTTCCTTGGGGTTTAGATAGCCGAGTGTCAGGTAGGATGTGAGACTTCAGCTCAAGGGACTCCACTTCAACTTTTTGTCCAGTCTGTTGGGGCCCAAAACAGTGACCTTAGAAATCCCAGCTGCAAACTAGGATCACCTGAGAGGTTTTGATCACTTCTGGAGTACAGGTGCTTGGCTGTGTTCCTGAGCCGGCTTGCCTGGTTCAGGGTTATGTGGCGTCATTCTGTTTCTTAAACTCTGTAGAAACCACTTCTCTGAGGAACAACGCCTTTTAATATATATGATATAATATATATCCTCTCAAAGTGTTTTCGCCAAAGCCCACAACACACTCCTCAAATTAAAACATGTACCTCATCAGTAAATTGCTGCAGTTCTGGATACTCTGGGTTTTATAACCATTGATTAAAAGGTAAGAGAATCTTTTGAGTCTACACACTGTTTTAAAGATTTGAAGTTTGGCTGGCATTGTGGCCCTTACCCTTAATCCTAGCACCTGGGAGACAGAGGCAGGTGGATCTCTGAGGCCAGCCTGGTCTTTCCAGGCCAACCAAGGCTACATAGTAATAATACCCTGTCTCAAAACAAACATCAAAAACCACATTCTTTGAGGTTTACTTGTAACCTTCAGAGGGCTGAGTCATAACTGTCTCTGGATGTTAAAGCTTGATCTCAAGAAACATTACACAGAGGAAATAGTTTCCGTGAACTATTCCCCAACCCGCTAAGCCTTGTTCTTCTGTATTCTTTCAAAGATCTTGATCACGTTGATTTGTGAAAACACTTGTTTGGGTTTATATGAGTAACCTCTTGATTTTATAGCCATGAAATAAGTTCGCCCATCCTGAGACAAGTCAATTTGTAATCTTTAGGGGAGAGTTGTGAAGGCGGTGTGAGCTTTACTCTTGTCTGTAGTGATGGGCTATATACTCACACAGACGGAACTTCCTGTTCCGAGACCCTTCACGTAATGACAGTTGTGTGTTGGGTGGGTGTGGTTGTTGCACCACGTCTGACTCTGTGGGCTTTTCTGCTCTTTGTCTGGAATGCATGGAGCTATTTCAGCCGCGTATCTGTAGCAGCTGTAATGCCGTGCATGTTTGCTGGAAATTGGTGGTAATTTTATATACAATATCTGTTGATTGGCTTGCCCAAGGTAGTTTTCTTTTATAAATTTGTCTTCCCACAAAAAAAGGGTTAGATTGGGAGGATTTGACCCAATTACTAAGGATGATTTTGAGTGCAGTATTGTCAGCCAGAGTTGTTGCATTAGGCAGCTGCATGCTGTGGGTTATTAGCTTGAGTCCTCAGTAACTGTTTCCCAGTGGGAGCTATGAAAGTTGCTTAGAGGACAAAACACATTTCAGAAATCAGGAATTGGTCTGTAAATTAAAAAGACAGAACAATGACAAAAAAAAAAAAAAAAAAAAAAAACCCAGTGCAAATCTTAAACCTTGTGATATCAGCTATCTCTTCCTTAGAAGAAACCGTATGGGAGCATTTCAGAACGGCGTGTACTTGAACTAGTTGACACACGAACTATCTGAACTAGGATGCTAGTTCTTGGAAGGAATCTAGATGACAACACCAACAGTTTATTTTAAAATCCCACCAAAATCGCACTGCCCTTGACCTGCCTGGTGGCCCTCAGAGAGTGTGCTGTGCCCCTTTCCTAAGAGGTGGCGTTCTGGAAGCCCCTTCATGTAATGAGCACACTGTTTTCCGTATTCTTCATGTGACAAAGGTCACATAAGCTGAGGTGTTGATGCATATTTCCTCTGAGTTTGTAACTAGAGCACTCAAAACCAGGATGAAAAGTCCTCTACCCATGAAGCCTTTGTGTGCTCCGTGTGACTGCCCAGCCCAGTGCCGGTATGTATGTAGGTATGTATGTGCGTATGTATGTGTATGTATGTAGGTATGTACGTATGTACGTATGTGTGTGTGTGTACGTACGTGTGTATGTAAGTATGTAGGGACGTATGATTTTATTGTTTTTTCTGCTGAGGAGACATCCTCCAGGACAGTCCTTCTTCCAGATGTGTCTGAGTAGCAGAGCTTTGCGTCCCCTCCCCTCTCTTCAGAATGGGTTCTTGTCATGGTGACAAATGGTGGTTAGGACAATGCTTAATGAGGACTGTAATCATGTAAAATAACCTTTGATTAAAGAGTAGATCAGTGGGTGCATTGTTCTCGTGGGCGGCATCTTCCTGGGGTGGGGTTGAGTTGAGTGATTTCCCTTTCATGTTCAGGGGTAAACTGGGCTCCGCCATCAGTTAAAGCCAGCTAGAGGTGCTTCTGATCCAAGTGGAGCAGCTCCTTAAAATGATGTGTTTCCTTTGAAGAGGGAAAGCAAATTCCGTTTCCGAAGCTTGGCGTTAGTCTACAGACACAACCCAGTGGGCTATTGCAGTGGCCTTGGCTTCTGAAGGGCAGACTCTCATTGTGGGTGTGCCGGCCACCGGAAAGAAGAGTCTATGTGTGCGACATTCACAGACGGCTTACTGTGAAGTCGTGAGGGAAATCGTTTCCGTTTGCTTTCTGGTCGCACACCAGTTTGCTAGTAGTTTGCCAGCTTAGTCCTTAACGGAGCTTTTGATACAAAACCTAACGCTTGTGTAGGAAAGTCTAAACTTCCTGGTTTCCCCACTCTCTGTATTACCCATTCGGTTCTTGTCACGACAGGAGGGTGGAGCCATGCTTGCATGTGTGGCTGCTGCTGAGGTTCTGGAACTGCGATGGCTCCCACCAACCCAGGCGTGGAGATGGGCACTGGGTTGGCAGTGGGGCTTCCTGTTCTCCGCACTTTCCCGCGTCCTGTCTGTGCCGAGGAAACGGCTCTTCCACAGTCCTCACTTGTTTGCTTTGGGCTGTGAAGCCGAGCTATTTGAGCTTCTCCCGAGGCTGCATGGCTTTTGAGGGCCAAAGGCGAGAGCTGGTTTGACCTGGGGGGCAGGTTTACTTTTGAACAACCCTGTCCTGGGTTTAGCGAGAGCATGCTCTTCTAGAGCTGACGGTTTCTCAGCCCGCTGAGGGCTAAGATGCACTTCTCTAAGTTGCTGTGTTCACATTTCTCACGTCGTAATTCTTTGTTTCATGGCTACAGCCAGTGACTCTCAGTTGCTGTGTGCTCACCTACACAGACTTTCCTCTTAGCATTTCTAGGTGAAGGGGTTCAGGTTTTAGAGTGCCAGTTCTCTTGGAGAAAACTGTCGTCTAATTAGGTGTGTGTGCGCACATGTGCACGCGCGCACACACACACACACACACACACACACACACGAGCGTGCATTCACCTGGGGACAGGTCAAAGGGAAGTCTTTGCAGCCCTCAGAACCAGAAGAGGTGCAGAGAGACCCTTTGTGCAGTGGGGCCAGGCAGCATGTGAAGTAGTGTGGAATTGAGAACTTGTCGGCTACGCAAGCACTGTGGTGTTTTCAGATGGTCTGAGTAGCTGAGCGCTCATGGCTGAGCAGCAGCTGTGACCGTGGCTGAGGCTGTTGTTGCAAAGTAAATGCCAAGTCAGGCTTTCAGGTAGTCTCAGGACTCTGAGACACCTTTCCAGAGGCCACAGTCTGTTTCTTTATGACTGGATAGAAGATAAATTGACAGAGGAGTCTGTCTTGAGACGTGTCCAGAATGTGGCTCCAAAATGTCAAATCACTTTCCTTCTCACATGCACGGCCCTTAACTGTTGCTTATAGGGTGCCCTGGGTTCACGCCATTCCTTTCAGTTGCTGCCTCTGTAAACTGGTAGATGCTCAGCCTACTCACCACTTGTTAGCCCTGTGCCTCATGGTCTGACCTAACGAGTGACAGCCGGAAAGGACTTGCCGCGGCTGATGATTTCAGGTGCACGGGCGGTCTTGTCTCAAAGCCTTGAGGGCACTCTGCTCTGCTCTGTGACCTCCACACGAATGTGCACACAGGTAAACACCTGCACCCCATGGACACACACAGGCACACGCACACAGAAGCAGTTACTCTGTACATGATGCTTCGAGGACATTTTAGGACTTGTCTGGATATCATCTTCCATAGAACCAAGGTGCAAAGGTTTTTAACGACTTGAAAGACTCCGAGAGCACGGGAAGGCTGCTGACACAGGGCCGTGGAGAAGTGGTCCCTAGCTTCAGCCACCCACGTACTCAGAAGTCCTTTAGCTTTGGGTCCAGGGCTCCAGCTGCTGATGGAGCTGACAGCAGACTTGGAATCGGTCACGTGTCGTTCTGTAGGCATGAGAAGTGGAGGAGGTTAGAGTCAGGGAAGCTTTCACAAGATTTCAAGAGAAACCTGAAGCTAGGCAGTGTATGTCAAGGCCAGGACCCTCCTAGACGGCCTCTAAGAGTGCTGTGTGAAGCCGTAAGGTGGAAAGCTGTAGAGGCCTCGGGAAGTCGGAGAGGCAGGGACATAGACTGTCTGTTGAGGAAAGCCAGGCCCCAGGCAGCAAGTGGAACCAGCCCAGGAGGTGAGTCGTGTGAGCTGCAGAAGGCAAGTTCACATCATGCCCTCACATGGCACCGTTGCTGGACATGGGATCACAGGATTTAATGTGGGTCCCAGTGGGCTTCAGGGTTGCTTTGGTTCTAGCTGTCAGACCTACGCCCCAGCCCCTCTACACCTTCTTGCAATGGGATGTGTACCTTATCGTACCCTGGAAGTCTATGATTTGGTGTTGATTTTTATAGGAACTTGTAGGCAGGTGTTTACTGTGAGTCCAGAGCAGACTCTGGACTTTACCCTAGGGACAGGGCTAGAACTGGTAAGACTCTGGAGACGTGAACTAGACGATTTCAGAGTATGATGTGGTCCTGAGCCCTTGGCAGCCAGGCGTAGAATGTGTGCTTTGAGTAGGAACCGATCCGTAGCCTGCGTACTGGGGACAGTGCCATCTCATTGGCTCTGATCCTAACGAACCCTGAGGTCTCTGAACCAGCGAATCCTTGATGGGTTCCTAAGATGGCAGCTGTGTTGGGGCCAGGTGAAGGCCTACTTGGAGAGAGGTTCCCTGGGCTTGAGTCTCACTCACCCCATCTTCTTCCTGTCTTCTTTTTCTCTGCTGTAAACCGAACAGCCTATTCTGCCTACATCCTCCGGCGACTATGATGCCTCTCCAAGCACAATGGGCCAGGCAAGCTTGGGCGGAGCCCAGTGAAGCTGCGAGCCAAACCAATCTGTCCTCCTTGTGAGTTTTTCGTGCAGTGTTTTGCTCACAGCTCTGTAAAAGTAACTGACACAGATACCTTGTTGCTCTTTCCCCACTTTGGCCAGGCGAGTCGATTTCTGCAGTATCCCAAGGCGTTCGGTCGTGTTTCTTACATATCTCCACACTTCTCCCTGGTTAGGAATGAGGCAGAAAAAAGGACTTCATAGTAGAGCAGACGTAGTTTTCACCCCCTAGCCCTTCATTCTGCAGTGATAGCATAGGATAAAAAGCAACAAACTCGACATTCCAACTGTGTGCTTCTTGACCATAAGAACCCTTTTGGAGTACAGTGCCTTTCTGTCTCCAGTTCTTGTTTGCTGTGGTCCTGTTTATCTGGTGTCTCAGTGTCTGTGGAGCATGATAAGAAGGCAGGAAAACCTTCTCTTTGATGTCACCGGTGAGATGTACTGGCAAAGGCTTGGCAGCTTCTTCTGGTGAAGGACAGAATCGCCTTCTCTTCACCCCCTTGAAGTGCTGATCTTACCCAGAAGGCTCTATTTGTAGAAGGAAGTCTCTGCTTTTGGCACTAAAATTAAGATAGAAAAACCGAGTTTAACCCACTTCTTTGGCAGTGAGTGCCTTGCGCTGTCCTCCCAGGTGGTATGAAAATCCTCAGGCCGGGAAACTGACAGCTGCAGACAGACACTTGTGCTGAGGAGCGAGCATGTCGTGAATTTTAATAGAGGTGCTGCCGCTGGATGGGGTAAGAGGGATGAGAGCAAGCCAACTCCAACAAAAGTAGCAGCAGGGAGGTGTCATGGCAGGGATGGGAGTGACGTTCAGATTATTTATCCCACAGTGATTTTGATGATTCACG
Source organism: Psammomys obesus (assembly GCF_907164565.1). Lineage (NCBI taxonomy): Eukaryota > Metazoa > Chordata > Mammalia > Rodentia > Muridae > Psammomys > Psammomys obesus. The sequence goes on along the minus strand of NW_026596244.1, from coordinate 14,319,651 downwards.
AGGGACCAACTGCCAACCCTTGTGAAGTGGGTATAAATCTGCCATGATTACTAACCCCAGCACACTGAAGGCAACAAGTGGGTGTATGAAAGAATGACCTGTTATAGGAGTCTGTGATTAGGGCATTGGACATCAGCCTGAGAATCACAGCCATCTCTGTACTGGTAAAGTTCGTCCTTCACCAGCCAGGCGTGGTAGTGCACACCTGTAATCCCAGCATTTGGGGAGACACGGGCAGTCTGTGAGTTCAAGGCCAGCCTGGTCTATAAAGCGAGTCCAGGACAGCTAAGGCTACTTAGCTGTCTGTCTCAAAAACAAACAAACATACAACAACAATAACAACAACAACAACAACAACAACAACAAACCAAAAAACCTTTTCCTTTACGGACTCCAGACAGACCCTGACGTGTGTGCATGGCCACAGACCGTGAGCCTAGCGTGCTGCAGGAAATCTTTGTTGTGCTTTTTGCTTCCTCTGTGGCTAGCGGTGCAGTGTCCTGTTTGTCCTGGGTTAGGAATGCTCGAATGGGTTAGCAGTTCTCCCACAGAGCAGAGCGCACGGTCTCAGTATCCCCAAAGTCGTCTCTCCAATTTGGAGAGGCTGGAGACAGTGCTTGTCTTTGTAGCGTAGCTCCCCTAACTCGGTGTTGGCACAAGCTGCTCATGCCTGTCAGAACACAGGGACCGCTTTCGGGGTGAACGGGTGTATAGCTACGCTTAGAAAGGGAAGAGTCCTGTCAGAACCCTGCTTTTGGGAGCAGATCATGATGTAATGCCTTCAGCGGAAAGATACATTAGAAACAAGCTTTACAAACTGTTATCAAGTTCTGTGCTGATGAGATAGTTTATAACAGGAAGGTTTGGTCAAACCAAGGTCTCTGTGTAAGAAGCCACTGACCTTCCATGACCTGGGAAGTGGTACAAACTTTCTGCTGAGCAAAAGCAGCAGCTGTTTCCCGAGCAAATACAAGACTGATTTTTGGTTGTCTGCGCTGGCTCTCTGTGGCTGGAGGGGAATGAAACTAGGGTTTCTCTGTGTCAAGTTGGACTCGAGGGCACATGTGAGAAATGGGGACAGGGCCTGGCTGTCTGTCGCTACACCGTAACAGGGCTTATCCAGGCCCGTAGGAGATGGGGGTAAAACTTTACAGGCTATATTCCAGGCTCAGTATTTGTGAAGATTTCATCTTTAGTCCTGAAAAGTAAGCAAGTCATGACTTCTTTGTAGTTGCATTGTGTGTGTGTTTAAGTAACTGGTTGCTCTGGAGGTGGAAAAGTTGATTTCTGTAAGCTGTTGAGTCTCCGCACTGAAGAAGCCTTTTCCCTCTGGATACATTAAACCGTTCCCTACTTTCAGCATTTTCTTCCTGTCGGGAGGGCGCGGACACTGGAGTTTCATTTAGGCCAGACTGTTTTCTTTTAAGTTGCTTTAAGTCAACAGTTCTCAACCTGGGGGTTTCGATCCCCTGAGGTCACATGTCAGATGTCCTACACATCAGATATTTACATTAGGATTCATATCAGCGCACAATTACAGCTGTGAGGTAGAAATGAAATCATTTCATGTTGGGGTCACTACAGCTACAATGAAAAGTAGATGCAGGGTTTGGTTTTGTTTTGTTTTTGTTTTGGGGAAATAACACGACTTTTATCTAGAATTCTGTCCGTGTTCAGATACTTAGAACGGTGCTGTCACGTCGCCCGCTCTGATTTCAGTCATCGCTGTAGACTTCAGTAGTTGGCTCTTCACAGCCAACTCCACGTTAGTAGTGAAAGCTGCTTCCCTTGATTCTGACCCTGGGGTGTGAACCAGGAGGCCCCGCCTGCAGAGCTGTAGCCTGTGGATGTACCCTGAATGTGCGGAGATGCTCTAGATTCGGCAGCAGGAAAGACAGACTATCTCTGTATGTGGCGTGTTAGCCGTGTTCTGTGTTCCGAAAGCCATGCCGACCTGCCCACACCTCCAGCCTTGATAGTGTGGCTGGCCTGTTTGTCCTGCCCAAGCTGCCTTGTCACGGAAGGATTCCTGGGCTTTGTCTCCTCGTCGAGATGAGTAATAACACAGGGGAGCATTTCCTAGAGAGCCTGGGCTACGCCGGAGCAGGGGCCTCTGAGTCATTCAGGTGCCAGGACGGATTGGAAGCCATCCAAGAAAGGAGGAGGCTCTTCTTTTCAAGCTGAATAACAGCCCCTTGTTGGGAAAGAAATAATCAATCCCAGCTGGAGAAAAGAGACTAAATTTCCTTTGCTTCCCATTCAAATCTAATCTTATGACATGAGTTTCTGACATGAGTAGCATTCTTGCCCAGACTTGTGGCCCCAGGGAGGGACGGTTATTTAAGACAGCTGGCTCCTCCGGCAAGGCATATAACTTGATGATAAATGCTTGCAGACAACTTCCCTTACTCGCCGGTCTCAGTACCAGTTTAATTGACAGCCCTGGAGACTTGCAAAAAAAAAAAAAAAACAAAAAAAACGTAGATGTTTCTTTGAAGGAATATCATGTCTCTGGATGCAAGAAAAAGATAAGGAACTCTTCACGCACATAATTCATCAGTGTTTCCCAGCGAGCACAGTTCTTCAGGGAAGGATTCCTTTATGCGTTCTTGGAGAAACAAGTTTGCTGTGCCTTCAGTCCTGTCTGTGTTACGGTGCAGAGCGACTCTCTCGGGGTTTTGTCTTCTGGAGTGGTTGAGTCCTCTTGTGCTGCTCCCAGCTTCGATATGGCTCTTTTAACAGCACTAGGTTTTAGTTATTCAAATTCCCCGACCTGTCCTTCCCAGCAGGAAACCTTGCTCTTTGGAATAACAACTTTGCCCACATCCCTAGGCCTAAATGTCAACATTGCTACATGTTCCCGATTTTGACAATTGAAGATGAAGTCTGTGGACAAGAATGGATTGGTTTTTTGTTTTGTTTTTTTTTTTTTTTTGCTTAAATCCTTGCTTCCGTGTTAGAACTTGGTCATTAAAATATAATATATAATCTACAGGAAGCAGTCTAAGGAACAGGCATCTTTTTGAAAGGACCAAGAGACGGTACAGGATTCTCCTTTTAAATCACAATGAATCAAGCTGGTTGTAGAATGGAATGTTAAAGGAGGATCCAAAGTAGACGTGACGAAATGATCTTACCTTGCGGGGTGGGACATCAGTTGTGCTTTTAATCCTATACTCGTATACAAGGTAACAGATGTATTTCCTGACTTCGTTTTGAGGTTCCACGTAAATAAAGGTGGAGTGCGTAAGAACACAGACACAACTTTTGGTGCTATTTGCATTCTGGAGTGATGCTTACTAAATAGGAAATGTAGCTGCTTCGCTCTAATGACATATACGAGGTGTGTGTGTTAGGGTGCGGTTCTTCTAAACTGAGGCTTAGCTGTGGCATTTGCCCCAGGAGGCTTAGCTGTGGCATTTGCCCCAGGAGGCTTAGCTGTGTTATTTGCCCCTGACAGCATCGGTTTCACTCTTTAACACGATGCCATGAATAATCTGAGCAAGTGGCATGCTTTCCTTCAGAGAGTGGGGCTTTCGTCCACCAACACTGTGCCGGGGAGAGTTCTTCTCGTTGCTTTCTTACAGGATTTATACTGGTTTGAAAATTAAATTTTTGACATTTTGTCATGTGAAAATAAATGTAGCTCTAGAAACCAAAACCCTATATGTTCTACAGCACAATATTTCCCTGCTTGCTTTGGGCTCAGCTCTAACCTGTCCTCTTGGTTGGACCATAACTAAAAACTAGTAAGAAAGCAAAGGGAAGTTTGTCATTAGGCAATATGAGTTCTGGATGCTAAAACTTATTTTTTTGTTTCCACAGCTACCAACCCTCATTCATTTTTTAAAAAGAATATTTTTATGTGCATGAATGTGTATGTTTGTGTGTGTGCCATAGTGCATCTGTGCATGTCAGGTGACACTTTTTTTTGGTAGTGTATGCTCTCTCAGTGTGGAGGATGTGGGCCAAGGAACCTGAGGCTGTCAGGCTTTGTGGCAGACGCCGAGACCCATGGAACCACCTCACGTTACTCTTACATTCCCAGCCTGAAATGTCTCCATAAAAATTTCAGCATGTTTAACTACAGGAAATCAGAATTGGGTAGAGGACCTGCTCAGCAGAGAACTTTGTGGCTGGAATCTTAGGGTCGCATCCAGGGACCCTGGCAGCCCTAACAAGTGAGGCTCAGCTTCCAGTCCTCAGCGCAGCAATTGAGGAGACATTACAGTGGAGAGCAGAGACATCTGCAGAGTGAGCCCATTGGAAAGGGTGACAGATAAAGGACAGTGGCTATTTGGGTTTGAATGCTGGTCAGCGCCAGGCATAACTTAGCAGCCCAGGCCCACGTGAGGTTCCCCCGTTACTGAGATCATGGTTTCAAATCCAAACTCTCTAGCATGGTTGCGAGTTGTTTTGGCATGTCATCAGACCTGGGTGAAAGCTTCCCAAAGACTCGGCCTTCAGTCTTCTCCTTTTCCCATCATGAGACTCCTGGGGAAATTTATTTTCTTGTTGCTTTTCTTGCAGAGTTTATTCTGATTTGAAAATGAAATTTTTATTTTTTTTAGGGGTGGGGAGGTCCTTAGGCCCCTAAACTTGTGTTTCTGTAGCACAGAGTTCTCTTTGTTCCTGTTGAGTCAACAGTGTGATGTGTGGAGGGAAGGGTGCGAGGTTTTTGGTTTTTTTTCATTTTTTTCTGTGCTTTTACAAAGGTCACCTTTTTATTAAGAATTCTGTATATGTATACAACCAAATATAATTATATTTTCCTTCTTTCAACTTCACCTATGTCCCCTCCCAACTTCATTGGTTTATTTTTTTATTCTTGTTTTTTAGTTGTGTTTTTATAACCTACTAAGCTGTTGGTGTTGGCCACATGTGTGTGCGTGCGGGCTATCTATTGGAGCATGGGAATCTGCCAGTGACCACGTTCTCAAAACAGTGTCTTTCCTCTGGCTAGGACGGTTAAGCTGGATGGGTTTTTGTGGTGGTTGTTCTTGATGTCAGTGAGTAAGCTCAGAGAATAATTCAGGGAGGCAAGAGCTGTGCTCAGTGGCTCCTTTAGTCCCAGCACTCAGCAGGCAGAGGCAGGCGGATCTCTGTGAGTTCAAGGCCAGCCTGGTCTACAAAGCCAGTCTAAGATACCAGGGCTACACAGAGAAACCCTGACTTGAAAAACAAACAGACACAAAAACCAACAATTTTATTTAGAGAGGGGAAAAAACTAAAAGTGAACATAATCCCTTTATAATGCATACATTATTTTTTAAGAAACCCAGGTTTCACAGTAGCCATGTCTGTGTAGACAGACATTGTTGAGGACTTTTATTTTCCAGAATATGTATAGGATTAATTATCAGGTTTCTCATATTATCTTACTTAGTGATTCCAAGGCTCTTGCTTCTCTGAGTGTGAACATGTGTGGTGACACTAGACCGATACCAAAGTGTGGCTGATCTGATGTCTATGTGCAGAGAATCCACTCCTAAAAAGCCCTGCAAGGTTCTGCCTGCACTTAAAATACGTGCAAGTCATAATACTCATTAACACATATTTCTACATTTAGTGTTTCCAGTCTGGCAACAACTGGAGTTCTATTTAAAAACCTTATGACTGAAACTTGTGTTTATGATTTGTTTCAAGGGAGCCAATTTGTTTGAAGATATCCATTTCAGAACGGATCCACTATTCCCTAAAGCATAAGACGTCGACCTGACCTTGTAATGACCTTATGACAGTACTTAGAAGTTGAGCCTTTAAAAAAATTCCTAGATATAAGATTACATCCTTGTCATTCACTTATTTCATAAAAGACAGAAAAACGGCCCAGTTGTTTGGATTTTAGTCAAGTGTAAAAGCTGCTGACTTATTTCACAAGCTCTTTTATGTTTTCTCTGAGGTTGTAAATCACAGTTAATACTTTCTTTAGGGAAACAGTATGTGATCCAGTGAAAAGCATGCTCCTCCCTATAACTTGGAGCATTTTGCTTGACCTTTTTGAGCCTTGTTAAGCTCTTTTTAGATGACATGGCCATGTCTGTCCTCGGTAAGATTGTCCTTGTGGCTAACAGAAAGTTAGTGAGAAGGAAGTTGTTTGTGTGAAGTGTGTATTGCCTTTCCCCTGGAGTCGCAGTGAGACGCAGGATGGCCGCCTCAGGAGTCTGACTTCGACCTCCCTGTCTGATTTCTTCCAGAATTTTGCCGTGGCTTTCATCCCTCAGAAAGCCCTAGAGTACACCTATGTCCTTTTCTGTAGGCTTTAATACTACAAGGATGTTTTAGAGGCAGCAGTTGGATTATCTTGGAAATTATTTTTAAAGATATTACGATCCTTCCTCCTGGGAAGTGTCATCTGGTAGCTGAGTAGCTTTGCAATGCCACGATCGTCCCAGGGTTTGCTGGAAAGAAACATTTTCTGGAATTACGTGTTCGGTTGTAGGACCCTATGATTAGTGGTGAGTGGTGGGAGCAGCAGGAAAATGAAGCTCAAAACAGTTTTTTTTCCCCTGCTTTAACAGATGAGAACTAAATGTAGGGGTGCAGGCTCTGTCTGCAGGTGCCATTGAGAAGCCTTTTACTGTAAGCACTGTCATCTTTGAGCTTTGGTTCTGTTTCTATAGCAACCTTAGGAGCTGTGTGCGGGTTGAAAGGGTTTACAGGAAACTGAAAAACACTGCTCTTCTGAGGAGCTTGCTGTGGGAAGTTCAGCCAGCATTAATGAGAATATGTGTGCTAATTGCATTCAGTGCTGAGGATACAGTCCGGAGAATCCCAGCCTCTGCTTACCAGCTTGTGGAGTGTGTGTGTTTCTTGAATTTTGGAGGACCAAATGACTTAATCTTTATTTCAGATTTCATATTTGGTCCCTACCCCTTTTCCACCCTAGTGTTGAGGACGAAATTCATGTCTCAGACATGCTAGGGAAGTGCCCCTCCACATCCCCCCCCACTCACCCCAGACTTCCCTGGGGTGGAACTATTCTAGAATTGATTTAAACAAAATAAGACACCCTCTTCTCTCTCTCCCTTTCCCTTACACACTCTCTCTCTCTCTCTCTCTCTCTCTCTCTCTGTGAAAGATGTTAGTTTTAATGAATTAATCTGCTGGTTTTCTGGCTCTCAAATACCAAGGTAGGCAATGTTGGGATATATTTAAAAATATTCCACACATATGACAGATTTGTTATGAGACATATTTATTTATTGGATGGAGATAGAGACAGACATGGTGGGAGGAGGGGGCGCCCTGACAGAGAGAGGGAGAGGTAGCAGAGAGGAGAGCAAAAGGGAAGAGAGAGAGAGAGCAGGAAGGAAGAGGAGGGTCCTTTTCTCCTGGGCCTGGGTGGGCTAGGGCATGGACTTGGGAACTGGGAGGCGCTCCAGTGAGCATGACTTCCTTTGCTGGCACTGTCCATAAAGAATGGCTCCAGGGCTCCTGGGCTCATCCCTTATGTCAGAGCTCTTGGCGTACAAAAGCTGTTCTTCTGATAGTTACAAAGCAGAAAAGTCATGGAGTAAACTGTTTCTTGGGGGATCAGAACTAAACACAATTTTCCTTTGTTATTTTATGTGCTTGTACCATTTTTAAAGAAATCTGCATGAATGTCAGTACAGTTAGGTTGAAAGGCCACGCACTAATTTCAGTTTCAACGTAAACTTACTGGGCTTCCTGTTTGAGATTTTTTAAGTCAATTTTAGAAGTAAGGTAAAGTAATTCTTTAAAATGTGAGGCACTCCTGAGGAGAAGCAACCTTACAGTGGGACTCTGATCCTGAAAGCATTTGACTTCAGTAGCTTCCACCCCCGGGGCCACCCACGGACACAATTAAAATGGAAGAAGACCCATAAAAATTCTGATGTTGCCCACCAGCCTGTTATTTCTTCTATTAAATGTCTTTGTTCTACCAGCAAGGCATTTGCAGGGGCAGAGATTTTCACCCTTATTATTATGCCAATTTAAACTAGTCTTTCACCTAGACCCAAAGATGTTTCCTTTGCATTCTTACCAGGGTTTGGAATATTTCTGTAAAATATGCTTCTGAGCTATCCCCGGAGACCCTCATTTACAGAAACTCCGAACTTCTGATTAAGTCAGGTCTGTGACATAATTGTGCATTGCAGTCTCCTTTATGCCGTAGTTGAAGCAATGGAGTATCAAAGCACTCTGAAATAGTGATGAAAGGCTTCATCCTTCAGAGATGCAAGATGAGCTTCGAGGAGGCTTTTAAAGAACCAGCATTTGTTCCTTAAATATTTGCTGGATCTCTTTAATGCAGAGTTGCAGGCCTTGGCTTGTCTGTCGGTGGGGTACACTGACTGGGTTGAGGGAATTAATTATGGACAGATGATGAGAGAGCGACGACGGGAAGGAGGTTGGAGCAGTCCTGATTCCTTCCACAGGAGGGTGCTCAGCAGTCTCCTGCCAGAGCTGTGTGAGGGGCTGGAGCTGTGAGATGGACAGAGGCTGGTCAGTCTGCAGGAGTCCACAGTGAGCCAGGCGGTTCCCTCAGTGGCAGCCTGTGGTGGTGCTCTCCCAGCTGTGAGGGGCTGTGGGCATGGAGGCCCTGGAGAGCCTTAGGAGACTCCTGAAGCCGAGACTTGAACAGAAAAAAGATGCTTAAACTTCAGCATCGCTTTCTTTCCCCTGCGGGCAAAGCCCACTGTTTTGGTAGCAGTCCCGTAAGTTATAAACAAACTTTTTACACTTTGGAATTTTAGAGCTGAAAAGGGGCTCAAGAGATCTCGCCTGCTTACTCAGCTGCCTTCTCAGCCATGCAAAACAAGAAACAGATTCCCAGAGTGCCAGCAGGTCCGTGCTGGCCTTCTTTGCGATACTGTAACAGGGTACAGAGCACAGTCGGTCAACAGGGGAGAAGACTTCAGTGGCCATGGTCTTAGAGACCTCAGCCCACGATGCTCAGCCCTCGTGGTGAGGGGCCACTCCATGGCAGAAACTTTTGATGGCAAAACCTTCCTGTTTGGAGAGAAAAAGGAGAAGGGTGTGGAGCCGAGGACTTTCCATTAGAAGACCTCACCTCTTCGTGGTTCCCCAGCATTCTGAGAGTTCTACCCTCGGGTTCCCCAAGCCTTTAACATGTGAGGGTGGGGAGGTACTGGGGAAACTGGCACAGCACAGCCTCCTTAGGGCCTCACGGGGCACTGGGCCTGGAATGCTGAATGCTTGCGTCTGACTTCAAGCCTTCCACCTGTTTGCCTTCTCTTCAACAACTGAAGAGAAAGGAGGGCTGTGGCAAGCCGTTAGGAACCTGCACAGAAGTTATGGCTGTTCTCTCTTCACTGTGACCTAATTCATCGTCTACTGCAGCATAGAAAAATGACTGTCGTAAGCGGGTAAACATCCCCATTGGTTCGGAAAGCTTGGGCAGGCTCTTGTCATATTCCGAGTGTCTCAGCTGGGTGTGTCTCTGTTGGATCCTACTGCTGGATTAACCGTGCGCTTAGTAACCGCCCTCCTGTTACACAGCTGTAACGGCCACGGAACAGTTCCTTAAATTAAAGAAGTTGGAAGCAAATTAAGATCTTCTCGATGAATATGTTTTCCTCTCACTCTTGTTAAATCAAATTTTATTCACAATATTTTTTCCTTAGGTTAGTGACTTGTATTATACCTCATTGTTAATTTCGTTGTTTTTTTTTTTAATGAAAATTGCAAGGAAAAAAAATACCACTTAGAATTCAAGTATTTGGAATAAGTTGTAAAACATAAAAGTAGTATTTGAGTGACCAAATATGAAAGTATGGGAGCTATGTAGAGATACATTCTGACAAACGGTTCTGTGCGTGTACGTGCTGCTGTGTGTACCTGTATGTGTACACAGAAGTCAGAAAATGTCGAGTGTCTTTCTCTATCACTTTCTGCCTTAATTTCCGAGGTAGTTTTCTTTACTGAATCTAGAACTCAGTGTTGCTGACTGGCTGGGGAGGTCTGCTCTCTGTTAGAGTCCACAGGCCATGCTTGCTCATGCCCCACTCTTACGTGGATACTTAGGACTTGAACTCGGGGCCTCTTTCTTGCAAAACAAAGTCTCTCAGTCATTGAGCCATCTCCCTCCCTTGCTCTTCTGTTTCACTAAGTTAAATTCTTTCTGCTCCTTCATTCCCATTTTGAAGATGGAAAAACTGAACCTAATAGAGGATAACTATCTTGCTCGAGATTGTCCATGTGAGTTTGTGAGTGCAGGCACATGCATGGGGGGTAGGGGTGGCCGTGGGCTCAGCACGGGTCCTTGTCCCTGAGCAGGACAACCTGTGCTCATCTGATTGTTCACGGGGCTTGTACCTGAAGTGAGAAAGGACAGGATGAAGTGGAAACTTTGCCTTCCGTGAATACTGGCTTTTATCCATCTTCAGCTAAACCTTCAGCTCACCGCTAGGTTTTATTTCTGTGCAGGCTCACAGCTTAATCAGAATAATAATGACAATCCCTAGCCTAGTCCGTGTCTGCTTTGTGAAAAAGGTAAACAGACCTGGCCTCGGAAGCAGCAGTGGTAGGAAGAGCAGCTCCTGCTCTTGTTTTTCTTTCATGCCCGCCTGTTGCTTTTGTTCTTCCTTCCAGGTTTAACCAGAGCTTCTGGTCCATCCCCAGGCGGCGCTCGTCACTCCATGGCCCCTGTAACATAGGAGGAAGCTGTGCCCCACCCGTTGTCCAGTTCTCACCAGCTCTCCCTTCTGAAGTCCAGCAGGAGAACAGTCAGAAGGGGTTTTTTGTGTCTTGCGTGTTTTTATCATCTGTGTTCACAGCGGGTTTTTTTTTTTTTTTTCCATTTCTAAGTAGATATAACCCCTTGAAATGCTAATTCTACTGCAAAAGGTAGAAAAAGAGGTTTTGATTTTTCTAAAATGCCCTACGGGCTGAAAAGCATCTTTCTAGTTTCACGACTGAGAATTTCTCCTGTGCTGGCTTCATTTCCCTGGTGTGCCTTCAGTGCTGCCCTGCAGACCTCCTCCCTCCCTGTCCGTCCGTCTGTCCCTGCCTCCCTCCCAGGAGCCTAAATTTCAGGCTGTGATCGGGTGAAGGTGCCTTGGCTTTTGCTCATTTCCTGTGTCCAGTGTGACCCATCTTTTTCCTCTGACCTCTCTGGCTGGATAACCCTCATCTCTTCCTGGGGAGAGCACCCACCTCACCCCACTTGGTGCTTGTCCTTTTGTAATCTAGTCTTTTTGTTTGTTTTCTCTTACATTTTAAAGTCAGGCTCATCCAGAGAAGCCGCTCTTGTCTGGTGCTCGGCTCCAGTGGGAATCGACTCACAGCACACTTCAGTTATCAGAAAACATGTTGGACATCGGCCAATGCCACAGTCCCTCCTCAGCCTTCTGGGGTAAGGACAGAAGGCTGAGGAGGGGCACATCCTTGGTGGCCGCAGACCGTGGCACTACAGGTTGGCCAGGAAAGCTGCTGAGGGGCTGAAGAGGCAGCGGCTGGGCGGGTGAGGAGCAGTTACGGCTCTCGCCCAGCATCTGAGCCTGCTTGCCAGCCCTGTGTCAGTTGGCTTATACATGCCTGACACTGCTTCAGTGGGACGAGGCGTTCTCTTGGCTTCTGCAGTACTCACACTCGAGTGCACACGCTCGTACGTGGGCACAGATAGAGTCTTCTGAGAAGAGGGACCCGCAAGTGAAAAATGCCTCCTAAGATTGACCTGCAGGCAAACACCGGGGTGGGTGTGAGTTGGGGGGAGTAGTTTGTTGGTTACTGGTGGGCGGGGCTATCGCTGGCCGGTAATCCTGGGCTGTATAAAAAGGTAAACTGAGCAAGCACGCCATGATTTTCCGTCGGTCCTCTCCTGGCTTTCCTTCATGCTGGACTGTGTCTGTAAGATGAAACAAGCCCTTCTCCCCGAGTTGGTTTTGGAGAGTTTTACAGTAATGGAAACCCAACTAGAACAGTGTATGACTCAAAACTTAATAAAGGAAAACCAAAACAAAGCACAGCTCCTGTGCTAGAGGAAACCCGTCACGGTTGAGGGAACAGAGGAAACGTGGGGACAAGGTAGAGGGGTCGGGTGCAGTGACAGGCGTTTGCGCTGGGGCTGTAAGTGGCGAGGCCGCATCAGGCAGGAGAAAGGGTGAATGCGAACAGAGTGGTGGGAGGGCCTGCCGTGGGAGCAGAACCACGAGTGACTCCCAGCAGTGTCGTGTGGGTAAACGGGTTTGCGCCATTAGTGTCCGAGGTGCGAGCAGCGGCAGGGCTGGCAGCGGAAAGGCGACGGATGGGTGCTTTGGAACACCATCTACCCACAGGAGCTGGGATAATGGGAAGAAACTGTCCATGCTGACTGTGAGTCTCTAACGCCAGCCTGTCATTTGCGGTATTCATTGTTGTAACCCAGCTCACTCCGTATGTCTATGCACTGTATTCTCTGTGGAGACTTGTGTATTTGTTCCAGTAAAAAGCTGGCTTGTGACTGTGGGGTTGGAGGTCCTGCTGAGACTGCAGAGAACTTCCAAGTGGTACAGTAGGTTTAAAAAAACAACACGTTGTTATTTTGGAAGTAAAGCAACTTTCACAAGAGAAAGTTTATATGCAGCTCCATGTAAAAACATGTTGAAAGTAGAGTTTGTCATAGCTGGGCCCGGTTGTGCACACCTGTAATCCCAGCATTCAGGGAGGCAGAGGCAGGTGGATCTCTGTGACTTCTAGGCCAGCGTGGTGTATGAGATCCAGAATAGCCAAGGCTATTCAGAGAAACCCTGTCTTGAAAAACAAAATAAACAAACAACAACAAGTTAAAAAAAAAAGCTAAACAAAAGAAAGTAGAGCTTTTCTGTATCAAAGTTCTGGAAATGGCTCTGTTGTGGCCAGTAGGCTGTTGAGCTTCCATGGCCCAGGCTTTCTGGGATCCAAAACCGATTAGTGTGGAGGGGCAGCTTTTAGAAAACTGAAGGTGTAAGTTAGCACGTTAGGATGGGCCAGGCAGAGCCTGGAAGTCTTAGTCTCACAGTCTTCCCGGCCTCGCTGCTGCTGACGAGCAGCACGAGCGTTAACACGCGGAGCCTGTGGTCTAGCAGGCATTGCCCCAAGCAGTTTGCACACCCAGGGTGCTGCACGGGAGAACAGGGTCGCCATGGCCACGGCAGGACGGGGCAGTGCTAGGAGAGAACACTGCCGTCTGCCAAGGGATCTGGGGGAAATGCGCATCTTACCTGGGCACCGGCACCCGCTTACCAGGCGTACCGGCGTCCGCAGGAGCCTGCATCCTGCTGTGCTGGGGTCAGGGAACCTGGGAAGAGCTTTGTGAACGCACAGTGCTGCACAGCACAGCACAGCGCACGGGTCTGCTCCCCGACAGTGTTGTGGGTGAAGCTTGGAAAGTATGCTTGATTTTTGCTGACTTTTACTGCACTCTAATGTTTCTAATTTCTTGGGTGTTTTTTTTCCAGGTTACTTGTCTGCAAGACTTTTTTGGTGATGATGATGTTTTTATTGCATGCGGACCTGAAAAATATCGTTATGCCCAAGATGACTTTGTCCTGGATCACAGCGGTGAGACATTTCATTGACCATCTCGTTAGCTCCTGAAAAAAGAAAGCTCAGAAGTTAGTGACTCACACATGTTAAGGACCTGGGTAGACTGGAGGAAGGTGCCCAGGCATGGGCGGTGGTCCCTGTAGTCCAGGAGGCTGAGGCAGAAGGGTCACGTGACTCTAGGAGTTTAAGGCCAGCCTTGACAACATAGTGGGACCCTCTCTTTGAAAACCTATATTGAAGGCTAATTAATAAGCTCTCCATGGTAACTATTTGATCTGTTTTGTTTGCAGCTTTAATAAAAATAACTCTCTCATGGGTGGGATGAAAATGCCTATTTCTTGATATTTATCTATTAATGTAGTTTTAACTATTATTTAATGATTTAAAATGATACTGATTTTAGGGAAATGGCTTTACCCTATTGTGTTAATTACTGTAAACCTACTATAGTAAAAATTACTGTTTTAGCTTATCCAAAACTCAGCTTTGAGTAGAAGTCAATATATTTCACAGAGGAGTGCGGGAGATTAGAGCTGTAATCCCACTCTTCTCTAAATAAGGAAAGATGGCGTTTAGAGATCAGATGGGTGATAGAAATAGATCACCAAGATGTAGTGATGTGAATGGTTATTTGAATTAGGGAAGTCGGAGTCTGGAGGAATGGCTTGGCAGCTAAGAACCCGTCCTGCTTTTGCTAAGGGCCCAAGTTTAGTTTCTAGCCGCTGTATTGGGGGGCTCACAACTCCAGTTTTAGGGGATAGGGTGCCCTCCTCTGGCCTCTATGGGCTCTGCACTCAGATACACATACCCCATACAGAGATGCGCATAATTTAAAAAGTATGATAAACCATGCTGGGCAGTGGTGGTGTGCGCCTTTAATCCCAGCAACTCAGGAGGCAGAGGCAAGTGGATCTCTTGAGTTTGAGGCCAGCCTGGTCTACAGAGTGAGTTTAGGACAGCCAGGGCTACAAAGAGAAACCCTGTCTTGAAAAAAATGTAGATAGATATATAGATATATAGATCTTTTAAAATCTGAGAATGGACACACTCTGTATTGTTAAACTGTCATGTGTAAAATCTTCTTTTCCTATGTGTTTCCCAAGTATTTGCCCATCAACACTTGTACGTTTGTTTTGTTTTTCACGTCTGCCAAGTGTCTTTAAAGGCTTCTATACTGTGTCACTCTGTTGGAGTGATTTTGTCAGTTAAACTGCTGGGAGCCTTTAATTGTAAAATATACTTTTGTGTCCTCTGTGCTGATAATCTTCCCTATTCCTGTGAAACCAGGATCGATCAAAATGCTCATTTACCTGTCAACTGTATTTTACATCTTTATTGAGTTTAGTTTTTAGTTTCAGAATGATTTTGTCAATAAGTAGACATCTTGAAAGTCAAGACACTGAAACTGAATTCCGTCTTCTAGAGTGTAGTGTTTTCTTTGGTTAATGGTGTCAGCGTGAAAAGCAGAGCTCCCTGAAGAGAACAAGAGACGGTTTATTCTGGAGCCAGATATGAGCGATCATGGCCCAGGAGCACAGATTCGGGTTACTCCAGTTGCCTTGGCAACAGCTTCGTGACATTTCTGGAGTAACAGGACAAAGAAAGCCACAAACCAAGACACTTTTAAAACACATCAGTCGAACTGTCCGGCAGACAGGTGACAGCAACGCAGAAAAATCTGTTGCAGGCCTCAGGTGCTATCTGGTGAATTCTTGTCGTTTGCATTGGTGAAGGCTAGGGCTCTGTGCATGTATTTCAAAAAGATTTGCCTAGTAGTCACCAGAATGTTAGCCAGCACACACAGGCTGGCACTGAACTGTTACCAGGGGCTGAGATAGCCCTGCCTCTGCACCCTTCTGCCTCCCCACAGTCAACATTCTAATCAGTTGGTCTAATCAGTGAGAGACTTAGTCGCTGGAGGTGGGGTTACTGTAGCAACGACAACAAAACATTGTTAACTCCTTACACTGTGTGAATGGGCCGGACAGCTGGGGCCTTCGGTGTAGTAAATTATCTGAGCTAGTTGGAGCATCTGGTTTTGTTGTTGATGGAAAAGGTGGCTTTTGATGGCCTCTGACAGATAAAATAGAAGCCCTGTTGATTCATCCTTTACACTTTCTAGTTATTTAACCTTTTTCAAAATAGGAGGGATAATGGATATTTCATAAGGTTTTGTGGGGATTACGTGAATGAATATGTAGCAGCTAGGCGCCCCTGTGTATCTTGCTGTCTTTGTTATTGTCGGTATTATAGCAGCATCATTACATGGAGAACCTTTACAGTGAGAGTGAATTTCAGACTGAATTCTACAACAAATACATTTATCAGGAAACAAAATTTTTTTTAAAAACATCAGTTGTTTAATTGTGTTGTTATCTTAAGAGCTCCAGCTTTGAATATCACACATTAAAAATGCATTAGAACACTAACAAAATCAAAGGAAACATAACATATGTTTGAAAACCCACCAAAACAATAAAGAAAAAGGGAATTAAAAAAGGAGTGAAAGAAAGTGTGTTGTGGTGCCAGATGACTTTAATTCTCTCACTCGGGAGACACACAGGCAGAGCTCTGCGAACGAGGCCAGCATGGTTCACCAGCACGGTTTACTCGGTGAGTTCAGGCCAGCTAAGGCTACATAGTAACACCTTGTCTTTAAAACAAAACATTCAAAATGCATAGAATTCTGCTAACCCAGTGGTTCTCAACCTTCCTAAAGCTGTGACTCCTTAATACATTCCCTCATGTTGTGGTGACCCCTAACCACAAAACTATTGTCATTGCTATGTCATAACTGTAACTTTGCTGCAGGTCTGAATCATACTGTAAACATCTGTGTTCTCCAAGGGTCTTAGACACACCCCCTGTGAAAGGGTCTTTTGACCCCCAAAGGGGTTGCGCCCAGAGATTGAGAACCAGTGTGCTAACCTAAGGTTGGTCAGGTGAAGGCCCCTGACTCCTAAGCCTGGCCGTTTCCCAGGGTTCTGTTTTGGTGCACCCTGCTTACTGTCCCTGAAATGTTTAACAGTCTCCTCGACACACTTTTGAGACAATGGGACAATGGGACGCAATCCACAGTGCTGATGGCTTAGCAGAAACTAGCTCCGCCCCGTTTATATAAGGTTTGATTAGAGCCTTTCAGATGTTAAGTAAGCTCCCGTGGCGTCTATTCCCCTGATTAGAATACTTCACATGTTAATTTACCACCCCTGGGGTATAGATTAAAATTAACTTACTTTTTAATCTTTTTGCATAAATTGAAATATTTTGGAGTAAATGATAGACAATATGTTATCTAATTTATCCCTTACAACACCCCAGGGAATCACATTTTATCCTCAGGCTAAAGTGTTAGGGGTCTTCCTCGTTCTTAGCAATGGTTGAGACCGAGACCCTTTCAAGCCCGCCTGGCTGCAAACCTCTTAATTACTCAAATGCAAAGCGCAGTTGCAGCTCTCTGTTCTGGCTCTCCACATGCTGCTTTGTTTGGCGGCTAATGGAAAGGTCAGTGTTACTGTTTAAAGCCTCTTTTCTCAGCTTTGCTCTTCTAATAAAGAGATCGTAAGTCAGAGTTTCATGTTAGTAAGATGATCCCAGGACTCGAGGAGGACAGTAAATTCCGGTCCACGCTGCCTATGAGAAAGCTGCTGGCGTGTGGGTGTGAGCGGTCCGCGCTCGCAGACCGAGGAGTGTCTGTGTCCACTAAGAACTCGGTCCAGTGACCTGCGGTCTAACTGGAGGTGTGAACCTCACGGGCACGTTAAGAACAGTTAGAATACATTGAATTCATGAAGCTCAGGCCGCCAGCTCGCCAAGTTCTGGGTTCAGTTCACACCACTGGAAAAAGAAAAGGTGGGATGGGAGAGAGCCAGAACAGCAATGGGCTGTCAGGTGCGGGACGAGTAAGCGTATCATCTCCATCATCCCCGCAAACAGCCAGCACGGCGGCTCACCGGCCCACCAGCCCAGCGGGAGAGCTCCCCAAGAGAGGCTTGCCTCAGGTAGGGGCCAGTGCCCCCTGACTTCCTGGGTTCACTTGACTGCATAGTGCTTGCCCACGAGTTTGCTGACAGCTGACTGTAGCCGCGTGAGGTGTGCCTTGGTCAGTGCTGGAGTCTGCTTTACCTGCAACGCACTTCTGTCCTTTACAGAATGCCGCGTGCTGAAGCCCTCTTACTCCCGAGCCGCCAAGTACTCTGGATCCAAGAGCCCAGGGCCGCCTCGCCGCAGCAAGTCCCCAGCCTCAGGTAGTAACGGCCTCCGTGGCCTCGCTCGGGGGAGGGCGTTCTCTTGAGTTTTCTCCAAGTTTTATGACCTAACAGCCTTGCCGGCTTGTGTACAGCCAGGTTCCAGAGCAACAGTAGACAGTGAGATTTGTGAATCGAAAGTTCTAGAGCAACGATAGTAAGATTTGTGAGTCAAAAGCGGCCGATCTGCCTGCCGAAGGTGTGAGTCTCCGGGACGCCTGCACTTGGTTCTGCACTTCCTGCACGCCTCACGGTCTGCTCTTCCACTGGTGTGCACACACATGTATTCCACGTTTTGAGCCATGTATGCTGTAGTTTGAATTCTGTGCTGTGTACTCGTGGATATTTATCTTCTGAGAATTACCTTTTCCTGGTGTAACACACAGTGTTCCGTACAGACATGTATTTCCTTCAAAACTTCCACAGTCTTTTCCTTTTTCAGTTCCTAATAGTAACTCAGAAAGGATTATTCTCAGAAGGGATTACTTAAGTTCTAAAACTTTTATATCCAAATCCTACAAACTTGTCAAAGTTTATACTGCTTTAATATTTGTAATATTAAAAACACTCATTCTATCTCATTAAGTTGATATTTATGAACTTAGAGTAATTACAGATAATTTTACCCTTTAATTTATTGTTAAGAAAATGATTTTAGAGGAAAAAAAACCATTTCTTTTCGCAGGCAGCATTCTTACTCCTGCCCAGCCTGCTGCCCCTTGAAGTGAACCAAACTTTCCTTTCTTTGGAACCAAATGCCGATTTGACTTGCGAGGCCGCTAGACCTGCAGGGCCCCCTGACCTGTCTGCAGGGCTGCTCGCAGAGCGCCCCTCCCCTAGGGCGGGCTGTGTTGCTGTCTTTTAGCTGCTGAGTAACCACTGTCCTTGCTGTCCCCTGCTCTGTGCGTGTGTACAGTAAAGAGGGCTGGCTTCTGCAGCGCCTACTCCACAGCCAGATGCCCAGGTGAGCCAGGCCCTACAGCTTTGTCGCTCTGCGGGGTCTGTTTCTGTCTTCTGCCGCATTTCTGTTCTCCTCGCTCCATCTCCATGAGTGTCCCTGGCCTTCCCCGGTGCACGTCTGTGCCACATGTGATGATTTGCAGTGCACGGACGGGCCAGTTAGCCTCCCTGCTCGCTACCCAACCACTCAGCTAAGATCGCTGACTGCTGTCTGTGCAGCCGGAGCTCAGTGGTCTGCGAGGCCGTCACCTCCGTGAGGGCTGGGTTCCACTGAACAGAAAATGTTCTGTGACTAAACAGGCTGAAGTTTGTTAGCAGTAAAGCCACGGCATGCTAACCTCATGCTCTGTGCACTCCTGGGGTAAAGGAGTCATTACAGTTTTCTAACTCTCTACTCATGACGCCGGGGCCAGAATAGGAGAGTGAAGTGTTTCCACACGTGAAGGCGGCCGCCACGCTGCATCTCTTTAGTTGGGAGGCGGTGATTTTCATATTTCTATACTCACGCTTTCTAGTTTCACTTGGGTTTTTAAGGCAAAGTGTCTGCCATTAACCTTATTTTAAATGGACTCCATAGTACCTTAAAACTGGAAAAGCTAATGGAACATAATGTGTTTGGATGTAGTTTTCTGGCTGAATTATTCCTAGCTTTTGTTTCAGGTGACAGGCTTATCTACGCTTACCATGTCAGGAAAGTGATTAAATGAAAGTAGAGCGCGCAGCTCTGGGCTCCGGTTGATTAATTCAGCTCTGTCCCCTGAGGTGTTAGGAAGGAACTCCCTGAACTAGGGACACCTTCCCAGCACAGGGCCATCTACTATTCTGTGACGAGGCCCAGGACAGAGTTAGATGATGATGTTTTGTTGTTTTTTTTTTTTTTTCTTTTAATCTGAACTTGCAATGCTTAAATAATGACTGAAGACTAGTGCTTTGCTCTGCAAAGTCTTCACCTGAGTCTGAGTCGGCCTCAGACTCCTCAGGGAAAGCTGTGGGCTCTGAAGACCACGTCTCGGAAAGCGAGCGGTCTTTAGCTGAGGCTGGAGCCCGCTCAGCACATTAGAAAGCTGCCAGCCACTGACTCCAGGACACACTGCTGTGTTAACCAACAGTGTTTCTCCTCACTCTCTGACAAGAGGTGGAGGATGTTGTGTCACTGTAAGCTATGCCAGAAGCAGTGGAGCCCATTCAGAGGTCCTGCTGTGCCGCAGGCCTGTGCTCCGCTGTCCAGAAGGCCGAGGCAGGAGGTTAGAAGTGAGCCGGTACTGTCACAACAGCAATGACAACAAGGACTGTGAGAGATTGATTGGAATTTCAGACAGAGCTAGTAACCTTATAATACTGTAATTATAGTACTGCTCATGCCAGTGTGATGCTCGAAGGTGCTGCCTTGAGTGACATTTCTGACTCCACTTGATCCTCCAACAAAACTCCGTGTAAATAGCTAAATAGTATGTTGTGAACACACAAATAGTAGATACCGTAAATGGTCAGTCTTACCTGTAGTGCAAGTCTTACAGGCCCTGCTCTTAGGGACTGGAGCAGGGGCTCAGCGGTCCAGAGTGCTGTAGAGAACTCACGGCTACAGTAGCCTGGATCTTATGAGTTATTTGGGGGTGGGGACGTGTGACTATTGAGTTGGTTTAAACTCCCAGCACCGAGTCCTCTTAGCTAGGAAGTGGATTTTTAGGAAACCTGTCTGCTCCAGAATCGGCTATGCAAGGAGCTGATTTTCCTGTTGGTCCTGCTCGGCCGCCGTCTCGAGGCAGCCTAGCTCAGGGTGGCTCCAGATGGCCACAAGGGAAAGCCACGTGAAGGCTGGCTGTGAATTGGCCACCTGTACAGATGCTTGATCCAGATAGAGGTTTTAAAAAAAGAGGCACATTTTGTCTGTACTCACAGCAAGCTTTCTAGCATACTGCCCAAGTGATCCCTGTTTTACGTGAATCCCCTTGGAAGAGAGTTTTAGAGACTCTGAGAACAGAGTTAGGCTCGAAGGTCATCTGAGCCCAAGGTTTCCCAAGTCTCCCCGTTTGCACAAACACGGCCTCGCGCAGCGCCTGCATGGAGAGCAGCCAGCTTGCAGCCAGCACGTTTTTATCACTCTGGATGGCCGTGCGTTCTGGGATCTGGGCAAATTCACCTGACAACTGTCCACCGTTACGGTGTCTGCGGAGGCTCCAGGCCTTAAAGTCATTTCCCAGAAGTAGCTGATGGGCTGGAGAGGTGACTCGGGCAGCACGAGGACCTGTAGGGCCTGTGCAGACCCGAGTGCCCCGGTAGTCACATGGCTGTCGTCCACGCAGACCTCTGGGCCAGCCCGCCCAGCTGAGTCTGGGCACTTGCGTTCAGCGAGGACCCCTGTCTTAGAGCAAAGTGGAGGTCTTTGGCCCCTCATGACATATGCGCACACATGAAGGAACAAATGTAACACGCACATGTGCGCGCACACTTGTGCACACACAGGAGCATCTGGACAACCAGGTGTTGTAGAATTAGGGAAAGTGCAAGCTCTGGCTGATCATATGTGCTACTTGGTGTACAGTTTCTGCCTCCACTCGGGCGCTGACACTTGAATCGCCTGTGCGTTCGGACGCTTGACTCAGACGATGTAAAACAGCACTGTCTGCCCCCTTAGTAAAAAGTGGATTTCACTTTGCTGTTCACAGGATGATGGCAGCTTCTTCTGCTGTGGGCGGAGGGTTACTTTTGAAGTAAGAGGGATTACAAGTACTTTTAAGAGGAGAACAATCTACTAATCCCAGATACTAACCGCCAGCTCATGAGCTCGATGCAGAAACAGATCTGGATGGTGGGATTTGGGGGCTCTGCAGCTGGAACCTCGTCTGCTCCCGCTTTGAGCAGGGTTTGCTGCACTCTGCTCAGCCTTCCTTTCAACCAAAGACGCATGTGGAGGTGTGGGCAAGGGCACATAGAAAGGGCCAGGATTTTCTAAAGAATGGGGAAGGTAAACTGGGAGGGAGCTGGGAGGGCTGTAACTAACCAGCCTGTGTTAAAGTGTTTGAACAATTCCTTTAATGGCCTTCAAGCAAACAAGTGTTATAAGAAAAAATAGTCTTTCTTTTTCCATGAGGAAGAGCTGCAGGCTGGGGTTGTGGTTCAGTGGCAGAGCATGTGCTTGGCAGTGTGAAACAGTCAGCTCGGTTCTTAGCTCCAAGCCAGAGTGTGAGGAAGGCAGGCACACACAGGTGCGCTTGTGTGTTTGGACTGCTGCTTGACCTGAAAGAGCATTTCTCTGTGACTGATACGAGTGTGCACCACGGTAAAGATGCCTATTGGCAGTTGTAATGGCCTTCACCAGAGACCGCCGCAAACACAGCAGCCAGCCAGCCGTCTGTGTCTTCGGGAAGGCAGGCAGCGTGGGCAGCGTCTCCCACTCTCACCTGTAATTCCATGATCGTCTTCTACATCTGTTTATATCATTGTTGGGACACTCTTACTGTAAATTCTAATTTCGCTCCTTGTCTGACTTTGTCTGTAATGCAGTAAGAGATGTGGCTTCTGCTTTTGCTGGTTTGTCACCTGCTTGGGCTGCAAGCGAAGCACAGCTTCACTGGAGCCATCTTGTGCATGTGCTTAGTGTTTTCACAATTCGGTTGTCTGGAGTCTTGATGGCTGTTTCCTTTGCTGTCTCCTGGTCAGTGAATGGAACTCCCAGCAGCCAGCTGTCCACTCCCAAGTCCACCAAGTCTTCCAGCTCCTCTCCAACCAGCCCAGGAAGCTTCAGAGGATTGAAGGTACGGAGGGGAGAGGCGGCGCGTGTGGCCCTGCTGTCTGTGCGGGAGCTTGTCGGAGCCTGCTGGTCCCGGCATCACGGTAGCTCGGCTCCTCGGCACTCTCACTGTGTTCAGATCCTGTGGGAATGCAAGGTTGGGATGGGTCGGACAGAGTGTGAAAGTATAGTTTAGCAAATCATCGGTCGTTGTAAACGGTTTGCAGTAGTGAAGCTTTGGAACACAACGTAATTCAATTTAAAGACCCTTTGGAATCGTGGTTTTAATATGGTTAACCATTTGCCTTTTTGAAGTGTAAATCATCAACATAGCATTTACTCCTACAGGAAGGTAGCACAAGAGAAGCATGTGCTTTTTTGTGAGGAACTTAGATGCAAATAGGCATCAATTATGATGTTAAAAATAAAGAACTGCAGCAAAATTAGTGGTTGGAGAATGTTAGAGCACAAGGCTGAAATTTTAACAAGTTTCCTTTGATTTAGTAAATCCTAGTGTTTTAAATTTATAAAATAGGCCTGATAAAACAGCAGTAAATAATTGCTACTAAAAAAATGAATGTTTTTTTATTGACACGACCAGATTGTTTATATATAGTAAAGAGCTTTGAAAACACTAAAGTCTTTTCAAAGCCGCGTAGACATCCGTAGATTGGCTTCCTTCCCTAAGTGTGTGGTTGTATCTGATAAGCAGTCACTAGGCACAGTCTCTGAAATGGTCCAGGAAGTTCTCTGTAGGGACGTTGAAGAATCTTTCTATTATTACAATGAAGGGCGAGGGCTGCTGCTCGACAAGGAATGAAAAGCCACCAAGTCCGGATCCCTGGGAGAGGTCACACTGAGTGTAAGCTCAGCTTGCTGCCCTGGGAAGGACGTGAGAACAAGACTGATAGTGAATTTAGGGATAGGAGATCGTGTATTTGTACTAACTATTCACACATTAGAAGAACTGGCCAGATGTGGTAGCTCCAGTTTGTAATCTCAACGGGCAGGAGGCAGAGGCAGGGGGATTGGTGCAAGCTCAAGGCTAGTCTGGTTTGCATGGTGAATTCCAGGCAATGCAGGGCTACAGAATGAGGCCCTCTCTCTCTCTCTCTCTCTCTCTCTCTCTCTCTCTCTCTCACACACACACACACACGGGGGGGGGGCAGGGACTAACTCATTTGGTGTGTGTTTGCCTTGCATGCACAGTGCCCTGGGTGATCTCCTGAATGCTCCTGGACGTGGAAGCCTGTTATTCTAGCATTCAGTAGGTGGAGCAGGAGGACCAGAAGTTCAAGGTCATCCTTAGTGACATATCAAGTTGAAGGCCAGCCCGAGCTACATGAGACTCTGACTGAAACTGAAACACCAATTGAAACAAACAAAAACACAGCACCCCCACCAAACCGGTTAGCCTGTGAGGGGCATTTTATGTTCACACCTTAACGTCTCGGTGTAAGAGGTGAGCGCTGACCTGCGGAGAAGCCGCGCTGTGGCAGGGGGTTGCTGGGATTTGAAACAGAGCCTGCCCCTGTGTGAACTAGCACCCCAGGCCTGCCCGGACGGCTGCACACAGCAGTGTCGGAGCCAAGTGACCCGAGTTAGGACAGTGCAGGCTCCCAGATTTGTCTGGCTTTTCTGGAGAGCACGGGCTCACAGTGCCGGTCGCCTACGCCTACGGAAGCAGCAGGCCCCGAGGGCCGCGCAGGCCCAGCTCGCCGGGTGTGCCGACTCTTGGTGTGCTTGTTTCCCTTTCATCCTTCTTCAAAATTGAAGAACTCTGCAAGGGTCCCTGCCAATCCCAGTTAGGCCCTGGTGACGGAGACCAAAGTCTTTGGCTCAGAGGATTCGGGTAGAACCAGAGAACCCTCCGGTGCAGCCTCAGGCACGGTGAAGCTCAACCCCTCTTGAGTTGGCGCTCTCTCTGCCTCTGCCTCTCTCCGTGTCTCTGTCTGTCTGCCTCTGTCTCTCTGCCTCTGTCCCTCTTTCTCTGTCTCTCTCTCTCTGTCTCTCTTTCTGTCTCTTTCTCTCTGTATCTCTGTCTCTTTCTGTCTCTCTTTCTCTCTGCATCTCTGTCTCTCTCTGTCTCTCTCTCTCTTTGTCTTTCTCTCAGCAGACACAGGGTGTTGTGGTTAGAAGCCTAGACTCCAGTCAGAGTGCCTGGGGATGGTGTTGGTGTGGCTCCTCACTGGCTGTGTGACCTTGGTCAAGTCCTGTTGCCTTTTCTATAGGGAGAGGGTTCGTGGCTCACACTGAAGCAGTGATGGACTAAACACAGAGAAAGCACTCAGGTCAGCTTCAGTATTCTCACTGTAACCGTGGGGTTTCCAGGTTCGGTTCCACAGGAAAGAAATTCCACATGAAGTACATAAGTGTGTAACAATGTATCAGAAGGAAGGGTTAGCACGAGAGAGGCCAGGCTGAGTTTTTCTCTTTTCTCTCTGTGTTTTATGTGTTTAAAAATGTGCTGACCAAGAGCCCCTTGCTCAAGAAAGTTAACACGTTCAGCTCTTATGTATCCTAAGTGACATTCTTGGTTCCCAGGGAGCTGCAGCTCCCATCACCTGAGGGGTACATTGGAAAATGAAGATTCTAGGACCCCCACCACAGGCCCAGCTCTCTGGGGTAGAGGTGAGGGTTCAGAAGGTCTGTGGCTAAGGGGACGGAGGAGCAGGAAGAAGGGTGGGAAGCCTGCCTCTTTCTCCTTCCTCTCCTGCCATTACTGACTTTCTGTCCAAATTGCCCGTCCTTTGTCCTTTTCACATAAGTCAGCACATACCAGCTTAACAACCACAGACGCTTCCTCACATGTTCTTAGCAGCTGGACTCTGAGGAGCAGGCTGCTTGGGTGGTTCTGGGCAGGCTTTTTCATTCCTAGCTGGCAGGGTACACATCAAGGTAAGAGTCTCGAGGCTTGATGGGAATGGTGTTTCCTCTTCTCAGGAGATATCTTCCTTTGTTGACAGTTGGTTTGGAGCCAGGAGACTATTCTGGAGGAGGGCCCCATAGAGTACTGCTGCTTTCTGTCTTGCATGTTTTAAAGACTGGCTGGCAACCATAGTCTCCTGGGCTGCTTTCCGCCAAGAGAGCGCATTATGTTAATGAGCCATAAAAGGTCACTGCAGACCTCTCCTCAGCCCCTTTCCTCTTTTGCCCCCTGAGTGCCAGCAACAAACAAGATAGGCCGCACCTCCAGGCTCCTCCACGTCTCCCCCTTAACAAACCGTCTCCTCTTCCTGTAACTGGCTGAAGTCTGTATTGTAGAGACACAGGAACGGACCTCTGGACCCAGATCCATGCCTGTTAGAGCTTAACTGGCCTTGCTTCCTCCCTGTTGAGACTCCTCCGTGGATTGGCTTTCTGCCCTCAAAAGGTGGCTGCTGGCTTTGGCTGACTGGCATCAAGTGACAGCTCTACAGTTCTTGTTTTTGTCACCTACCATTGGCAGCCAGACTGTGATTCCCACAGTATCTCAGGAGTGTCCTGGGTCAGCTAGTTCAGCTCAGGAGGAGGCATCTGGGCCCTCTCTGGAGACTGGCTGGCTTGCAGGACTTCTGCGTTTTCATCTTTCTGCCAGCCGCCTAGAATTTTTGTCATCGGCTGCCCTTCTTCTCCATCTGATCTCTCCACACTTCCTGTCCATCTTCCTGCCTGAAGGTTCCGCAGTCTCTCTCCTCATCACTTTTCCTGCTCTGTTCTCTGTCCTGACCTTTTCATCCTGCTCCCTGCTGATCTTTTTTCTTCTAGTCTTGAATCCACTGCTGACACTGCTTTTTCTCTTAATCCTCACCTTCCTGGTTTTGTCCTTGGCCTCAGCCCGCAGGCTCTTCTCTTTGCCAGGGCACCTCAGGGGCCCCTGGATGTGGCTGGCAGCTTTCTTCTGCTGGGTTACTTACTGTCCTTAAATCACAGCATTTGGGGCAGGGGCCAGATAGGCAATAAAGAGCACTAAATATGTCATCAACTGCCAGACAGATGAAGAAAACATTTCCCTGAACCTTAATTCATCATCTGTGTGAACTAAAGACTTAAAAAGTTTGGAGTCGGAGCACATAGTTTTAAATGCTTGAGTTCTGGAGCAGAGGTATGCTGAGCGCTGGGAGCAACAAAGCGCATGTGAACATGACCCAGCCTCCTGAGATTAGAAACTGATGTGCTGACGTTTATCTGATGGTGTCTCCTGGGTCTGCTGGTGGTGAAAGGTTTCCCAGATTTGTGAGGTGCCGTCAAAGCACTGGTCATATCTAACCTGATTGGCAGAGCTAAAATGTAACGCTCTGACCTCCTGAACTTGGGACCTTCTTTTCAAAGCTGTGAAATGTAAATCCACAGTAGCTGCTGACCTTAAGACATTTTTGCTTTTCCCTGGAGCTTTGGCTTTTCTGGTGTTTTTAAAACTAAGTTAATAATTTTCAGAACTAGGAAGCTGGCCGTGCCAAGGCCCTTTTCCTTTGCCCAGAGACACTGTCCTCTGACTTCATCTTTGAACGTAACTGATTTTGTTAGACAGAAACAGAAACAAAGAGGCGGATTACATAGTTTTAAAGACTTTGGTGCCCTAACAAAATAAATCATGACATTGAATACCAGGTTCTGTTTGTACATGGTGGTTGCTCAGTTGGTTTGTTGAGTTTGGGGATAGTTCAGCCTTAGTCTGGGCTGCAGCCCATTAGGGTGAGATTGGGGGTTGTGTGTCACCATAAAATCAGTGAATAGAAGTTGGACTTTATTTGAATATAACCAACACGTGTCCGTAGTCATGCCTCTTGCTCATGAGCGTTGGAGACTAGAGGCTCTTCTTGGAGCATGTTGGCAGTACCTGGGTGGGTGAGCCTGGCCTTACACAGTGGCCAGCCGTGGCACCATGGGTCCTAGAGGTTATGAAGCCCACCGTGAAAGCGTGCAGACTTTCACAGTGTCCGCATTATAGTTTATAATACTGCTAGTTTCTTACTCCAGTTCAGTAGCCTAGATGTCGCCTGAGGCCTTGCTCACGGATGTGATGAGGTTCTAGCTGATTGTGGCTAACACAGAGAATATGGAGGGTTCATCATGTTCTATCTGACAGCAGTGTTTCCTATTCAGTAGCAGTCTTTCTGGGGGGTGTGATGAAAAGCCAGGTTTTATGGCCCTGGTGAGCCAAGCTTCATGGTGAGGAAGCCAAGTGAATATAATCAAAAGCTGGGTAACTGAAGGTATAGCCTGGCCTAATTCTGGGCAAAGCAGCTGTGTCTGCTTCAGGCCGTCAGCCCCTGACCTGGAGTGGCAGGCTTCAGGGAGTGTTCTAACTGTTCCCCGTTGTCTCCTCATAGACTTACCAGCCACCATCAGTAACGGTCCTGTCTCTTCACCTCTGCGTCCTTGTAAATAGCTCAGGTGGTTGCTGTAGATCCTGCTAAACAGTGAGAAAGGATAAATTTCTATATTATGTCATAATGTTTATTTCTCATTATGCCCTGGCCTCGGTTCACCTATGTTACAGTAAAATTATCCCCTTTAATATTATTTTTTCCATGCCTTTTTTTTTTTTTAATAATGAAAGCCTTATTTTCAAGTGGAGGAATATATTGAATAACTCACTCCTATTAATTCACATACAGGGATTTTTGAAAAGCTTTAGCACTTAAAAAATATCAACCTGAGAGTTGAAAACGGTTGCTGCTGTCATTATTTGCTAAAAAGCTACAACTGCTGGTGACTCACAGGAGCATCTGTTGGATGCTCGTGGACCTGCCCTGCCCCCCCCCCCCCCGCAGGTGCCTGTGCCTTCCACATTCCCGCTTCCCATTTGGCTCTTCTTGAGAGCACCAGCAACCCTCGCTGTTCTTGTGCTGGCTTCTTTCCATGCTTCTCGTCACCCTAGAATCCCAGTAGCAAGCAGGTGTGTGATCATTTGGCAACACAAGGAATTGGGACAGGGAAGGGGGGTGCATGTGCAAAGGTCTCTAGTGCGTGCCAGCTGTGTGGCGCTGCATTGCCTGCTCAGCCCTTGCCCTCGGGGAGCTTCCGGCCAGTCCTGGAGTCAGGCCGTTCAGACCAGGGGAGGGACTTAGAAGAACATTCCCTGCTTTGAGGATGGCTGGGCCCGCAGGGCCGAGGCTGGTCCTACCATCTCAGAAGACTAGGCTTGTGTCGGGAGGGAGTTCTAGGTGCTAGGTACCCACGCCTGGCCCAGCCAGGTCAGGCTGCCTCATCCAGGCAGTGAGATTTAGCTGTGTGGCAACCAGACCTGCGTCCATTGTTATTCATTGGAATTTGGTGACCCAGCCCCTGGTCACCAAACTCAGAGTCTTGGGGGTAATAAGGAGGGCTCTTCTTATTTAGCTTTGAGATTTAACTTTGCAGAAGGATTTTCTTCCTCTCATTGTGTATTCCCTGCAGAGTTAGGCTGCTAGGAATGATGGCACATGGCATACTCCCAGTGTTCAGGAGGCTGGCGGTAGGGGCACTCGTGAGTTCAAGATGAACAGGGGGTATGCAGTAAGAGCCCTGTCACACGCACAGCTGGGCTGATGCTGGCTTCGGCTGGATCTGTTATTTCTTTGGCGATTTTCAGTCTCGGAAGGACTGTGTCAGGGCAGGGTCAACCTGGACTGGCTGGCATGACACACTTTAAACCTGTTTCCCAGACACTTGCTGCAGCTCTGTGCCAGGCCCTGGCAGGAGAGCACTGGGAGCTGGCACTGGGAGCTGGTGCTCAGCGGTGTTACCAGGCTGAACGAATGTCAGTCCTCCAAATGCCAAGATGGGTTCTGCTGCTTCGCCTTCTCCTAGCAGAGTCTTAGACTTGGGGATTTAAGTAAAATAACAAAGGAAATTATCTGAGTTAATGTAAGTGTAAAGCTCACAAGAAAAGGTATTGTGGGAAGCACGCTGACCAGGAGATGGATGATGCCGGCTGAAGGTCTGGGCTTACGTTGTTGGTAGAACAACCTGCTGGGGTTCTGGAATCCGCAGGTTTCCCTGACGGTAGTTTGGAGTGAGCGGCCGGATGAGGTTGGATGGTAGTCAGAAGGAATGAACTGCCTTTAAACTGTCTTTTCTCTGAATTTGCTTTTAAACATTTCAGCTTGTAGGGGTGTGCTCTTGTACAGAGCTACCACCAGTGACGCTTTCAATTTCAGTGCCAACGAACAAATCAAGTAGGACAAGACAGAAACCTCAAACTCTGAAAATGTGATTGTTACTTACTTGTTTGGAAGTAAAATGATTGGACTAAGAGCCAGACACTTGGTCTGTAACTTTAGGGTTCTGTGTGGTCTTGAGGCAACATTTGCTTTAATTTTGGTACATTTACAATGTCAGTGTTTGTGTTTAACTCTGAATTGAGACTATATCTGTGAAATAAATTCATTAATGTGTTTTGTTGTATAACTCGAAGAGAGATGAGAAAAAATTCTGTATCACTGCGTGTATCAGCCATGACATTATAGGAAGGCTGTCTGTGACGGTCTAGGGGAGGACTAGGGAGCTAATGATTTATGATCGTGTGCTAATACATAAAGCGTGTTTTCTTCTCAGCAGATTTCTGCTCAAGGCGGATCTTCCTCCAATGTAAATGGTGGCCCGGAACCTGACCGTTGCCTGAGTCCTGAAGGTGTGTCTCAATCTGCTCATTACTCTTATAAAGGAAACCGTCCATCTGAACTTGGCCATCAGAGTCCCGTTGGTGCCACATTCCTCCTAAATAGGGATGTGACTGTGTCACCTGCTAGTCCAGTTTGTCTTTTGAGGTGTTGAGAGTAGGCTCACATCAGGGTACGCAGTGTCTCTGCCGTTAGCCATTTGCCCCTGTTTCAGATCTTAGATCTGGCTTTCCTCCTTTTGTTCTTGTTGGTTGTATGCTCACAATTCCTAGCTATTTTTCAATTCTCTCAATTAGATGAGCACAAATATATCCCGCTTTGCCTGGCAACAAGATACATTGGCTGTGGTCTGATGCCAACCCGCTTTTATGAGAAGGCTTTGTGCCAGGAGTTGCCTCAACACAGGGTCTTATTTTGATAGTATTGTCTTTACCAGAGGAAAGGAAAAGTCTTCAGAGCTTCTCGGTTGACTTCACCCTCAAGTCCTCCCTCTTCCCTGAGAGGAAAGTTTTGGAAAGCTCAGGTTAGAGGTCCCCCTGTTCAAGCATAATCCTTTATCATTCCAGGACGTGTTAGGCTTTTGCTTTTCATGAGT
This sequence comes from Psammomys obesus, assembly GCF_907164565.1. Lineage (NCBI taxonomy): Eukaryota > Metazoa > Chordata > Mammalia > Rodentia > Muridae > Psammomys > Psammomys obesus. Next base: position 14,289,042 of record NW_026596244.1, on the reverse strand, counting down.
TTCTGATGCTTATCAACAAGGTCAAAAGTGAAGTGGCAATTCGGGCATTATGTTTAGGAAATACGCTGAGTGACTTTCTCCATTTTTGCTGTAGACCTATAAAAAACAGCGTTGCATTTCATTATTTTCCACGTGTGTAGGACAGCAGCCAGCACTGGCATCCCTTCAGCCTTTGCCTTTCTCCCTGGCTGCAGGTGTGAATGGGAGCAGGAGCTCTGAGTCATGCGCCCTCCTGGAGAAGTACAGAATCGGGAAGGTCATCGGGGATGGCAACTTCGCAGTAGTCAAGGAGTGCGTGGACAGGTGAGCGGCTGGCCGTCTGTCCCTGCGAGCGTGGCTGTCGCTCTGGAGTTTATTCCTAAGTCACCGAATGAAGGGCCTTCCTGGGACCCGTCTCTTTCCCTTTCCTGAAAGAATCTGTTCTTACAACTAGCTCTTTGGCATGGCCATAACTGCTTGGCAGAAAACAGTTACATACGTAAAGTTGTTTTGTATGGATGTGGTCTAAAGGACATACCAGAAGTCATCCACCAGCCTGGAGAAACGTGAGGAGGGAAAGGAGCCCCTGGAATAGGAGCACATCTGTAATGTGGCCACAGCGGGCTCTACGCAGTGCGCACTGCCTTACTTCACTGCACCTCGTCAGCAGTGCCCCAGCCCATGCTGAGCCGTGGGAGCCAGCGAGGCTGTGGATGCGAGAGCCAGAGAGGCTGTGGATGCGAGAGCCAGCGAGGCTGTGGATGCGAGAGTCAG
>NW_026596244.1:14287728-14288279 GCF_907164565.1 Psammomys obesus | reverse complement strand
GAGCCAGCGAGGCTGTGGATGCGAGAGTCAGCGAGGCTGTGGGTACGCGAGACAGAGAGGCTGTGGATGCGAGAGTCAGAGAGGCTGTGGATGCGAGAGACAGAGAGGCTGTGGGTACGTGAGACAGAGAGGCTGTGGATGCTAGAGACAGAGAGGCTGTGGGTACGAGAGACAGAGAGGCTGTGGGTATGAGAGACAGGCTGTGGGTATGAGAGACAGAGAGGCTGTGGGTACGAGAGACAGAGAGGCTGTGGATGCGAGAGACAGAGAGGCTGTGGGTGCGAGAGACAGAGAGGCTGTGGACACGCGAGACAGAGAGGCTGTACATGCAAGAGACAGAGAGGCTGTGGGTATGAGAGACAGAGAGGCTGTGGATGCGAGAGACAGAGAGGCTGTGGGTACGAGAGACAGAGAGGCTGTGGGTACGAGAGACAGAGAGGCTGTGGGTACGAGAGATAGAGAGGCTGTGGGTGCGAGAGCCAGAGAGGCTGTGGACACGAGAGCCAGAGAGGCTGTGGGTACGAGAGACAGAGAGGCTGTGGGTGCGAGAG
>NW_026596244.1:14281320-14287718 GCF_907164565.1 Psammomys obesus | reverse complement strand
TACGAGAGACAGAGAGGCTGTGGGTGCGAGAGACAGAGAGGCTGTGGATGCGAGACAGAGAGGCTGTGGATGCAAGAGACAGAGAGGCTGTGGATGCGAGAGACAGAGAGGCTGTGGATGCGAGAGACAGAGAGGCTGTGGGTACGCGAGACAGAGAGGCTGTGGGTGCGAGAGACAGAGAGGCTGTGGGTGTGAGAGACAGAGAGGCTGTGGGTATGCGAGCCCCTGCTGGGAAATCTCAATGTTCCAACTTTTTGGCAGTACGAAAGTCACAGTGGAGCGCCGTTCCACCTGCTCTGAATGGCTGATGTTCATAGTTGGTGGCAGGCTCTCTAGAATGTTGTGATGACTACAGTTTATCCATTCTGTTGGATCTTCAGCGAGTTTGCTGCCCTTTACAAATGCCTTGTGAAACAAGCCGTGCCCTTGAAGCCTTTTTACAGAGCTCTGGCATGCAGATTGCTTCCTGGGAAAACAGTGAGGCATCTGCAGTGTAACTCTAAGGGCCGTTGGGGATGTGGTTTTTGTGGGGCAGCAGTTTCAGGGTTTCCTTTCCAGCTGAACCTCATCCCCTGAGGTGGCAGAGCAGCGTGTTCTGAATACTTTCTGAGAATGCTTGATGGTCCATGTTGAACTATTTGCACTTGAGTATGTCTTCTTGGCCTGTTCAACTATGCTAATATTGAGTAAAAGTTAAGCAGTATGAAATCAAGGTTCTGGTGTACAAACACTGATTTCTTTAATGCCAGGTAGGGTCTGTAGGACAGAAATTATATAGCACAGACCTGGCTGAAGGTGTGGAGGAAAAATAGGTACTAAAAGTGCCAGAGCTTTGCTCTTTTCAGCCATAGGCTGATTTGGCTGTGTATTAGCATGAAGAGGCATTGAGAGTCAGGTTTTTCCTCCCTGTTAAGCTGATCCACTTTTCTTTTTAATTCTTTCTCCTTAGAGAACTGTCTTGGATTTAAGTAAAGAAAGTGTTTCTTTTCCTGTGTTGGTACATCAGCACTTACACACTTCAGTGTGAGCTAATAGTGCAGGGGAAGATTTAATTAGCCTGACTTGCTTTTCCTTTCTTAGTTGGGGGCGTCTTCCTCTTGTGCCCCTTCTCCAGGATTTCCTGTGCTGCACAGGAAGTTGGGGAGGTGGGTTATTCTGACTTGTAGTTTTAATGGCCTTCCTCTGGTTATTCCTAGGTCTACCGGAAAAGAATTTGCATTAAAGATTATCGACAAAGCCAAATGCTGTGGAAAGGTACGGTATGCACAACCACTCCACAGAAGGAAAAAGATGTGGGTTCACAATGGGTTCTCCAGTGAGGAGACAGACCACCAGTGCCAGGTAGGGCGGTGACAGCTTTCCCACCCCGCTGCTCTTAGCAGCTTTAACTGGGAGACGACAAATTAATTGATCTCGGTTATAAGTATAGCAAATGCAAAATGCTCATCTCTGGGAGGTTCCTAGTCTCAAATCCAGCAACTTTAAAAAGGCTGTGAAGTGCCGGTTACCACTTCCAAGCTGGGAGTCAGCCTGCTAGCTTCAGGAAGCCGGCAGAGAATAGGTTCCCACCAGAGACAGAAAGCTCATGGCACAGCAGGGGCCCCGCTTGCCCTGGCTCCCCAGTGATGCCCAGGGCCCCAGTCAGCTGCTCTACACTCAGGGGTTTCCGAGGAGCCCCAAGCTTGAGCCACCGCTACTCCTGTGAGGCAGCTGCTCCCCCCCCTCCCCCAGGGTTCACGCTAGAGGGAACAGGTAGTTTCATCGTTGGGGCCAGGAAGGGATCTGGCCTGGCCCTCTGTGTTCCGAGGTGAGGGTGTGTGCCACATAGAGATCCCGGGCAGGGTGTTTGGAGCAGGGAGGGGGCGGAACCACCGCGAAGTGAGTCAGGGCAAGGACCCGGTTGTCCGTCCTGTCCTGCGCTCACTAGGGTGGAGAAGGGCGCTGATGACAGGCTGGTGGAGGCAGCAAACACGAGCAGTGACGCCGCTGCCGCCTGTGGCCCTCCCCGTGAGGCAGCAGCTCTGCTCCAAGACGAGGCAGGAGCATGTGTCTAACACTAGGTGGGGCTGCCGCACAGGCGCTCAGTGCTGCCAGCGCCGACCGAGGCGGGCTGTGTGCTGGGTGCAGGCTGGGTTCCAAGACTTAGTACAAGAAGGGAGGGGGGAAGGGGGGAAGTAGCTTAGTAGTGATAGAGTATTTCAGGTAGACCGGATTGTTACATTGTTAGTTATTTTTTCCTGCTTGCCTCATTGTTCAGGGTGGCTGTAGCAGCGTTAGTGTCTGTCCCCTGTTTGCACTGCACTGTAGCCCCTTCGGAAGATTCCTCCAGGCCGGCGTTTCTAAAGTGTAATCCCGCTCTTCTTCTTGCCTGTGGCCCTGGGCAGGTGTCTGTGTCGCCCGTGTCTGTTCTTCCTCCTCTGAGTGTGCGTGGGATTGCACAGTGGGAACCGTGTCGAGAGCAGCGCTGTGGGACAACTGTCATGTTGCTGTGCCCCTAGGGAACCGTGCCTGGGGGCTGTAATTGTAGGCCGGTGTAGAGTGTGCGTTGTGGAATGGCTCATTTTCAGTGGACATTTATAAAATCGTGGTTTTAACAGAAAATGTAAAGCAGTGTGAGGAAGTTGTAGAAAAACCTTCTACCCAGGGCTAAGTGCTTCCCACAAATCCTGACCATGTCTGGTACAGCCTCCTCCCTGGCCAGTCTGCCATGTACCTCTGTGTTCATTCTTCATGTACTAGGAATATAGAAAAACACTTTTTTTCCTGCTCGCCTTCTTTCTTCTTCTGATACACACATTACCATTAGCTTAAACTCACTGCATTTCGCCGTGTCCTGGGTGTAAGCTGCAGCGCTGGCAGCTCACCACAGGATTAACCCCACGTCTTCCGAGCATGATGATCGCACAGAGGAAGCTTACGGAAGGGCAGTTGGTGAGGGCTCCCTGGAGCATGAAGCGCTTGAGGAGCGTGAGGAGGTGGCCAGTGGGTGAAGGTGCTTCCCTGCAGCCTGGGTCCTAAGTTCAGAAGCCCGGAGCGTGTGTAGCAGAAGGTCATGTTCCTGCGATCCCAGCGTTCTTAGAGGGCGATGGGAGCAGAGGCAGGAGGGTCCCTAGGTGTTCGTGGGCAGCTAGCCTGGCGCACATAGCGGAGGACAGCTGAGCGGCCTGTTCTCACACAGGGTGACGGTGCTGATGTCTGAGGTGGTTTTTTGATGCCACGTGAGTGCTGTGGCGTGCACACTCCCGTCATATACGTATACAGAAGAAGCATTTGAGCTGGTCCTTGAACTGGGGCAGAATATGTGGCCAAAGGCCCAGAGGCACAGGCTACATGGGTTCCCGTAGGCGGCTCATTGTAGACTCTGCCCTGAGGCCACACTAACAGAGGGGGTTGAGGACGCTGTGGTGGGGTTAGGGGTCTTCCTGTTCTGCTCTGAGATCCCCTCATTCCAAATGAACATTGACCGAATCTCCACAGTAACGATACCCCAAATTGTCCTCCTTACTTTTACAGTTGCACTCACCATCTGCCTATTATGGACTCACACGGGACAAATCCAAAATTGTATTATGCTAGTTTTGAGAGGTTGGAATAAATTGCCACACTGTTTAAATCAACAGAAATTATTGGGTGTGATGGTGCACAACGGTAATCCCAGCACTTGTGGAGGCAGAGGCAGTGAGTTCTGAGACCAGCCTGGTCTACAAAGTGAGTCCAGGACAGTCCCCTCACAGTTCTGGCTGCTGTGAGTCAGAACGGTGCTTTCTCTGGGGCCCTGGGGAGAGAGTGCATTTCCAGGTGACTGACATCCTTGGGCTCCGATCATGTCACTTCGGCCTCGGGCTTCACATTTCTCTTCTGGACGTTCATTGCTGCTCTCATGTCTGTGTGAATGCTCCTGCCTCTTTCTTAGGAGCCTGTTGGGAGCCATTTGTGTGAATCTGCTAGTCCTGGCTCTCTCTGTATTGCTAAATCAATCCCCTCTTCCAAGGGAGGTAATATTTGCAAAGTCTGGGGATGAAGACTTGATGCATTCGAGTGACTATTTAATTCCACTGCTTGTGCTTATGCTGGCAAACGCACAGTCCTGCCGGCTGCATCGTCTTCAGCAGTGTGGTGCCAGCGGTGACGCCTGCGGTGGGTGATGTGTCATGCACAGCGAGTGTATGGGCGTGTGTGTGTGTGTGTGTGTGTGTGTGTGTGTGTGTGTGCGCGCGCGCAGCGCTTGTAACTGTGCTGTTTGCTGGAAAGTGAGGCCGTCTCCTCTAGACTTAGGTAGGTGCCCCAGAGCAGTCCAAATACAGAAGACAGGAGGAGGACAGCCACCATTATCCTAAGTGTGGGAGAAATGATGGTGACAGCCTGGGAGAGAGTCACCTCGCTCAGACCTGACGGTGTGGGGCTGGTCCAGAGAGAGCGCAAAAACTAACAGCGTGAACTCCACAGTGGGGAGCTCTGTGCAGGACGTGGGGCAGTTACGCAGCTTTCCTTGGTGCTTTGGTCTAGCTTTTCATGATGATTAGCTTGGGAACAGCAGTCCTCAACCTCCCTGGTGCTGCGACTCTAGCACGGTTCCTCGTGCTGTGGAGAGCCCAGCCACACAACTGTTCTGATACTTGATAACTGTACTTTTCCTCCTGCTGTGAGTCGTGCTGTTTGAGAGGATTATTTCTTTGTAAAGGGCTTGGAAAGAGGTCAAGTAGAGGGGCAGCTTGCACTTCCGACAGAAACGTGTGCCTGTGCTTAGATCTGAGGGCCCGGCTCGTCCAGGGCCCGGCAGCAGGTTCACATGTCGTCAGTGTTGTCCAGTCCTCGCCCAGCATTGGCACTTGACACTGCTGAGCAGTTCCTCGGTGCTCCCGGAGACTCTGCGTGCCGTTTGTTGACTAGAGAATTTGGGGAAGGGTTCTCTGTATGTGACCGCGCATTTCAGCGTCATACAAAGAGCTTTCTTGACACTGCTGACGCGACTCCTTCACGCTTAGAAATTAGCATCAGTAGAGTCTGAAATTAGGAAGCCCCGGGCAGGCAGGGACGGCGGGCTGAGGCTAGTGTAACCGCTCTGGCTGCTGCGCAGCTGGCTTGCTGGGGTTTCAGAGTTCCCGCCCCGCCCAGGAGTCTGGGGAGTGTGGGGTCGTGGACCACTCCTGTAGACCGAGACAGAGTCCTACCACCCCTCCCTCACTTGGTGTGAACAAGTGTGGAGGTTTCCGTGTCGCCTTGTGTGACCCCGTGGCTGGCTGTGCCGTGGCTTCCCTGGGTGGCCGTCCCAAGTCCCTGCTCAGCAGGAGGCCACCCTGCCTTCCCTGCCAAGGCCTGTTGGAGCCCACCACCACCCCAGGCTCCTTTCTGAAAGGAGTTCAGACTCTTCGCCTCTGTAGAGCTCTCCTCACCTCCAGGAAGACCTGGCGCTGCTGCTGTTCCTGTCTTTTTGTCAAAGTAATGTTGTCATTTTCACTTGAAAAACCCCCACTCGGGTCCACTCGGGTATTCCCCTCACGGGCAGTGGCGCCCAGTGCAGGCGGTGTGGACAGAACGTGGACACAGGGAGCGTGTCGGGACCTGCACACAGGCCGCACTCTGCGCCTCTGGCGGACTGGGCTGGCCCTTCGCCAGCTGGATCCCGGCCTGCTTGGGTGGGCCCAGCGCATTCCGTGCTCGGGGCTTCTCCCGCTGTGTGCAGGCTCAGGCAGTAGATTTTATTTCCTGCATGCAATTTGTTCATTTGTTATAATTTATTCTTCCAGCTGTTGCCGGGGTATTCGAACTAGGGTAAAAACATAAATGCAGGGTGTGTACCAAAGACCCAGGGAAACCAGAAGTGCTGTCAGCAGTGGGGTAACTGCCCTCTCAGAGCAGCAGGGTTAGCTCTGGGAGCCATGGCAGTTAAAGGTCAAGGGCAAATTCAACACACACACGTCTTTACATGGTAAGTGCTGGGTCTTCTATATCAGCCTTTACTGTGTTGAAGAGATCAGCTAGCAAGCTTTATACTGTATTTTCTAAATTCAGACGGATGTGCTGTTGAATTAGGGTCCACACGTGCAGCATGTGAAACAGAATGTGTGTAGCTGTGTGTAAATGTGTGGCTGGGTGTAACTGTGTGACTGAAACAGAAGGGTCACCATGTGGCTGTGTGTGGCTGTGTGTGACTGAAACAGAAGGGTCACCGTGTGGCTGTATGTGGCTGTGAAACAGAAGGGTCACTGTGTGGCTGTGTGTGGCTATGTGTGGCTGTGGGTGGCTGTGTGCGGCTGTGTGCGGCTGTGTGTGGCTGTGTGTGGCTGTGTGTGACTGTGAAACAGAAGGGTCACCGTGTGGCTGTGTGTGGCTGTGAAACAGAAGGGTCACTGTGTGGCTGTGTGTGACTGTGAAACAGAAGGGTCACTGTGTGGCTG
>NW_026596244.1:14270656-14281310 GCF_907164565.1 Psammomys obesus | reverse complement strand
GCTGTGTGTGGCTGTGAAACAGAAGGGTCACTGTGTGGCTGTGTGTGGCTGTGTGTGACTGTGAAACGTGTGACTGTGAAACAGAAGGGTCACTATGTAGCTGTGTGTGGCTGTGTGTGGCTGTGTGTGACTGTGAAACAGAAGGGTCACTGTGTGGCTGTGTGCGGCTGTGTGTGGCTGTGGGTGGCTGTGTGTGGCTGTGTGTGACTGTGAAACAGAAGGGTCACCATGTGTAGCTGTAGCGGAGTGCACACTTAACTGCATAGCGGCTCCTGCCCACGGCAGCGTGGGCAACACTGGGCAGTGTTTTCAGCGAGACATGCTTATAGGTAAAATGAAGTGTGTGGTGTGGTGCCTTTCAGACTTGTGAGTTACGAAGTGCAGGGGCCGCCATCTGGTGAGTGACTTCACACCCACTCACAGAAGAAGAAAGCTTGTTTTCATGAATTTTAGCATGAAGTTAAAATTTATATTGTTAACAGTCAAACGCTTTAATCTCGGAGCGTATGTGCCAGCTTTCCTGCATGCCTGGTCGTTACTCTCTCCTGGCTGCAGGGAGGTGGCGGCTCTGGCCCCGGCCTGTGGACGGCATAGTGCGCAGAGTGGAGTCCTAACTGTGTGTGTTCGCCTGCTCACCAGGCGAGAGCTGCCCACGGGTGGGCTGCCTGTACCTGGGGCTGAGAGGACAGTGTGGGTGTCCTGTGCCCAGAGACCGTTTCATGTGGCATCAGGACACTGGGACCTGCTGTCCTCCGGGGGCGGGACAGAGCAGAAGGTTCTGGCTTTATGTCCCTCTCTGTACCCTTTGACAGGAACATCTGATTGAGAATGAGGTGTCAATTCTGCGCCGAGTGAAGCACCCCAACATCATCATGTTGGTGGAGGAGATGGAGACGGCAACTGAGCTTTTCCTGGTGATGGAGCTGGTCAAGGTAAGAGGGTGGTGGTCATCTCCAGGCCTGCAGTGGCCGCGGGAATCTGCTCTTAAAGTGTCCCACAAGCTCCGAACTTCTTAGCTCACTCACATTCACTTGGTGCGTGGCCCTTCATCTGCTCCAAGCTCACGTGGCGCCCTCATCTCACGGGACTGAACTGTTGGCGTTTCGACGCATCTCTCTCCTCTTTACCCTGTAGGGTGGCGATCTCTTTGACGCAATTACTTCTTCAACCAAGTACACCGAGAGGGATGGCAGTGCCATGGTGTACAACCTGGCCAGTGCCCTCAGGTACCTGCACAGCCTCAGCATTGTCCACAGAGACATCAAACCCGAGAATCTTCTGGTATGTTCAAAGTCTCCGCTCTTTCATTTTCAACTCATGCTTCTTTCTGTTCTTTTAGAATGATTGTAATACTACGAAAACCATCACATACAAAAGAATTGTGACATTTAGAGTGTAAAACAAAACCACAGTAATGGAAAGAGGGTGGGAAACTCTAAAAACCAGCAAGTTCAGGCTGGGTGGGAATTTTTCATGCATGCATCGATTCCTGATGGGCTTCTTGGCTGGATGTGTGCTCTGCTTTCCATTGGAAAGTGCGCTTTCACTGGCCTTTGATCACGTCAGCCCCCTGCTATGATGAAGGAACGCCTGGCATAATCCGTGTGTAAAGAGTAAAGGGTCTTGGGTTCGGGCTCAGAGTTCTGGGAGTTGCAGTCCAGTATAGCTGGGCCCATTGCTTTGGGCCTCTGATAGGTGGTGGCAGCTCTGAGGGCACAAGGCAACTGCCCAGTTCACCATCCAGGAAGCAAAGAAAGGGAGGAAGGAGACTTGGGGCCTTTGAGGGCAGTGAAGTACGTCCCTGCACAAACCTCTGCCTGCTGATGGTTCCACACCCCCCAGTATCGCTGCCCTGGGCATCAAGACTCTGATACAGGCGGGTCTGGGGCACCTTTGACCTCTAAGTTCACGGCAGCAATGCTAGCTGAAAGAGAACAGAACCGTAAAGTGTGTAACTTTGAGAATGAACCGAGACAAGTAGAGGTACATGAGAGAGGTAGAGCAGACGCGCTCGCGTGTACACAGGCTTTCGGAGGCACCCTTTCCTCTCAGCTTTGTGGGAGATGCTGTGTCCCCAGGCCTTGAACGTGTATCGTGCTCTACAGAATGAAAAGTATTTTCTTTGGTGCGTGGGGACCTTGGTCCATGGGTCACGGTCTGTTTTTCCAGCCTCCTGACCTTTTATGACCCTTTCTCTTCTGACTTGGCCTGGCACTCACCATTAACCCATGCTGAAGCCCTTCCTGCTGGGCTGTGACCACTGTCGGGGACTGAAGACTGGCTGGGAGCGGCACAGGCGCTGAGTGCTGCTCTCCCTGCCTCGGCAGTCACAGCTCGCCAGCCTCACCCTCCGTTTCTTCCCCTGGCCTCATTCGTAACGTCCTATCCCGCTGTGGCCGACCTCTTCCTCTTGTAAGCCTTTGACTTACCCCAGAGTCTCCGAGCCCAGTCATGGCCCCTCTGCTTTCTGGAGTTCTCACAATGCATCTTTCCTATCTTCTTTTCAAAATTCAGTTTTGCTAACCCGTCTGGTAATGCCATTCATCTCTTTCTCTTTTTAAAACATTCTTCTTTCATTATTGCACCGTGACCACGTTTCCCTTCTTCCCTCCTCTCCCCACGGCTCCCCTCCCCTCAGGAAAGCGTAGGCCTTCTAGGGACATCAAGCAAGCATGGCCTAACAAACTGCAGTAGGACCAGACACCATCACATCAAGGCTGGACAAGGCAACCCAGAAGGAGCAAAAGGGTCCCACAGCAGGCAAGAGTCAGAGACAGCCCCGCTCCCACTGTTGGGATTCCCACAAGAACACCAAGCTACTCAGCCATACATCTATGCAGAGGACCTAGGTCAGATCCCTCCCCTCCCCTCCCCGTCCACGGGGACTTCACCACAGGGGCAGAGGGTACCTGGTCGGCTGCTACCTTGGCTGCGCAGCAGTGAGCTCAGGAGCCGGCGCAGCCGTGCACCCTAGCGTTCCTTGGTAATGGCCTTCTCAGCAGCAGTAGCCTTCCTTTCCAGGCTCTTCAGGACTTCTGTCGAGGGAGAGGTCAGGCGTGCCCTCCCTCTGATGCTCTTGGGAGAGAGACCACACATGTAAAACTTCCTGTCCTGTCCTCGAGCATGGTGAGCTCCTCTGTTGGATGGGACAGTGTCTCCGAAACGTGGCGGACAGAGCAACATAGAGGCTTCTGAGGGAGGCCGGTGGTCGGCCCTGGCTCTGCCACCACCAGGAGGCATGATTGCACAGGTCGCTGCCCAGATCTGGCTAGCAAAGGTCCCAGGCGTGGTGCAGCCAGCTCTGGTGACAGGCCTGCTGGCTGGGTCCGTGGAGGAGGTGGCTCTAACACCATCAGCCTAGCATGCCCGCTCCACCCCAGCCCAGGGCGTGATGCCGTCAGACGTCCTCGGTCGCCATGCAGTTCCCCGGAAACTGAGCTCTCCTCCTGCTGTCGTCCTCCACTGCAGGACACTGGGGGCTCTGGACAGCCCGCGAGCAGTTTCCTTTACAGGGGAAACGAAGAACAGTGCCGCACGAACCCTCCTGGGTACAAGGCAGAGTTCTCTTCTTACTGTCTTCTTCTTTGAGGGATTTACAAAACCCTAATCTGAAGCTCAGAAGCATCCAAAGATGTACTTGCTAGGCATGGTGGCACAGATCTGTGGTACAGTGAGTTTGAGGCCAGCCTGGGCCACCACGCGAGATCCTGTCTCAGAATAAAAGATGTTTTTGCGTTGTCATGTCCCCAGGTGGAAAATTCAAAACCATGAAATGTCACTTCATATACAAAATATTAAAACCCTGCATGGAGGTATCTTCCCGCTGTGTTTACAGTACACATAAAACATGAATGAGTCTTGTAGTTGGTGTTGAAGTCACCCTCACGCTGTGGCCGCTGGACGGTATTCTACAGTCTGAGACATTGTTTCTGAGCAGCAGCAGCAGCAGCAGCATTACTACTGTTAGTACTGTGATTACGAGATTGTGATTCTCTGTGTTCCCAAGGCTGGCACTGAGTTCTGAGTTCTAGCACTGAGTTGAAACACGATCCTATCGGAGCTTCTTGAGAGGAAAGGACTGTGGCTGTGCGCACCGCCATGCTTGGGTCCAGAGTTTCCGTGTGTCTGGTGGTCAGGCTGGGGTCAGACTCCAGGAGGCAGTACCAGCTATGGAAGACACAATCCCTGTGTCTCTCTGGACGTAGGCAGCACATGGCACCGCTCAAGGAGGACGTGCCTGAGGCACTAAAATGCCCCAGACGACTCCTGCTCTCCCGTCTGAGAACTAATTCAGTTTTTAAGCCCAGCACGTTCTGACGTCTGATTTGCATCCCCGTCCCTGGTAGCAGTGGCATAACTTCACACCCTGCCAAGGCAGACGTATGGTTGCTGTGTCAGGGAGCATGGAGGTGGCCGTTAATGCTATGAGTTACGGCCTCGCTGTGCCCTGTCATAGTTAACTGTGGGAGACCGGTGATAAATTTAGGCTTTCCAGGAGTTCGGGGACAGAGGAGAGAAGAGGTTTGGTTTCTCATAGTTGATGTCCTTCTAAATCATTACCCTGGCGTTTTATTTAGAGAGCATGAGGGATTCACTTTGGATGTGGGCCTGCACTCCTCACATTTTTCAGTTTTGCATTCTGCCAGCCACTTGACAGAGCATCTCTCAGTGTGAGGTAGGCCATTTGAACATGGCAGGGCTGGGGTTTTCACAGTTGTTCAACTTCATTCAGAATCTGCACGTGTGGCTGCCTGGGTTTGGCTTTGTGTCGACACAGAAACCATGGCAGGGTGGATGGGGTCCTGGCTGCCAGGCCTGCTTGGTGGCTTAGCTGAGTGGTGTGTGCCTCTGTTCCCTCACCTGTGAAATGCATGTAGCAGTTTTTTTTCTGGTTGGCCAGTGTGGTTCCAAGTCCAGTGTTGTGCTTGAGAGACTATTTAAATCTGCAGAGTTCCTGAGATACCAGTAACTGTCAGGAAGCCTTGGGAAGCTGTGTTCTCCGTAGTCATGTTTCCTTCCCTCTCTCTCCGCTTTCCAGGGTAGGCGAGCCCCACCCCCAGCTCTGCAGTCGGTTGGTAAGGCAGTGAGGCCTCTGCCCTGCAGATAACAGTGCTGTTTAATTTTCCTCACAGATTTGAACAGAATCTCCAGCTAAGATTTAGAGGCTGTTAACATTTTTCCTGTCGTCTTCTGTGTGGGGAGGCGATGGCTCAGACAAAGCACTCTTAATGTCCAGGCCATCCTTTCTCTCCTTGTTTAGCTGTGGAGTCCTGCCTACTTGGCTGCTGCGTGTTGCCCGCCCATTTCTGTCTGGGATTCTTTAGCAGAGGTGAAAATGCGGCTTCTGACTGACCCCAGCTCTCAGCCCCCATGCATGTTCTAAGTGGAGCAAGTGGAGCGTTTACAGTACGCTCGGTTTTATGAAGCAGTCCCTGATGAGTTGTCAGCGTGAAGTACCAGTGACGTTAGTGAGACGCTGACTCATGGTGCAGGCGTTTAGGAAATTGTACTTTAAAATGTTCTTATCACTGCAGTTACTTAGGGAATTTTGATCTAATGTCTGGGTTTCAGCAGATGTACCGTAAATCCTAACTCTGATGACATTAGGCTGTTCTCATTGCTGTTCACAGTGGAACACTGTCCTGTGTGGAGTCCTGGCTCTGTGACTCCAAGCTACATCGTTGGCATATTCGTGTATGTTTCTGCCCTGAGGTTCACACAGTGAGAAGTGCCGTTGAGGGTTGAGAATCACCGCTGTTGTCGCTAAACCATGAAGATAGAGCTGTGTGTTGGCTGTGGGTAAACACGAGGACACTGTAATGTCCTACGGGAAGAAATACTGTAGCAGATGAGGGCGGGCAGGAGAGCGAGGAGCCTACCAGTGGCCCTGCACTGTGCCCGTGAAGCCAGGCGCCATGTCCTAGGGAGCCGTAGGCCGCTGCGCTTCCTGCCGGCAGCTGCGTAAGTCGCCACCCTGGGTGGGCGATGCTGTCACTGACTGAGAACACGTCACCTTCTCAGTGCTCAGCCTTCCAAGGTCGGTAGTGTTGAAATGAACCTCTGTCTCATTAGTAAAGCGTGGGGGCAAGCGAGCATGGTCAATATACAGAAACAGGGCCTGGCACATTGATTTGGTCTGTGCAGCTATTTTTCTCTGAAATTTGGTGCCTTCAAATGGACATGAAAGAGACGGTGTACTTTGGCAAGTTTAAGTTTTCGCCTAAGGAAAGTCCGCTTGGATATAAGTCTGCGTAATGTTATCTCCTGGCTTTTCGTCTCTTAAGGAAAGTCTGCTTGGACTTAAGGAAAATTGCTCTCAATCGCGTGGTCATTGTAAGCACATGGACACGCCTGCACCTCTTGGAAGCCTGAATACATTGTAAAAAAGAATAAAAAACTTAGGTTAAAGTTCCTCTCATTGACGCCCATAGTGCTTGTTAAGGCTGGGACATCGTAGCTCATGTACGATTTTAGCTTTTGAAAACCTATGTAATATACTCAATAACTTTCCTGGTAGATATTTATTAGAGAGTGCTTACTCTCAGCTAATGACGTTTCATTATTTGTGTGTAGCATAATTTACTTAGCAACCACTCTATTAGCAACTTGGTTGATTCTGTGTTTACAAATCATAGATACAGATACTGACAGCCTGTATTTAACGTTTGAGTCTTTCCTTCCTTTTCTGTAGATTTATTGGGTGAAGTTCCTGTTTACATTCACACTGTCTGATCCCAAAGCGTGTTTTCTTTTCGAGCTTCTGAGGTTTTCCCCCATGTGGCATTTATAATTTAGGCTCAGGGTGAATCTCAGTGGTAGGGCATTGGTTAGCATAATGAAGGCACTGAGCTCAAATCCTCAGCTCCACACATGGAGCCGAAAAAGAGCTCAGAACACTCATCCTGCTGGCAGCCCAGAAGGCAAGTGGCAGCCCCTGGTGAGACAGGCCAGTCTCTAGGAGACCCCAGAACTTGTGCTTAATGAGCACGATTCTGTGGGTAAGCACTGGGCACGGGGGAGTTCCTTACCTGCCGTGCCGACGGCCATTTGTACCCGGCTGCGCATGTAAACAAGAAGAGGGTTTGTCAGCACCCTGGTAAGGTCCTCCCTGCAAAGACAGAAATAACATCTTTCCAGTCACACACAGTTGAGCAAAACTCTGAAGATCGCGCAGCCTCTTCAACTACGGTACTCTTAGCAGAAGAACTTCCTTTTACAACTTAAAAAGCACCGAGTCTTTCCTGACCCAGCCCAGGTTCCTCTCACAGCTGGACAAGGGCCACCACCACCAACCACGGTGACTGCTGGCTGCTTTCTGTTTCAGGTGTGCGAATACCCAGACGGAACCAAGTCTTTGAAACTGGGAGACTTCGGGCTGGCTACGGTGGTTGAAGGCCCTCTGTACACAGTCTGTGGCACACCGACTTATGTGGCGCCAGAGATCATTGCTGAGACCGGGTGAGTGCCCGACTCACGCTTCGGCGTGGGGCCCGCTGCTGGGTGTTCAGTCCACCCTGGGAGGAAGGAAGGGGATGGAGAGGTGTAGCCTACACCGTGACCTTGGCTTCAAGGAGCAGACTGCTCTTGCCTAGCCCGTCCTTCGAGCTTTGGTCGGGGCTGGGGTGGCCACTGATCACTGTCTGACGGAGGGAACGCAGATGGCTTTGTCGGTGGACAGCTGCTTCTCTGTGACACTAACAAAGGTGGCACTTTAGCAGCCTGGCACGTGCTCAGGCCCACCATTACCTGCTCTTCCTGTTTTCCAGTTACGGCCTGAAGGTGGATGTTTGGGCAGCTGGCGTGATTACGTACATACTTCTCTGTGGATTCCCACCATTCCGGAGGTAACTACGTCTGACTCTAAATTCCCGTACCCTCGGCTCCCGGCAGAAAGGACACTAAGCTGGTGAATAAAGTGACCAGTTTAAAATTACATAAACATGCCTTTCTCTGTCTTAATGTAGTCTGCTGCTGCAAACTCATGGTTTTCTTTGGTGTTCTGATTTTTTTTTTTAATTGGAGCTTGAACACAGGGATCTTGCACACATAACGGCCTCTGGGCTGTCCCTACCCCAGCCAAGCTTCAGATGTGAGGCCTTTGCTTTGTGTGAGAGCTCTTTGGCCGTCCTCTCATAAAATATGTTCCTAGCACAGACTCTAGACTTTGCAGCTTCTCAGTCTTGAAGAAGGGTGGGTTTTAAAGATCCTCGTGTGGAAACCTGACTTGGCCAGGTTTTCAAGGTCTTGCTGTAGGTGTCCCTCTATTCAAGAGCAGTGTCTTAGCCTACTTGATTCTGATATAAAACTTTCAAAGTGCCCAACCTCCTTCTCATAAACTAGGAACTGGTTATGGTAGTTTTAGCCTTTCATGTAACATTTGTTACCTGAGAAGTGGAATTACAGAACACTTTGGCCTTAGCTGGCCTGGCAGGAGCAGAGGTGAGCCCAGGTAGACGTGAGAAGGCTTGCAGCCTGGTGGGTCTGTCCAGGGCTGAGGCAGCCACGCAGTGGCTCTTCCTTCGTTTGCTCCATCTCCTGTTCTGGGGCCGTGACTGACTTTGAAGTAGCAGTGCATCTACCAGGACCTGGCGCTTTCCTGCCTCTCCCTTCTGCCTCCCCGCCCTCTCTGGGAAGTAGCTGCAGTGTGCCAGGTGCTGGCGTAAGTGATGGCAATGGCACACAGCACTGTCCTCAAAGCAGTGACTCCAGTCAGCTGCGGCTGCTGGGAACAGCCACCACAATCGATGGAAGCTTCTCGTCACAGCGTGGAGGTTCGAGACCAAAGCACTGCGGCCTTGGTTCTGGGAAGGGCCTACCTCCTGGTTCGTGTGTAGTCATCTAATCCGTGAGGTGGAGGGGAAAGGGCGGCCCAGGAGCGTCTTGCTGTCTTAGGTTTTGTATTTTTTAATGATGTTGCATGCTGGGCAGGCGTGTTCCCTGAGCTGTACCCTCTCTGCGGACTTTCCAAAGACACCGAGTCCTGCTCACGAAGCTGCACCCTCCTGACTGGCTCCCACACGCCCACCTCCCGTCGCTGGTGCTGGAGGCTTAGGTTTCCCCGGAGGAGTTCTAAGGCAGACACGCGGTGTTTAAGTGTCGCATTGGGTCAATGAGTGAAGAACAATTTATCTTTCCTGTCTAACATTTGTTATGAAAACTTCCTGAAAAAAGTTAGAAAGTTAAAAAAAAAAGTTTTTTTTTAATTCTCACATTTTCAGTTTGAGGTCAGCAGTGTTTGTATTGATAATTGCTGTGTGCAGAATGGCGCCAAAATGTTTGTCTGCCTTTGAAGAGCTTGTGTTGTAGAGACAGAGCACAGGAATAATGAGCAGAAGCGACTGTCTGGGTGTGTGTGGTTGGCTGGCTCAGTGATGGCCGCACGTGGCCCACGTGTGAAGAAATTAGCTCCATTGTTCAAGGCAGAGGGAGGAAGTAGAGGGTGGATAACCGGCCTTTTTCACAGTCACTTGGGCTCTGGCAGGTGGTGAGTTTTGAGGGTAGCTAATGTAGAAGGATGGTGTGCCTTCCAACAGGGGAGACTGTTAACCTGGCCTTCCGCCAAGGCGAGAGCAGGGACCTGGGGTTGGGGTCACCTTTGCGGCATCCGTGCTCAGAGTGCCCTCTAGTGTTCGTAGTTTCAGGTGCAGCCAGCGGGAGTTGGCGTTTTAGTGTTCTGGAGGTGAGGTTCAAGTTGGATGTCTCTACCACTGTGAGGTGGAGAGGTGTGGGCAGGTGAGAGCGTTCTGAAGGGGCTGCCTGATGCCAAAGAGAACTAGCTATTGCACTTTTATATACCACGAAGATGTTTCCGCTCTTGGCTGCTGAGGTGATCTGCGCCGTGAAACGGCTCTCTGCGAGAAGTGTCTTTGCAGATAGGCATGTTAGGCTCACGCCTACTGTACGTAGAACGTGTGTGGAAAATTAGGGCTGTGACAATTTTAATGATTGTTGTGTGGAATAGATGGCATGAATTGTGTTTCTAGGGCTGGGGAGAGAGCTTGCTTGGTTGGCAGAGGGCTTTTTGTAACGAATGAGGCCCCGAGTTCAGTCCCCAGCACTTCCTAAGAGCCAGCAAGGCAGCACATGCCTACAGAGCACAGGACACGGGGTGGAGGAGGGTGGGAGGCTAAAGCCGGCCATGGCCATGAGCATACCGAAGCCATGCTGGGCTACGCAAGACCCTTCTCAAAAATAAAAACAACTGTAGGTATTCTATTTTATAATATTATAAAATTCTTTTCACAAGTACTTCAGAGTGCTTTGTCTTATAGGAAGTATGCCTTTAACTGGAGGCTTTGGAACGGAGATTGCTATTTAGAGTTCACTGCTTCCCTATCTGTAATGGCAGTGACTTTCTGCTTCCAAGGTTTTAGTTCTAGCTTGATTCCTTCCTGCCTGCCTTCCTGCCTGCCTTCCTGTCTGCCTGCCTTCCTTCCTGTCTTCCTGTCTGCCTGCCTGAGTTCCTTCCTGCCTGCCTTCCTGTCTGCCTGCCTGCCTTCCTGCCTTCCTTCCTGCCTTTCTTCCTGCCTGCCTTCCTGTCTGCCTGCCTGCCTTCCTTCCTGCCTGCCTTCCTGCCTGCCTTCCTGCATTCCTGCCTGCCTTCCTGTCTGCCTTCCTGTCTGCCTGCCTTCCTGTCTGCCTGCCTTCCTGCATT
>NW_026596244.1:14188993-14270556 GCF_907164565.1 Psammomys obesus | reverse complement strand
CCTGCCTGCCTTCCAGCCTTCCATCCTGCCTGCCTTCCTGCCTTCCTTCCTGCCTGCCTTCCTTCCTGCCTGCCAGCCTTCCATCCTGCCTGCCTTCCTGCCTGCCTTCCAGCCTTCCATCCTGCCTGCCTTCCTTCCTGCCCGCCTTCCAGCCTTCCATCCTGCCTGCCTTCCTGCCTGCCTTCCTGTCTGCCTGCCTGCCTTCCTTCCTGCCTACTTTCCTGCCTTCCTGCCTGCCTTCCTGCATTCCTGCCTGCCTTCCTGTCTGCCTGCCTGCCTTCCTGCCTGCCTTCCTTCATGCCTGCCTTCCTGTCTGCCTGCCTGCCTTCTGCATTCCCGCCTGCCTTCCTGCATTCCTGCCTGCCTTCCTTCCTTCCTGCCTTCCTTCCTGCCTTCCTTCCTTCCTGCCTGCCTTCCTGCCTGCCTTCCAGCCTTCCATCCTGCCTGCCTTCCTTCCTGCCTGCCTTCCTTCCTGCCTGCCTTCCTGCCTGCCTGCCTTCCTGCCTGCCTGCCTTCCTGCCTGCCAGCCTTCCATCCTGCCTGCCTTCCTGCCTGCCTTCCAGCCTTCCATCCTGCCTGCCTTCCTTCCTGCCCGCCTTCCAGCCTTCCATCCTGCCTGCCTTCCTGCCTGCCTGCCTTCCTGTCTGCCTGCCTGCCTTCCTTCCTGCCTGCTTTCCTGCCTTCCTGCCTGCCTTCCTTCCTGCCTGCCTTCCAGCCTTCCAGCCTTCTTGCCTTCCTGCCTTCCAGCCTTCCATCCTGTCTGCCTTCCTGCCTTCCAGTCTTCCTGTTGTTCTTCTTCCTAGTTCTTGAGCTTGCTTTCTCCCATCCCCCTTTTCTCCTCCTCATCAGACTCATCTTTACAAAGACTAGTTTTCAGAGACATCCAAAGTTTTCCCAAGCAAAAACATCCTAAGGCTTCTGACTAAAGCGTGTGTAAAATTTCTCTGAGATTCCTGGTTCATTCTCTTTCTGCCCTCTCTATCCTGCTCTCGTATTTGAGTGTTGTTTGTGAAGTAGCTTGCTGACAATATTAGGGTGTCCTTTCGGAACCTTTCATCATCTGTCACTGAGAGAGCTTTCTTTTTAATGGACTGCTCTACACCCATGACTCCTTCATCTTGGGGATATATTGTTTCTGAATAAAAAGCACACCCCAAAATCCTTGAGTGTAAATGTAACGATAAGTGCAGTGTGGCTTCAGAGTTACTGTTTGTGCCTACCAAGAAGGATGGACTGTGCAGGCTGCTCTTCACTGGGCATGGCTCTGCTGATTGACAGTTGACCCTCAGGCCATTCCATCTGCTTAGAGTCCGTGGACTTTTGGAGAAGGTGTCTAGCTTTTAGCCCTGTATTTGCTACCTGTGACTTCAGGGAGAAGAAGAAAGGGGAGAGGGAGCATTAGCAACAGTTTTGAGAGTCAGTTTTCTGTGTCTTCTGACATCCGCTGGTATGCCCTCGTTCCTAATGGCATCTGTAAGAGCCCACTGTGTTCTTGGGAGTGTTTGACTCACTTTGAAGGGGCGCTGCCCGATCACTGCAGTGCAGAGGAGAGAAACTGCTGTTTCCACAAAGAAATTTGTCTGTACTCGTTTTCCTGTGGAGCAGCGGTAACCTTGCCTGCTTGTTCCCCCTGGCCCTCGATCCTCAGTTTACCTTTGGCCTTGTGTGTGGACCAGCAGGTGTCTCCCAAGTACTTCCCTTGAGTGCAGCAGGCAGCCGGGCCATCAGGCAGCCCTAGCCACTGCTCTGAGTCTCCTTTGAGAAGGTGGACTCAAACCCTGGGCTCGGCAGGGAGTCTAAGGGACTTGCACGCTCCCTGACTTGTGTTGTTAATTTTGATGCTAACAGCTTACTCTGAGTTTTTTGTTGGGGCCTGCGGTGGACCAAGAAAACTGAACGTTCCCTGTTTCTATTTCTGTGTTCACCACTTGGGGGGGGGCATCCCACATCCAGAGTCTTCCCTGCACCCTCCATCAAACGCTGTCTGCCATTATCCATTAGACGCCATCGGGGGTTTGCGGAAGGGCCAAGCAGCTCTGCAGGTCAGGAGAGCGTCCAGGGTGCTTTGCCTTGACTGAGCAACCCCAACTGGCATCTTTGGAAGTATCCTTTCCCTAAGACTGAGCACAAAGGAAAGTTGAGTTGTGGTGGGGAGCAAAATATGTCTTGACTTTTTTAAATCTAGGTTCTGAACTCTGTATGGTTTCCAGTAATCATGGTGTTTTATTGGAAACGTGGAAAAAGAAAGGCTGAGCAGATGCCACTGTTGTCCTCTTAGAGACACGAGAATGGTGATATTGCCACCCTCACCGGAGGCTTTCTAGTATTTGCAATTTGTTTCTTCTTGCGATCGTGTGTTACACACACGCTCGCGCACACGCACTAATTTATCTCCCTGAGATGGGCTGTGGCTGTGTTGGTTGGTCTTGAACCTCTGGGCACAAGTGATAATCTTGCCGTAGCTCTCCACGTGTCTGTGGCAACATGCCGCAGCACCAGGCTTTCACTTCATCCATTTACAAGCTTATTTTCTGGGGCATTAAGTACACAGCCATCCATACCTTCAGCTGCTTTGTCCTGGCTCCTTTTCTGTCCCTCCGGTTCCCAGGCCTGGGACATGCGGAAATTTCTGTTGTCACCATGCAGCGACGATACACAACGGATGCTCAGGCCGAAGAGCCTCGCCTCCCTCCCGCTGCTCAGACCCTGGGTGACTGTTTTCTGCTTCTCTGTCACCAGTGAGAACAATCTCCAGGAGGACCTCTTCGATCAGATCTTGGCTGGGAAGCTGGAGTTTCCAGCCCCATACTGGGACAGCATCACAGACTCTGCCAAGGTACTGTGGGGGCGGCTCCTGCCTGCATTGTAGGCTCCAGAGACATGGCCCCAGTGTGGACTTTTAAGTTCAACCTGTAGTGTAGTCTGTGGCATCCCTGACTAGATAAGGTCCGCCCTCGGCTGCTCGCCTAATCGCTGTACACATCTGAACACTCACTTCTTAGAGAAGTCTGTGCTGTGCACTCACCAGAATGTAAGGATGGGTTAACGATGTACTAAGCCACGGAAAGGGAAGACATCGAGCTATGCTGTGGAGTGAGGATGGACAGGTCTCAGGAGGGACCGTCCGGGTCCCTGCAGGTTCCAGGGAGGCTCCGTGTCCCGGGACACGCAGACACAGGCCGTGTGTCTGTGCCTGTCTCCTAGGCACTGACGTGGGGGGTGGTTGGCGTCATGCTCCAGCGGCTGAGCTGCTGTGTTGGCTTCTGGTTTCCGTATTTACGCAGGAATTGCCCTCTTTCTCCTTCTCTGTGGTTTTCTTCCCCTCCCCTTTCCTCCCCTTCCTCCCTTTTAGGAATTGATCAGTCAGATGCTTCAGGTAAACGTTGAGGCGCGCTGTACAGCGGGAGAAATCCTGAGCCACCCTTGGGTGTCTGTAAGTACCCACGGGCACAGGAGGTGAATGGTCCGTGTCGTGGGCGCGGCAGCATGCTTCCTTGCTGGGTGTTTGCACAGACACAGTTGGGCATTCAAGCGTCATAGGGGAAGATTCAGAGTCCGGCACCTGCTCAGTGGATGCTGGCCCTTCTGTGAAGGGCTGGCCCCGGGGCTCTTTTCCCTTCGGGGCTCCATTCTGGTTTGGGTTTGTTGTTTTCCCCAGAGACGAGCGCGTTCGAGGCTGTGGCCTCTGCGTCTTCCAGCCCTGTGAGAGGCGACAGTCTCCTCAGGGGAGGATGTGGTGTTGGCCAGGGCAACACGCCCTCTGGGCAAACATGGTGAACCAGGGCCAGGTCCTCACGGTTGGTTCAGCAGCCGCCGGCTGCCTCGGCTGCCTCGTGGAGGGGCCAGCAGACCTGATCTCCGCCGTGGGATCTTGTCACGGGAGGAAAGGGGCCAGCACTGCTCTTGGCCTGCTGCAGGGCCCAGGCTAGTTCAGAGCCCCCGCCCCCACCCTGGTTCCGAGAAGGGGCGGATGGCACGAGGGGTGCCCTGCCGCGCTGAGGGTGACGACGTCCCGGGCGGGAGGCAGGGCCGGGACAGTGGAGGGGGACGTCACTGGCCACTCTTTTCCAGGACGACGCCTCGCAGGAGAACAACATGCAGGCCGAGGTCACAGGTAAACTCAAGCAGCACTTTAACCAAGCGCTCCCCAAGCAGAACAGCACCACCCCCGGGGTCTCCGTCATCATGGTGAGTGGGAGCCTGCCTGCCGGCCTGCCTGGCTCCAGGACGGGCCTGGTTCGTGGGAAGGACTGGCATGTGCTCCAGCCGGGGTCGCATGGCAGGGGCGGGAGCGCAGCTGAGACCCCTAGGGGGAGAGTGCAGCCCACGGGCTGGGCAGGGGAAGGAGATGAGGCCCAGCCTGCTCCAGGCCTCTGGTTGATGTGCCGTTTCTTTTGGACTTGGGATAGGAAACAGCCAAGTGAACAAATTTCACTTTTCAAAGAGCATTTGGTTAAAATAGTTGGTGTGTTTGTAAAGCCATAAAAGAATACTTTTTTATTTAAAGTATTATAGTTAAAATTTTATTTAAAAAGTTAGCGACAATGAGCCTATTTTTGTACTTCTTCAAAATACTTAAGGCCACATAGCTAAACATTTAAACACACACACACAAATGAAAAGTAACATTAGGGAGAGCCAAAAGAAAATGCAGGACCTGAAAGTAAAACAGAAGCGAGGCCGTTAGTTCAGTCCCAGCCGACCAGGCGTGAGCTCTCGACAAGTGGGGCTGCTCTCTCAGCAGCTGCTGCTACCCACAAGGCCAGGGGCGGCCTCCGCCCTCCCTGCAGATCTGCAGACAGGCCAGGCCTGATGTCCGCAGCCTCTCCTGGGGGCGGCTTTTCCCCACAGGAAAGTTCTCTGTGCTTTTCCCCACACCACACGGAAATGGACTTCTCTCTCTTCAGCGAGGGAGTGTGGGGACAGTGGGAGTCCAGGAAGCCACACCCTGCACACACCTTCGTGGACACGCGCTGTGCTCTCGGCTAAGCCCTGCCCACATCCTGTTAGGTGTTCCCGAGGATGCCGGCCCTCCCTCCTCGGAGGCTTGTCTAGCCCGGCCCTGCTGGGAGCTGCGCGCTCCCCCCCCCCCCCCCCCCCCCCCCCCCCCCCCCCCCCGGGCCCCCGGGTGCCCCCCCCCCCCCCCGGGGGGGTGGCGCGCCCCCGCCCCGGGGGGGGGGCGCGCCCCCCCCCCCCCCCCCCGCACGGCTTTGTGTCCCTTGCAGGACTTTGGGATGCCCCCTGAACACAGGAAGGCTGGAGCTGTGGTTTTGCTGACCCCTGGAGCATGCTTTCTGAGGTGGCACAGAACTGTGACCTCACTGGGCTGAGCAGAAGGACACTTCCCAGGGATGGTTTTTGAGATGCACCCCATGAGCAGAAGCAGTGTGCATTGGTGCCAGGCATGGCGTTAGAGGCAGCTGTGTGAAAAGCAGTCAGCATTTGTGCTAGGGTGCAGCTCAGCGGCTGAGGCCTCAACAACCCCCAAATGTATATTCAGCTGTAGTACAAGTCTTGAAGAGAGTTTGTTGGAGTCAGAATTTCCTATCACACGCTAGTTGGCTCTCTAATGGTCTAAGGCTTGTTGGTTTCACAGTCCTGTGCCCAGTGGCTCACTGGAGTCAGTGGCCAGGGAGGCCTGCCCCTGCCCCCTGCCCCCTGCCACGCAGCTGAGGTCCTTCAGGCAGCTGTGAGCTGCACGAGCTCACACCTGTGCTGTGGGCGGCCATGTGGAGCCTCTCGTTGCTCACACAGCCTTTTCCCCGATGGACGTGGATGCCGAACCCTCGAATTTTAACAGGGTGTTCCTGTGCTCAACTACCCTTAGGTGGCTGTTTAAGGATTGTGTGTTGGTGTGTCTGCACATGTTGGTGGCATCCACCAGTGGTCCCTCCCGAGCAGACTGTGGCATCGTTGCCTTCGGGATCTCCTGGGATATTCCTGGGACTTTTCTGGCAGTCTCTGTCCTCGGTGGCTCAAAAGCCCCCTGCCAAATTCTCACTTGTCCCCAAGAGTCAAGGCTTCTTGCCTGCTCTTGCCCAGGTCAGGGCTGTGCCGGGTGTGGATGCAGGGTATGGCTGTGAGACCTTTGGGCCCCGTCTCGTCAGGACTGTATACTGAGGCCTGCTATCCCGGGGACAGTTTTAAATTGTTTTATATTTAAATAACCACAAGATGCCTACCTCGGCATTAACTTGTCACCGCTGTGGCCGAAGTGCAGGGAGTGCTCTGTAGCTGAGATGGCCTCTGTGCATATTTAAAGAGGCCCTTCCTGTCTCCTGCCACCCAGTCTTCTTCCCAGAGCAGGTGCCTGAGGCACCAGAGGAACGTTAGGGCCTGGGCTGGTTCACAAAGGCGAAGGAGCCGAAGCTGACGCTGTTGTCTGCATTTCACTTGACAGTTTGATTTGACAGTTTGAGAGCCACCTAGAGTTTCGTTCTTCCCCTGTTGAGACTATGGGAAGCCCCGGAGCTGATTCTGGTATCCAACACACTGTGCTCACGAAAGCCAACCTAATTCTCAGCCCCTCTTCCAACTGCATGCTTGTCTCAGATGCCTGGCCCTTGGCTTCCTGCTGGGATGGGGCCTCTGAAACCGCCGAGCTCCTGGCCAGCCCAGCCCAGCACGCCTTTGGGGAGCTTTGCCGTTAAGTTAAACCTAGCTTTGCCGTTAAGTTAGAGCTATCTTGTCAGGCTGCCTGCTCAGGAGCAGCGTCCCAGCAGTTCTGTGCCCTGCTCCTGTTTACACAGGCGAAGGCCATCTTTCTGCAAATGACAGCAGGGGATGAGGGTTCTGTGCTTCGTCCACAGTTACATTTTCATCAGTGAGACTGTGTGACAGTCTCCGGGATAAGAACATGAGCATAGTGGAGAGAGTTTCAGAGAGGCCGATGGCTCCGGGTCTCATTTTGGATTTCCCTGACAGTCCTTAGTGTGCCGGTGAAGGACAGTGAATTTGGGAGGGCCTTCTTTGTCCCAGTAAGGGACAAAGCCTCAGAGACCAGAAGGGGCCATCTTGTGGCAGAGAAAGGAATGACAGGGTACCTCCTTCCTTGGTCTCCAGAAGAAATGTCAGTCAGTCAGAGGGTACATTCTTTCTACCCCAGCGTGCTCTGCTTGCTTTTGAGGGACAGCCAGAGACACAGAGAGACAGAGAGAGCATGCGTATGTATGTGAGAGAGAGTGTCGATTGGGGGGTCACTTCCCGATTTAAGACAGACAAGACTGTTCTCGAGTTGCTTCTGTTGAAGTAAGTCGTTTCTGTCCCTGCTTCTCTCCCCTCCGGCGTCGCCCGCTGCTGCATTGCTTCCCCTGACTAGGTCCAAGGCCATGGTACGTACTAACTGCACGGCCAGCTTCCTCTGCGTGCACGCTCACGTCCTCTCGGCCAGAAGAGAAGAGGAGAAATAATCAGGGTTGTGATTCTCTTCTATCCGGGAGAGAGTCGTGCTAGAAATAGGTGGCCACTGTGTCTCTTGTGGGTGTTGCTGGGGCGGGGGGGGGGGTGGTCCTGAAGGCAGCAGCCCTGGAGCTGTTTCAGGCCCTTCCCACTCAGCCACGCTAGCTGACACTGTCCTCAGAGGGTAAGGA
Organism: Psammomys obesus; assembly: GCF_907164565.1. Lineage (NCBI taxonomy): Eukaryota > Metazoa > Chordata > Mammalia > Rodentia > Muridae > Psammomys > Psammomys obesus. Next base: position 14,262,967 of record NW_026596244.1, on the reverse strand, counting down.
GCACTGCCTGGAGCCGAGGGGAGCAGGGCCCCACCATCCACGGGGAAAACCTGCCAGTTCTCGTCCTTCTTTAGCATCTGTTAATGTGCTGGAAGACTGTGGCACATTCTGTGGCCGGGGGAGTCACGCTGCAGAATGCCTCTGGTCCTTTCACCTGCTAGCTGAGGGGGGCCCAGACTGCAGAATCCCCTGTAAACCATTGGGATGTCAGTTGCTGTCCAGGGAGCAGAGGGACCCCGTGCCGCACCCCAGCGGGGTCAGAAGGCCGGGCTTTCTTCTGGGAGCCCTGCACCCCTGCGGTGAGCAGAGGAGCAAGGCAAGGGCACAGCGGAGTACAGGCCTCCCTCACAGGGGAGTGGCGGCAAGGTGCCAGCCGCTGCCGCCCCCGGGGTTCCTGGGCACACACAGATGCCCTTGGTTATAAGGCGTTGTTTGTTTACGTGAGTACCACGTCCCGTGACAAGAACTTTAGGTATGTGCGCTAGCGAGGAGGCCGGTGAGCATCTGGCACTCCTGGGTGTGGGTGTGGGCCCACTCCAGGTGTGGCTCACAGCGCGTGCACAACCAGTCAGGCCACCTGGGGCTGCGACAGGCCAGGGCAGCTGCTCCGGCGGGTGGGTGTGGCCGGTCCCTTAGACTTGTGCTAGGAGCCTGGTGTGTTTGTCCTCTTCTCTTGCTGCCTCCTGCATGCTGTGCCCTGCTTTCTGGTCCTGGTAGTGCGGTGGAGCCAGGCCTGGGTAACGTGCTCTCTGCTGCTCTCTCCCCAGAACACGGCTCTCGATAAAGAGGGGCAGATTTTCCGCAGCAAGCACTGTCAAGACAGCAGCAAGCCAGCGAGGGAGCAGCCCCTGCCAGCCCCTCCTGCAGACCGGGGGGCCCCTTGTCCCCCAGCCACCTCTGGCTGTGATCTGGCAGGGACCTGGCGCCGCCACCGAGACTGAGCTGCGTGGCCCCGCCGGAGCTGCCCGCTGTGCCGGGAAGGCCACTGTTCACCTCCCCGCTGAAGGGCCTTTCTCTCCTGACTGCTGCTCTGACAACGTGTTGGCCTGTAGTCACTACCCGGGACCAGGACCAGGCGGCATGAGCCGGCTGCAGCAGCCCGCACGTACTCTGCCCTGTCAGTTGTGGCGACATTTGGAGTGACTGAGATCATCTGTGTTTCTAGCTCAGTAGACACTTGGCGATTTACCCAGGCTGTGCACCTTTTCCCTGGGAGTAGTGCATCCTCTTCACAGAAATGCACTGTGAAGCAGGATCATCTCACTGGGGGACCTGAGTGCTCCCTTCTCGAAGAGGACGTGGCCGGGCTGCCCCTTTGTCCTGTCAGAGGCAGCATGGCCTCCTTCCCCCGGGGCCTGGCCGCTCCTGACTTTGGGCCGTGCTCTGCCAGGCAGGAAGCAGCGGCCTCGCTGGAGCGCAGACGCGCCTCGTTTCCCGCCCTCCCTCCGTGTGTTAGGAACCACTGATGAAGTGGCCGCGGTCTTTTCCGTGGACTGTGCAGCTGAGGCACCGACAGGCTCACCCCTGCCCGCGGTCACGAGGGACGGAAAGCCAGGGCAGTGCTGCCTAGACCCAGCGGGGCCTGGGGTGCGTGGCGCCCTCGGATGGCCGTGACCAACCTCGGGAAGGCTGCTGGCAGTTTTTCCTCCCCTGCTCTTTTTACTAACGGTAACTTGTACTGTCTGACTCGCCTGTCCTCTGAACAGGTGGGCCCCGCGGTGACTCTCCTGGTTAGACTTTGTTTTCTCCAAGTGTCCCCAACCTCAATAAACTCCCCCCTTGAGAAAAGCCATGGGGCGGGCCGTTCCCGTGTGGTTGTTTTGGACGGCTCATGCGGCCTGCCCTCCCTCCCAGACCTGCAGGGGAAGAGCAGGCCACGGGTGCTTGGCTGCCGCGTGGCCAGGGCTGGGGCCCTGAGCAGAGCGGCAGAGCCGGCGGATTTCCGCAGTGGGAGCGCGTGGGGGCGGCCACCCTGTGGGCCGCGCTGCTCGCCTGTGTGGCCCGGGCGGGAGCCCGTGAGCAGCCCGCTCTCTTGGTTCGTGTGCCCAGGGACTGGGGCGGCCGAGGCTGTGCCCGGGCGCCGAGAGGTGGTCAAGGCCGGGTGCAGGGTGGGGGCAGCTGCCCGGGTCCCCGCTGACGGGCTGAGAGCGGCTGCTGGGGACCTGCTCTTGCCTGTGCGCCTGTGCGTGCCAGCGCCGGCCGCGCTGGAGCCCGGGAGCCGGGGGAGCCCAGGCTCCCCGCCAGCCGCCTGCGCGTTTCGTCCTCGCTGGGAGGAGCGGAGCAGTCAGGGCGGCCGCCGGCGCGCTCTGGGCTGCGCCTGGTGGGAGCTGGCAGCGCCGGGCAGCGCCCACCCACGTGAGCGCGAGGCCGCGGGGAACCTCCAGCCCGCAGGACCCACGAGGGACACGAGGCCGAGGCGCAGGCCCGGGGGGCCCAGCCCGGGGCAGAGGAGGCAGGTGACGCCCTGGGAGGCGGGAACCGACTCCCGCCCGGCTGCGCCCCCCCCCCCCCCCTTTGCGAAAGTGTCACCTGTGCGTCTGCTCGGTGTAGCCTGCGCCTCGGGAGACGCTGGGGAGAGAGGGACCACGGGGAAGAAGAAAGGGCTGATCGGTGTCTGGAGAATGCGGGGGCGGTTGCCACCGTGGGAACGTGGGCTGCCTCCCCCTGGGTAAGCAAAGCAGCGCCACCTTAGAAAGCTTGAAAGGAACCGGGAAGTTATTCCACCTGGCAGCTAAACACACCCGGAGAATTCTGTCTACACGCAGTCACCATCCGAAAGACCTGGGCGATACTTCCCCGCGTGTGGCGAGTCGGAGTGTGCGGTGCTTGGTCCACACGGCAGCCAGTTGGAGGCCCAACATTTCAAGCGTCTCAAAGCCACGTGGGCGAGCAGCTGGCGCTAGTTCTGGCTCCACGGATAATCCACGGCTCTTGCCATCAGTCTGGGAGAATCTTTTTTTCCATGATGTGTGACAGGCAGAAGGCCCCTTTCGTGTGAACTGAAACAGTTCAGTAGGAAGTGAGGCGCAGGGCTCGGCCACTCCTAACCTGACCGCAGACAGGAAGCACGGCAGGAAGCACGGGCCGGGAAACCCTCCTGCGTCCCCAGGAGGCAGCCTGCCTAGTCCTCGCTCAGCACACCGGGAGTGGGTGCAGCGCAGCGCTTGCTCGGAAAACAGCCAAACCCCTGGTGGGCCAGAGCTCCGGGCACACTGATGTCCCGGGACACAGAACTGTTCTGTCAGGCTGCAGACACGTTTCTTTCCCTGGATGTGACCCTCAGGTTGACAGGAACTATAGTCAGATTCTAGTAGTGGGCCGGGGACAAGGTCACCCACACCGTGAAGGGTTCAAACTCCAGAAGATGCCTGGGCGCTGGGGAGTGTCACAGGCGCACAGCGCACTAAGTTGTTTGGCCCTCCTTGAATGTTGCATATCCAAGGAGAAGAAAAAGTGTCTGGAGCCGCTCATCTCTGCGCCTTCATGGCCGCCCCACAGGTCTGACCCCAGGCAAGGCTCAGGATGTCTTCATGACCTTAGCTCACTTTATGGAGTGACAGGGCAAGCCTGACAACGCCGGTCAGTGTGGAGGCTGAAGCTGAAGAGCTGCCGCCATGTCCTGCGGGTCTGAGCAAACACCAGCCCTGTCCAGATCCCCCAAAAGCTTAGTTTCAGGCCTCTGATCATGGGGACTCCAAGTGGCTTCCAGTGTGTCTTTCCTGACTGGAGAGTCTTAGGGGATGTGGCCTCAGGGAAGCCAAAACGCCGTTTCCTTCAAGAGCCTGCTGTGCTGTGTTTGAGCGGTTTCTGTTTCCCATTTGTGGTCCCAGTGAACAGGCTGGGAGGTGACGCACCTACAGGTGGCCCCTGCTTCCGCCCAGGAGCCTACACGTCGCCTGGGCAGCAAAGCAAGACCTGTCGGGGGTAAGCTTAGCTTTGGGTTTGCTTGGTTGCGTTTTCCTGTTTGAGACAAGGTTTCTCTGTGTAGTCCTGGCTATCCTGGAACTGACCCAGTCGACGAGGCTGGCCTCGAACTCAGAGATCCTGCCTGCCTCTGCCTCCTGAGTGCTGGGATTAAAGGCGTGTGCTACCATGAATGGCTAGCTTTTGAGTTTTTAAGGATCTCATGTTTACAAAGAACCAAGAATAATGCATGGACTGGATTTTTGAAATAATTCTTTCATCACTGAAACCAGGTCTCACTATTTACAGCTCAGGTTGGCCTCAAACCCAATATTCTCCTGCTTTAGTGTCCCCAAACCTGGGACTACAGAAATCTGTCAGCATGCGCGGCTTCACAGTGGTCTAAAAAGTACTTCTGAAGAGGTTTCTTCTGCTCTGTCAGAACTTTAAAAAAGTTGCTTTGCTTTGCTGTTTGATCTGCCACTTAAGTGATCTTTCTGACAGCGGGATGTTTTAACATTTTAGCTCCTGTGTTACTTGCAACTATAATTTGGGAAGCCCCAGGATTAGGTGTTTCCTCTCACTGGGGTAGCGCAGGAATGACCAGTCAGAAGCACGGTTGTGCTTGGTCATTTGTGAGTTCATGCAGAGTCTGAGGTTTGGCCCTTTGACTGGAGTCACGTGGCGAGGCTGTGGCGAGGGTGCTGCCCGCCTGGCATGCTCTGGCAGGCTCTCCTGTCAGCTGCTGCCGCTGGAATCTCCGGGCATCACCGGCCTGCTCTGTCCTTCTCCGTGCAGGGCTGGCTGATGCGGGTACAAGTTCCCGGTGAGGCTCGAGGGGCAGCGCCCACGGTGTCTGCCTGCGGGTGGGTGTGGTCACGAGTGCAGGCCTCAGGTCCTCTGGATCTGGAGTTACAGGCGGCCTAGGGTGACCTAGGGTGCCGGGGACCACGCTCAGGCTCGTGGAGGAGCACTCAGCAGCCCCGCCCTGCAGCTCTGACACCTCTGCTGGCCGAGGAGTGGGTGGAGCCTGAGTCCTGAGCCCGCCTGCTGCCGCCCTGGGAGCGCAGGAGGGGCGGCAGGCTTGCGTGGCCGGCCACCCCGCTCCCCCGAGGCGTGCCCGGGCTCACCTGTGTCTTCCCTGCTGCAGAGCTGGTGTGCCGTCTGATCCCTCGGCAAAGCCGTCCTTGTTTGAGGATTTGGTATGTTCTGGCTTTTGATGCTCATAGAGAGCTGCCCGGGAACCTGCACTATCACGTGTCACATAGTCTTGTTTTCTGCTTCTCAGCCCTCTTTCTCGCCAGAGACCTATCATAACTGAAAAACCATGAAGACTGAGGGGCCGTGAGAACTGGCAAGCAAGGAAGGGAACCCTTAGTTTGCGGCGGTGGGTGCTCGTAACGCCAGGCGCACTGCCCGGCGCAGAGCTGGGCCGCGGGGGGCTCCTGCTGGTGCGCCCAGGCCCAGCCCCCGCTGCTGCTGCCCCACCAGCTGGGTTCTGTTTATCTGGCGTGATGGTGGGGTTTTTTGCTTCTTTTAGTGAAAATAGTTAAGTTGGGTAAGGTGAGCAATGAGTCAAACCGAGGAAACACTGTGCTCACAGATTCTGCCACTAAGGGAGCCCTTGGTTGAGGCTAGGCAGCCCCGTGTGTGCCCCGTGTGTGCGTGCTGTAGGAGCTGGACAGAGGCGATGGCAGGCACTGTCTTCACAGCTCTGGGAGGCCTGTGTGCCGCTGCTTTCTGTCCACCCTTTATTTCCCAAGTGAAACCTGCCTGTTAGCCTGCAACTCATAAGGCCTGCATTTCCGCTCCCACGTTTTGCTGTTCATGGTTTTTCTTAATGGTTTGTGAAGTGTTGGCGAGTCCTAGTTGTCCTTATTTGGTCGTATGTAGAAGTCGCAGCGGTGGCGAGGAGGAGATTTGGCAAGAGAAAGCATTCCTGTGGGGCTCTGTCGGGCTCTCAGTGTGGCACTGTCTGAGTGAATAGTTATCCATGTCTAAAATGTTTGGGTGAAAAGACATTTCCAACAACTTGCTGGAACAAGTTTCATTTTATCTGTTTTTCTATCAAACTGGATATTTCGTTCTACATCCTGGGCTAGAGAGCATCTGAGTGGGGAGGTTCAGACGAGCTGCACAGGAAGCAAAGACGGTCAGCTTCAACTCGGAATTCACAACATACAAAGAATTTATTTATGTAATACAGATCTTTCCTCAAATATTTTCACAGAATTTCATACAGCAATCTACTAGAAAAAGGTAGAGTTATATGACACCAAAATAACACTCTTAGTACAAACTGCTGATCAGAAAGAAGGCAGAGGCAGTGTCCTCACACCCGGGGAAGGTAGGCCCTGTTCAGCACAGTACCCGCACCTTCTGATCTCCAGCGGGGGGGGGGGGGGGGGGGGCTCCTCACAGGGCACTGGTGACTCGGGCAGGCTTTGGTTCTTATTATTCTTAAACAAGGATTGTGAGCCCAAGAGTGTTTCCATCATTTCACCTTGTGCCATAAGGATGACAGATCAGGAAAAGTGGTGAACATTTGTGATTGTTATAACTTAGATCTTTGTTGTTTAACACACACTAAAATAAAATAGCCTTCCCCAAACCATAATTTTCTAGGGCTAACACATGCTTACAGAAGAGGAATACAGAAATAATCCATTGAGATGTTTTAAATCACACGTCATAATTTAAACGTTACTATTAAAATCCTGGAAATGTCAGCACTGAAGAAAGCACAATTGTCTAGAAAAATACAGGACCCAGTACAGAATAAAATCCCGTCCCGATGCTAGAACCATTTCCCTATTGCTAAAATCTTATTTCTCAAGATTACAAGGAAGTGGGAAATGGTTTTACACAACAAAGCAAGAACTAGTGGGAATATTGGCTCCACCGTTTGTATCCATAATTGGTGAAAATAGACTTTTCATCATGACTAAAAATATAGATTTTTTTAAACTACAGAAACCAGCAGCCAGTTCTCTGCTTTGCTGCTCCCCACCCCCAAGTGTCAAGCAAAGTCTACAAAAATAGCAATTAACTTTAAAAAATACTTTGCTTGTTCAAGCAAATTTAAGTTACATTCAGGTGTGATCGCTGTTGCCACAGAATGATGTCCGGAGTCCTTCCTAGCTCAGCCTGGAACAGGACCAGGGCGTGGCTGTCACCATCAGTAGCGGGTTTGGTACTCATGATGCCAGCGGTTGAAGTCGTTGTAAAACAGGACGATGCTTCCCGACGCCATGCCGGCAATGACGCACCTGAGGGGTGGAGAAGGGGTTAGGGGCTGTGCTTTCTGCTGCCCGCGGCAGCTGCGGCTCACCCTTGGCAGCTCAAGTACAGACCCAAGTAAGCTCAGCGCATTGGTTTGACACCACAGAGCGTCCATAGTCTGTGAGGGGGCGGTGCTGTGGAGAGTGCCGGCCGTCCCTGAACTGAGCGAAGTCACTGCCACGGTGGGGGCCTTGGGAAACGACGCTTCTAAGGCATCGGAGTCGGAAGAAAAACCCACAAAGCAGCTGCCGCTGGAGGGGCACAGTGACGAGGGGAGGAGGGTGCTGTTTGTTACTGGGGAACCTACACTCTAGGGACCTGGCCCTTGTAGTGACCCGACAGTCATTAGCGACAGGAGCTGCTGGCTCTCCTGAGAAGGCAAGGCAGGGACAGATGAAGAAGAGCCAGAGCTCTGCTACATGAGCTTTCCCTGCATGGCTTGGCTAGGACCAGCTCCGAGGAAGCGGCAGGCCGTGCCTTCCTGTACTTACCTGAACCTGGAAACTGAAATGTATAACCGCAGAAGGCCAACACAGACAGGGCATGAAGAGCTTCCATACGTGGAACAGAAGGCCAGGCCTTCCCCAGCCAGTCACTTACATGTAGAGAGAGGAAACCTGGCCACGTGGGTTGGAGGAAATAACCAAAGTCTATGTGGTATCCAGGAGATTCATTTTAGAACAAAAGTGGATTGAACAAATGAGAAACAAGAATTCTGGGTAAGCGGTAATAAGAGAACATAGGTGGCCATGGCGTCAGAAGCCCCAGAACAACACGGAGCAAACACTCCCAGGAGAGGCCATCCGTGGCTCTCCAGTCGGCTCGAGGCTTTCACATGTAGCATAACCTGACAGAAGGGTAATCCTCAAGCCACACAGACTGAAAACCACACCAACAGGGGCAGAATACACTTTTGTTTCGCCAGTGCATGTGCTGGTTTAAGTGAAATGGCCCCCATACGCTCATGGGAGGTGGGTGGCCGTTTGGAGGAAGTATGTCACCAGTGGTTGGCTTTGAGGTCTCGGGAGCTCAGGCAGGCCCAGCGGCAAACCCTTCTGCACAACAGTCAGCTCCCTCCAGCACCGAGGCTGCTGCTCGCGGCAGCGCTTCCTGCCATGATGACAATGGACTGGACCTCTAACTGGAAGCCAGGCTCAGGGGAATGCCCTGTGAGAGAACTTCTGTGGCCACCGTCTCTCTTCACGGTGGAACAATCTCTGAGATGAATCCTGTCAAGTTCTAATGATTTAATGTGAGATCATGGGAAGGGTCTGTGGTCTTGACAGAAAGTCAGTGACGATAGAAACTGGAAAATAAGCATGTACCAACAGTAACGGTATCTGATGCCAAGGGACCACACTAACAGGCTACGGCAGGCAGAGAGGAGAGGAAATGTGTAAAAACATTACAAAAGAAACAGACACGATCTTAATAACAGAAAAGCGCGACCTCAACCCAAAGCTAGGGCACTGTAAGAAAATAGGAAATAAGAACAGAAGTAGGGCTGCTGGGAAGAGCTGCAGAATGATACAACTCAAGCTAAAGAAGACGTCATGAGAGACCATTAAAGACTGCACCCCGCAAATTTAGTATCCCACATGAGGTGGACACAGGTCCCTGGTAAGGGACGGTAGGCCATGTGGTGTGGAAATCCTACCGTGAGTTTAAAGGAAATCGTTACTTTTTTCTCCAAGTTCTTCTAAAAGAATAAGTAGGAAGAAACACTTGCAGTGTTTACCATTTTCCTGATACCAAAGCCAAAGAGACAACATTAGAGACCAACATTACTGCCTTGAATGGATACTCGTGCCAACTGCCAGCAAACCAAATCCGTTAGTGTCTACAAGGATTAGATACCATGACTATGAGGTTTGGAATGTAAGGATAATTCAAGGAGTAAAATACACTAATAGACTAAAACAACATGTATATCTCAACTGACAAAATTCAGTAGTTTTCAAAAAGGGAATATAAATGAATGACTTTAAGCAAGAGCAATAATGAACACCCACAGCTGACAAGCCTACAAGTGGTGGAAAGATGGATTTCTACACCATCAGAACAAAGCAAAGCTGTCCACTCAACTGCCTTTATTCAATCAGTTAAAATGCTTGATGTCCCAACAGAAGTAAGAAGAAAACGGGGGGGGGGGGCATTTAAATTGAAAAGATAAGATGACGTCACAAGGGACATGGTCTCTCATGGAGAGAGTCAAAGGACTCCACAGAAAACTTAGGAAAGTTGTGGGTATACAAAACCAGTTGCTTTTTCTTTAAAGACAGGATCTCACTGTAGCCCAGGCCGCCCTGAACCTGTCCTCTCAGCCTGCAGCGAGCTGGGAGAACGCGTGCGTGCGTGCGTGCGTGCGTGCGTGCGTGCGTGCGTGTGTGAGCGCGGAATGCCCTGTGGCACTTCTGCACGCTAGCAGTCCAAAAGAGGACGTCGGGGCAATTACCGCTTGCAGTAGCCCTAGAAAGGGCGACGAACTGAAGAGCATGAACCGCTGCCGGAAGACGCGACCGTGCACGCGGACTGCGGAATGCCAAAGCCCCAAAGCGCCAGCCAGCAGGCTGCCGCAGTCCTCTCAAAACGAGGCCTGCCGTGCAGAACTCACCTCAAAACTGATACGGAACCTGGAAAAAAGTCCAGGAACGAGGCAGGAATGTACCCCGCCAACTCTGCTTTACAGAACCCCGCTGAGCGAAGACCACGGGGTCCTGAAGCCAGCGAGAGCCCTTCACACCCGCAGAGAGAAGGGCCTGCACTGCGGCTGCAATGTGAACCTGCTCAGGGCCTCAGGGCATTAGTGAGGGGCACTGCACGGCCGCCAACCCCACCCTGGCCCAGACCCAGAGGGACTGTAAGGAGGGAAAAATGAACATTTGTACAAGCTCTTCACACCAGAGCAAACAAGCCAAGGTCCCTGTAGACAGATGGGCAGACAAGGACAACACGTCGAGAACCACCAGTCCACCCAGGAAAAGCCCGGATTCTGCCACATGGCAACAGGGAACCTTGAAAAACACTGGGCCTGGAACAAGCCAGTATAGAAAGAGCCTGTATGTTTCCTTGTGAGGAGGAGCCTGGGCAGGGGTGGGGCGGGATGCTGCAGAGGGACCCGGTGGCTTTGCCCATGGGGGATGTCGGGCATGCTCAGCCGGTCAGGGGTGGCTCAGTCTGGAAGTCTGACGCACCATAACAAGTGTCACCATAACAAGAATCACAAGTTAAGCGAAATGGCTAGATTATAAGTGTAAGTTTCTCTCCTCTCTGCAGCTGGGGAGGGTTGAGGACATTACAGATCTCCCCAGAGGCAGCCAAGACCTAGCTGCCGCCCTTAGGAACCTCACGAAAGGCAGACAAAGCTGGGGCTGGAGCAGGCAGGCTGAGCCAAGTGCAGGCGCGGAGCTCGGACCGGCTCTGACCCAGCCGTCGGGAAGGGCCGGCGCCAGCAGCTGCCCGGGAGCCCGGAGCACCCGCTCGGTGGCGGCGCCAAGCTGTCTGTGCTCCAGGCCCGCTTATCCGGGAGAACCTGTGCTCTGCAGCGTGCTCGTGTGGTCGTCGCGGCCGAACTGTGCAGGGGACCCCAGCGCCCCGCCAGCCTGGTCCCCGAGGGCGAGCCCCGCCGTCTCCGGCCCGGCTCTCCTTACCTCTGGTCGAAGGACAGGGCCATGGCGCGGATGCCGGCGTCACAGCCGGGGTAGGCGAAGAGCTGCTGGAGGTCGGACGCCTGGCGCACTATCACCACCCCATGGTCTCCTCCCGTGAGCAGGTACTGCCCGTCTCGGCTCAGCTGCATGGCCTGAGGGACAGCGGCGGTCAGTGGGGACATGAGGGGGGGCTGCGGGGGGGCAATGCCACGAGCTCGGTTCTGTAAGTACTCCTACAGGGCACTTCTATAAGTTCTTCTATAGGGCATCCGAGGGTGCGGCCCGCCTGGCAGCACTCCATCCTGTAGGACGGGCACCTTCCCGGGCGCCTCATGTCGGGTTAGCTCTGGGCTGTAGCTAGTCTCTTGCCCCCTTGATAGATAGGCTCGGCTCATGACCTGCGGATTCTGTAAGGTCCCCCTCCTCCCTAAAGCCTGAGGGCAGCCTGCAGACTGCTTGTTTCTTCGTGTGGTCTCGTGCAGCTGAGGGTGGCCCTGAACTCTTTACAGCTGAGGGTGGTCTTGAACTCGTGATCCTCCTGTCTCCAAGTCCTGGGTGCTGAGACTCTGCAAGCACCAGCACCCCCAGGCCCCTGGGCACACCTACAGGCGTGCTGTCAGCCGAGCTATAGCTGCAGCTACATTATTACGTTGTTTTTAATTGCTGAGGAAAAATTGCAGTGTTTCACGAACATGATGCTTTTTAGTATAAATGCTCATAAATAAGGTTTTGCGGGGTTCAGGGTGCCCTCTGCCTACGGCACGTTCAGAGTAGCTGAACAAAGTGTGGTGTCCTCCAAGCACATTACAGAAAGCGCGCACCCTGACAGAGTGCCGCTCTGCTGCCACAGCCTCCTGTGCCCACCGCCAGCTGCTCCTCACTCTCTGTCCAAGAGCTGGTGGCCTGAGGCTCCAGCAGCCCTGCCTACCTGGGCACAGTGGGCGTGGCCACGCGGACGCCAGCCCCTGAACAAACTCCGCCCTGCTTTTGCACCGGGACCTTTAGCATCGCCGAAAATCTCTACTCTCTGACACGTTTTTAACTAGAGAATAGGGCTGTTTGCTACTGCTCAGTTCCCACTGATGCCAACTGTCACTCGTCCACGGAACACAGCGTGTTCCCGAGACCACAAACACATCTAAGAAAGTGAAACAGCTGTGGTGCCCCTTCCATGTCACCAAGTCTCATTAAGAGTTCTCAGTGTGAAAAAGTCAGTCCTGAGCCACTCACCTCACAACCAGCCGTCTCGGGTCTGGGACTTGCAGTGACAGCCAGAGCAGCGGCTACCGGAGACTGCCCTGGCTTCAGGGCTGATGTCCAGGGCTGCACACTGCTTTCTGCTCAGTCTATCGAGGCCCAGCGCCCTCAGTGCCTTGTTAGTAAGAGTCTACTGAGATCACACCATCCTCAGAACCTGCTGGGCCTGGCGCCTCCGCACAGGGACCCGTCACCCTGCCCTGCACGAAGCCGGCCCTCCTGCGCTGCGCCCTCCGGTGCAGCCTGCTCTCTGGCTCTCACCCCAGGCCCTTCTGATGTGGCTTGGCTCTGGATCCCAAGTGCCTGGAGGGTGCTGGGGCTGCGCTGTGCCCGGGGACCCTGGCATGCCACGGCAGCCTCTGGGAACGCCATGCTGAAACAGCCCCGGAAAAAGGAGGGAGCTCTCTTGGGAACATGGCGAGCGGGCTACTGGGATGCACGCAGCCCTGCGGCTCGGGATGGGCTGCCCGTCTCGACCTAGGCTGTTCACTGCACCATCGACACTGTGCGGCCGACGTGTGGGGACCGCTGTTACCCAATACGGCACTGGCACAGGCAGGGGGACCCTGCTTAGTGCGCACGTTGCCAGGCTGCCAGGTATCTCAAAGATGTGACAGTTTGGGTCTGGCTGGTGACTAAGTCCTTTCAGCTCTGTGCGGCCTGGGTCCCCAGCCTGCAGCTTCCTGGCTTGCCTGCTAACGCAGTGAGCTGGGGAAGTGCCAGTCTCTGGAGCCTGGGACAGAGCGGGCGCCTGCCAGGCTAACTCGCTTTAATCATGTGGCTGCCATTTACAGGTTAGCGTGATAAAGTGCGGCAGTCTGGGGAAAAGCAACCATTGTTTAGGCCTCAAATCCAGCAGGGAGTTTCACAGGGAAAGCACAATGGCTTCGGGGTACCGGGGAGAGACCTGGGCATGTGAACAAGCCACAAGAGCCCCCTGCCGCTGCCTCGGGCCCTTCCCAGAGCCTCTGGTCTGACTGGAACACCACAGAAGCTGTTCTAGCCAGAACAGCTTCAGATGATTTTACAGATTTATTAGTGTAGCTGACAACATAATCACAGCTCAAAGTGACAGATTATCAACATTACTGTTGTAAAGGAAGGAGAAGCCTCAGATGTGTGCTTGGCTTAAATGGCGGATTGTGGGAAATAAGGGAGAAATAAAAGCAGAGTGAGTTCGCCTGCGCACAGGCGTCTGGGCTAGAGGTACCTGTCGGACAAGCAGCGCGCGAGAGGAGAAGCGGCCTCTGGACTGAGGGACTGGAGCCTCAGAGCGCCCCAGGCTTTGGGCCAGTGCTGCCTTTGTGCACAGCTGACGTTGTGTCGAGTGTGGCCGCGTGGGGGAGCGCGGGAGGCGTCAGAGGCGCAGAAGCCGCTGGGCTTCCCTCTGACTGTGACTGTGCCGCCCCCTAAACATCCCCCTGGGATGTGGGTCACACTCACCTCCAGTCCCATTTTAGAAACTACAGGGAGAGGCTGGAGGTGGGAAGGAAGGGACCTTAAAGATCATCCCCAAAGAAGCTCCTGGCTCTGTGGGGCTGGCCTGAGAAGTACGGCAGGCTCCAGGCTGCCCACTAGCTGAACTGAACGCTGCTTACAGACAGAGGGGAAGTGGCTCAGGTAAGCTACACCCAGCTGTCCAGCACGTCAGGGCAGACGCCAGCAGCTGACCCCGGGAATGAACAATTCATTCTTTGGTGCCACCCTTCAGGTGGGAAGAGGGATCGCGTTCAGCTTTGGTGCACAGTGAGTCTTGGGGACAAAGGCAGTTAGGCAGCACTGAGAAGCATCGTGGGCAGCCTGCTGTTGGCCTCGGTGGGTGCTCTCTGCACAAGGCTACTGGGAAGGCAGCGGCCTTCACCAAGGTACTCTGGGCTTCTCCGTGCTGCCTAGCGGGAAAGAGGCCCCGGCAGTTTCTTCCCTGAGCTCTGACCCCTGACCAGGAAAACTGACAGTCTGCGGAGCCTGCGGCACTCACCCGTATGTGGTCGTCTGTCTCAGCGATGGCCTGCAGCTTCCCATTCACACTGAAGGTGCAGAAGCAGCCGTTTTCATAGAAGATGACACAATGGCCCTCTCTCGATGCTTGGATGAGTTTTGGTCTCAGGCAGTTTTCAGGGCCCTCCAAAGCCCTTAGCAAGTCTCCATTCATGGAGTGTATGAGACATGGTCCTTCTGAGAAAAGGAACAAGAGGCAACATTTTGTGACGACTCGGACAGGGTCATGCAGGCCATCGTTGTGTGAGCGTGAGGCCCAGGGTTCAAGCCCTACTATCGGGGATGAAGGCCTCTAGGGCGATCAGCTGGCTGCACAGCCATGGTCCAGCTGTTCAGAGGCCCACATCTGTCTATCTGTTTTCTGAAACTGCAAAATCCTGCCCTGTGCCTTACATTTGCCAGCTCTCCTTTTCCACTGGGAGGCCTGAGAAGCCAAGTCACACACGCCCACTCCTCCTCAGGGGCAGGGGTTACTTTAAAAATCCACCATGCCTGAGCAGAAGATGCTAGAACTCCAAAAGGAAGACAATTTTGAGGGCCAACGCAGGCACACGGGGACCCTCCCCGGACAGTGCTGGCTTCCCTCCCGCTGCTCACACCTTCCTTTCTGAATCGAAGGCCCTGGTAACACCTAGCCTCCAAGTCCACACAGATCCCCGTCACTGTGAAACTGAGTGAGCTTACTCCCCGACATCCCTAGAGCACTCCAGACTGAGAACCCCGAGGACAGGAACTGCTGGACCCCCGCCCCCACCACAAGTACACCCGAGCTGCCATTTCTACTGGAGATTCACCACATGCAAGGTTAAGGAGGCAAAAAGTGTGAGTGTTGAGAGATGGGGAGGGTGCTGCCCGCATGGCTGCTTTTGTTAGGCCACCAAGCGGTAAAATGTCTTCCTGTTCTCCCACATAACTGTCACAGGCACGTGTTTTGTTTTACACAGTTCCGGCACACATGAACTTCAGTTACAAGGCCCTAAACAGCACCAGCTCCACAACAGCACACTTCACAGCTAGCTTTCCAGTCTAATCGCGGCCGAGCACTCGGAGGCCCCCAGTCACAGCATTCAAGGCACACGAGTGGCCAGGATCTGTTGTCCGGGTCACACCCAGACAGCAAGCAGCAGCTTTGTTGTCTCCTTGATTCATGGTGATGAGCCACGTGGCATTTCCTAACCGAAGACAACCAGAACAGGGTATTGGTCCATAGCGCTGAACTTCCCTAAAGCAGCTCGGATGAATGGAGTTGTGTGTGGACAGCGCAGAGTCAGCCTGGGTGCTGCCAAAGCTCCCGACAGGCAGCCAGGACGGGAGCAGCCCAGGCAGAAGAGGATGGCGGTACCGCAGGCACAGAAAGCATGCCTAAGCTCAGACACGCAAGCGGCACACTCTTCACTGTCCTGAGACCTGTCACAGCGACGCGGCACTGAACAGCCGAGTTTGTTTTTCGCTTTTAGTTTGTTTGGTTTTGAGACAAGGTCTCAAAATGCAGTCCTGGCTGTCTGGCCATGTGTAGGCCATGCTGGCTTTGAACTCGCAGAGATCCCTCTTGCTTCCACAGTGTGTGCTTTGCCTGGCTGTTTTAGTGTTTTGACAAAAACTTCGGCTGTGGCAGAATGATAAAAAAAATTCCCGCTGAGGCAGTGTCTCAGATAATTCTGTGTGATATCTATTTGCATGGCCTTTTACTTTGCAAAAAGGATGGTCTAGAATTAGCAGTTGATTTTAAGGTTTAATGTGGATTAGGTAATTTGAGAAATCACATACTTTTTCACTGCTTTGACCAACTCTACTTTTCAAAGCAAAACTTTAAATATTCATTCTGCCTGGTTAGCTTACTGCCATAGTTCAAGCCACAGACATGGAGACTCAGATACTCTGCTTCTGAGCTTAAAGCACACATGGTTAGGAGTCCTGGGTGCTCAGTCCTCAGCAGAGAGAGATGGATAGAATATTAAGGTAGAGGGAGACACCAAGCTGCAGCAGCTGCTCTGCTGGCAGACCCTCGTTTGCTGCCCATGACCTTGGAAGGAGCACTGGGTACATCTGAACTAAGTGCAGGACAGTTGAGCAGCTGACGCACTAACAAACCAGCTGGAGGCCTTTCCACCCCAGTGTCTGTCACTCGAGGCCGGCCCAGCTTGGATCCCTGCAAGCCAAGCGGGGTGGGGGCTGTGGAGCTGGCTGAGCAGGGCAAGGGCCTTGCTGCTGCTGCTGCTTGCTGCTGCTGCTGCTGCTGCTGCTGCTCGGTTCAAGCCCCAGGACCCACATGGGGGGAGAAAGAACAATTCTCACACTTCATCTGCCCGCCACACATGCCAAGGCATGAAATCAGGCCCACACACTAAATAAACTCTGGGTCAGGATTTCCATTCGGCCTGCTGGAGGTCAGAGGAATAGCCAGACAAAAGTGCCGCTGCTGTGTGCACCTTAAGTCCTTGGGAGCGGGGAGCTGAACCCTGGCTTGGTCCTGACGGGAATGCTTAGTCTCTGTCCCGGCTGTGTGTGGACTGAGCCCCCCGAGCGTGTTTCTCCTGAAGAAGGTGACTTCTAACTGTGTCTACTTTTAACTAACCCGGAGTGACCGCCGTAACAGACGGCGGCTTTGGAGAACAGGAGCCAGCTTCGTCTCTGTTCACACGAACACGTGACAGGAGAAGCGGACACCGAGGAAACGGCAGCTTTACCTTGAGAGCCGCTCAACACCAGGCCCAGCTCAGCACACACGGCAGCGCAGGTGACCTCATAGTCGTGGCCCGTGAGGATGGCGCGGGGAGTGGTGGTTTCACCTTTAACAAGGACAAAGACAGACAATTACAAGCCAGTCCCAGGCACAACGACGAAATAACTCGCTGTCTGTTTTCCTCTGTGCTGACGCTGCAGAGTTCTCAGTGTGCACAACATTTATTTTAGGGCTAAACTTTGCCACAGTCTGATTTTACAGTCCACGTCTCTCTCAATTCAAGAACCCTTCTGTGACTATCTAGCAGCAACAGCTTAGAGCTCAAAGCTAAAAACGGTAAAAACTGCATCCTACACTTTTCTCACATAGAGAATGAGACTTTCAAGTAGATGGGCGGTTCTAAAATTAGGGTCTTGGTTACAACGAACCCACAAAAACCTCACATGGTTAGATGAAGGCAACAACTCAGACGCTTAGCCAGCGCACACTCTCCGCATCTCAGGGGATTGCTACTCCGTCAGAACGGGCACTCTGAAGCCCGGAGCTCTGCTCAGGGCTCTGCATTTGCACTTTGCAATGGATGCTGCAGTTCTATGGACCTAGCCACAGTGCTTTCCTCCAAGCACATGGGAAGAGCTGAAATAATTTGTTCCCAGTTCTGATCTAAGCTCGTGCAACTTGAAATTCTCTCCAAAATTATTACAATAAATGATCAAAACTAAATAAAATAAATTTTCTTTTATAAAATAAGAACCAGGCTTAATTTTCATTTCAAAGACGGGTGTCTCCTCTTCCTCAGTGGATGACTGTAACTGGCCTAGTAAAACAACCTGAAGTGAGATTCCTGGCTCCAAGCAGCTTTTCTCCAGAACGCCTAACATCTTAGTCTTTTCTGGTGTGTAATTCTCTGAGTACCCGCTCGAATTCCAGCCGACCAGTGGAGCCCTGGGTATCTCTCCTGATGGTCTGGAGGAACAGTTTGGGGGGAGAGGGGGAATAAGGGGGCCTTATAATAAAGGAGAGAAGAGAGAATTTGCCCTGCTTCTGTGTCATGAAGGAAAAGCTGGCCACAGCTCGGACAAGTGACACTATTACAGGCTTCAGCTGTGACTTAACTGGTGCCACAAGGACACAGAGGCCTCTGTACTTAGCCAGAAAGGCCCAGTTTAAAACTAGACTCCACCCAGTGAAGTGGGCACGCCTGTAATCCCGGCACTCAGGAGGCAGAGGCAGGCGGAACTCTGTGTGTTCAAGGCCAGACTGGTCTACAAAGTGAGTCCAGGACAGCCAAGGCCACACAGAGAAACCCTGTCTTGAAAAACCAAACCAAACCAAACCAAATAAAACAAAACAAAACAAACTAAAGTCACCCTCTACATTTAGTGTGTAAAAATAAAGCCTTTGCAAATAACTAACGGGAAGGGTCCTGTAGGCATTTTTTTTTTTTTTAAGGATTTATTTCTTTATTATGTCTACGCTTTGCCTGCGTGCCAGAAGAGGGCATTAGATCTCATTATAGATGGTTGTGAACCGCCATGTGGTCACTGGGAATTGAACTCAGGACCTCTGGAAGAGCAGCCAGTGCTCCTAACCCCCGAGGCATCTCTCTAGCCCTTGTCAGCATTCTTAACTCCTCTGTTGTGAACTGGTTTCATGGCACAGCTGAGAACTGATGCAAATACGCCCAGAGAGTAGCTCACTGTGAGCAGCATTAGGAAACAACAGTCTGACACCGGCTGTCCTTAGAGCCGCCCCTCGCTCCTAGGAAAGAGCCCCACTAAGTCAGAGAATCCGCCAGACACTGTGGCCTCAAGGCCCCAGCTGCTCTAGCCTCTAACGCAGGGGCTTTCAGGGTCAATGAGCTTGTCCAACATTTTTGCCAACTATGTTCACGTGCCTGAAACAGGCTTCACTGAAAAGATACAGGACTCCTAAAAAGGCGAGAGAAGGCTCTGCTCATAAGAAAAGAGCTTGCTTCTCGAGTCCTCCCTGGGGCCAGCAGATAGTCAAGGCATGGCTGCGTCACCAGGGCATCTCTTGAGGCTTTGGTGATGATCAGAAATTCTGAGTGAGACTTTAGTCCACAAGGACTGTGTGTTAGCCTAGTGTACTCCAGGCCCCAGCTGCCAGGCTAGTCCATATCCCTAGAGCAGGAAAGGAGACATTAGGTGATGGCCCAAGTCCCCGGTTCACCCAGGGACAGGTGAACCGGGGACTTGGTTTCGTCTGAATTCAGGTTTGGAACATACAGGAGAAACATACCTGACAGAATATCCACTTGCTATTTTGCAAACCAAAAAGGAATTTCTCATAGATCATCTTTTTCTCCTTAAGTCCATAAATTTGGGAGTGGGGTTCAAAGAGGCAGACAATACAAGCCCATGTGAAGGACTTGATTTTGTATTACAAATCGTGAGATTTCCAAGTAAATATTCTAGGTTAGAAAGTTAATGTTCGCCACCACTCAGGGCCCTCTCATCCCACCCCTTGCCAGTCCCCAAATTCCACAAACACAGCATATAATGTTATTCTTGAAATCACTCACTAATTTTCTCTATTGGCGACGGTCTTTTAAATGAACCATTAAGATCGGTACCATCTAAGGGATCCATTGTCAGTGTGACTGTTCCTTCCTCGTTTCCATAAATTACAAGTGATTAAATGGTGGTGAGACTTGTGTTTTACCTTGAATACTCTTTCCTGAGTGGAAAGTGAAGGTCTGAGGGAAAATCAATGAAAAATGAAAGCAATGTACATATCGGCCAAAATAAACAAAGGACAGATGGGTCATGGAGGGGCCAGATAGGTATCTTTAGGTAGCCATGCCAGTGCTTTTTTTTTGTCGTCTGGATTTAGGAATATTTTCTCAGGAGCTTAATGGAGGGAGAAAGGCGGCTGATCTCAACTAATTTCTTTTTTTAATGTAAGCGTTGAACTCTGAAGTCAGAAGGTAAAGAACCTCAGAAAACGGGTTACGTTGTAAACATTCTTATTTGCAAACACAATTCACTCGTTTGTTCCGCTTACAAAACACTAGCTTCCATGAATGCAAAATATACCAAGCCATTTTTCATGACACGAGTCAGAAGATCGGTGTGCAGAGCAACTCCAGGAGGGAGAAGTCTTTCCTTTCCTTGGCCTGGCTCTAACCAAAGGACTGTTTAGCACTGGGCTTTGTCGGCAAAGTGTTTCCTAGTCCAGGAAACAGATTAGACAGTTCAGGAAACACGAGGGGGCGGCGGGCCTGAGAACACCAGCTCAAGTAACAACAAATTAAAAGCGTAAGGCTAGAGCCATAGCCAGGTGCTTCTCAGGAGCTACAGTTATGGTAAGAAATGACAACACAATAAAAATCCAACCATGCTCAACCTGCCTAACGTATAGAAACAAATGCTTAAGGCTGCTGACTCCCAAATCTACAACACAGAGGAAGAAAAGCCACTTCTGGCTCACTGACCTGAAAGTCCAGGCAGAGTGTCTTCACGCTTTTTCCTTATCAAAAAGTGTGTTCAAAATAAAAACCAGTTGGATTTTTATAAGTCCCAATAAACCAAGGGCTTTAAATATTAACATTTCACTATTACTGGTACAATTCTATGATAGGGAATTTAAACCAAACAAACACAGACTGCTTGAGCTCAGTGTACATTTTGGGAATCACTTGGAAATTAAGATTAAAGGCAGAGGGGATGAGAGCCAGAATACTGGTCTCTATGGCCCATGGCAATGACCATTTCTCTGTAGCAACACGGGGCTAGATCATCCTCTGTGTTGCAGAAGAGCCAGTGACATTATCGGAAAGAGAAGATAGACCCCACCCCACCTCTGTGTGAAAAGCCAAGCGCAGCCCTCTGGGCTCAGAGCTGCCGCTCCTGCCTCCCTGTCAGCTCAAGCCAGTGTGGCTCAGGGGTCATGAGTACAAAGAAGATGATTCTGCGCACATATTCCATTTCTGACTCTAAAGACATCACCAACCTCACCTGAAGAGGGGGGCAGAAAGGCTTCCGGAAGAAACCAGGCTAATTCTTCTGATAAAACCTCCATTGTTAACAGATGCTGACAGTCTGTGCCTCCTTTCTCTGAGAGGGCAGGACCTAGGATCCACCAAAGCCAGACCAGAGAGCACAGCACATTCCTCTAAACCCTTTAAAGTCTTACTGTGCGAAAATCGTCATGGCTTTCAGTAATGCTGGGAGAAAAATTTATCTTGTTGGTAGTTTAAGAAGCTGCACTGCAAACTTCTTAAAGAAAAGTAAAAAGAGAGAAAGGACAGACTTCGAGAGCTGCTTTGAAAAGCTTGAGCAAGTACTTCAAAGGCACAGACTCTTTGTGTGAGAGCCGTTTGTGACTACCGAGGCACATCCTACCAAAGGCCGAAAGGGGCTGTTGCATCTTTAGGGACGGCCTGAGAAGAGACGAACAGCTCAAGAGAGATTACAGACAGCCCAAAGTCTACCTCGGGCCCAGGCTCGGCCACAGTACAGATGCGCTCTTCTCGTCCAGAACAGCGAGTGCCCGGTGAAAGCTGAGGCCCTCTCACACCCAGCTTGAAACAGCTTAGATTTACATGGTGAGGTGCTCCACAACCCAGTTGGGGTGTACACTGGGCCCACGTGCAAAGCAGGAGTTATCTAACTCCACTGGGAGAATGGCATGTTTGTATTCTTAAATGTGTTTCTTTGTCCCCCTTATAAATATATTTATCAAATGGAGCCTAAACAGCTTAACATTTCATTACTGAAAGAGAAAAAGTAATTCCTCTACTATCTTCTTCCTAAGTAGCAGACGGGAAAGAAAATTCCCGTGACTTACCTCCATTAAAGCCAAGGAGACCACTAATCTATGAAAAAGGTCCCTTCTCAGTTCCTGCTACCATGAGACCAGCAGCCCAGGCTGACAGAGGGGAGGCCGCTCCAGCCTCTGTGCCCTCTGTCTAGCCTCTGCGCATGGACCGTCCTTGGCAGCGCCCGTGCTGCCCACACTCGCTTCATGGCACTGGCAGGAGACCACGCGGCCTCTGCCCGTCCTTGCCTCAGTCTCAGACACAGAAAATCACTTCCCCCACAAACTGCTTACTGATGGCTCCTTGGTCACCATGAGCACACCCACTGCCCACTCTCCTGGCCATTCACTCTGGCCTTCACTCAGGAAAGTGTCCTGATGCTGTTGGTACTGTGTGTGACACACTGGAGAATAGAAATGACTTGATTTACAGTGGTCACTGGAATCTGAGGTGCAACTCAATGCTAGAGCATTTAGTGTAAGGCCCACGGGTCAATCCCAGCATCCAAAACCAAAAATAAGACAGCAGGTGTTGGCAGATCAAGTTCTGTCTTTCCACAGTCCTGCAAAGTTTAACGATCACAAACACTACTGAGATCCAAGCCCCGCTGCACGCGCTCTGTAC
The DNA here is from genome assembly GCF_907164565.1 of Psammomys obesus. Taxonomy (NCBI): domain Eukaryota; kingdom Metazoa; phylum Chordata; class Mammalia; order Rodentia; family Muridae; genus Psammomys; species Psammomys obesus. The sequence goes on along the minus strand of NW_026596244.1, from coordinate 14,240,787 downwards.
GCCACGTCAGCATTTAACATTCAATGATGAATCTGTAAGTGAATGTCAGTGATACAGCGTCCACACTAGCAAATTCTTGTATATCTGAAGAAAACTAAAATAGAATGCAAAACGCGATTTTGTTAAAACAAAACAAACCCCACACAAGTCACTTTAGATCTATGTATGTTCACAAACCAAAAATCATGATGAGGTTTTAAGTGCAAGTGTTTGTAACACCACAAAAGCCACGCACTACAGCAGACCTCAGCTTGCTCCTGAAGACAGACTTGTATTTTACACATGCAGTTTGTCTATTAATTGCCACTGATTAATGCAAAACATTCATGTGAAAACCAAATCCTCGGCTTTCTCATGCGGCTCACCACAAAGGTAAATCAAGAAAGAAAACGGCTGATAATTGTTTCCTTTTTCCCCTGATAAATGTTTCATAAACCTTTCCATTAACTTCCTAATTTTTCAATGAAAATTCTACCACCTTTTAACTATGCAAAACTGAATTATTTGAAATTTGTTCTGATCATTCCATCTTTCTCATCCCTCTTTCCCCCTCCTCCTCTGACCCATCACTGTCTTTTGGTGAAAATATGTCTGTGTGGTTAAGCATGCAGACTACGTCAGCTAAGGACAGAGGCAGTAAGGGAGCACAGCGGAAAATGCCCACGGCTCCTTTATAAACACCACTGGGAGTGGCAACAGAAGGCACGAGAGGTTGGGACGACAGCCAGGGGACACTCTGGGCTCCTTCTTCTAAGACTATGCTGAGCAGGGAGTTTGTATAGTCCTGTGGATAACTAGGGAGTGGGCACAGCCCATGGAACGCACACTCAGCAAGACCAGGCCCTGGGCTCCGTCCTCAGCATGCAGTATGCGCTCTCTCTCTCTCTCTCTCTCTCTCTCTCTCTCACACACACACACACACACACACACACACACACACACGGAAAGGAAACTCACACCCCACAGTTCTATCATGACACGCACTGCCATGAGAAATCAGTGTAACAAAATTGTCTTTTTCTGTCTTTTGTAAATACTGAGTGCTTTCGTGGTAGGAGCGCATCAAATTCTGTACTGCTGATAATCCAATTACATCTAGTAAAACTGTAGTACAGTGTAGTGGCTAAGAGGAGGCCTCTGGGGCTGCAGCTCAGCATGTGTGAGGTCCTGGGTTCCATGCTGAGGACCACAAGCAAAAGATCATGACCAAGAGTGTCTGAATTTGAAGGCAGATCCAGTGCCCGGCCCTGGTGATGTCTCAGTTCAGTAAGGATACCCACAGTTCTGGGAAAGAGACTCAGGGCGTTAGGGCCAGGCAGAAGGAAGAACGTCTTTCATAGTTTCATCCGTGAAGACAAGAAGAGGTTTTCACTTGGGGCTATGGTAACAATTACGTCACTCTGCAGAGTCCTGAGCACCTTTGAGAGTCAGCAGAACCACAAGGCTGGGGGCAGGGGAGGAAAGGCGAGAGTGTGCCCAACTTTGTTATAAAACTCCTTTCCAACAAAAGGTGTTTCTGATCTTGGGCCTCAGGAGTGCCAACTAGAGATAGCTCTTATTATTTTCCTTCCTTGTCAAGGAGTAATATACCTTAGTTCCTCAAGATTACACTCTGTGTCCTCACATTCTGCCTTCAGACTTCACAACTTTCCCCAACAATCTACACATCTTATGAGAGCAGGAAATGCACATGTATTTCCACAATCAGGTGCGTTTCCCACTTTTAAGTATCTCTGGTTGTCTCATTATCAAATATGACATGCTCATTATAAAATGTGCAGGTAGCTTAGTAAGTTGGGCAGACGGTAAAAACTTGCTTCTGGGTCCCACTAACTTGAAATGACCATTGCTGGCACTTGCCTGGCTGTGATTCCAGCTTATTTGCATTCAGACACATGGGCCTTATGGAGACACATACATTTGTCAGTCCTTGTGAGACTGCGCCGTATTGCTTATTAGTACACAGGCCTCCAGGTTCATCACACACACACACACACACACACGCACACACGCACACACGCACACGCAGTATCTGTAGTAAAAGTCACACACCTTTTCACTTCGTTCACACCGTGGTCTGTGCTGCTTATCTCCTACTTGGAGACTCTTGCATTGTTAGTGTCTGTGTGTGGGTGTGTATATACATACACATTCTTAAATGTAACACGTTGAGTCCACACAGGATTACTTGTGTGCATGTTTTCAGGCTGCCCTTTCGGCCCTGGACGATCACTGTGCTCTTCTCCGGGAAGGCCCACACCTCCTGCTCCTCACTCGCTCAGTTTGCCTGTAGTTCTCTGTGCAGGGCTGAGGCCTCCTGGCCTGGCCCCCTTTCAGCCTGGCATGTCCCTTGGTGTCATCCTGCCTGGCTCACATTTGGGCGGCCATGCTGACGAGACTTTATGGGTACAGCTTCTTCCGTCACTAGGAGACACAGCCTCCCTGCCCTCAGAGTCTCTACCTCCTCTTCTGCAGTCCTCTCTGAGCCTTCGGTGTGGGTTCGGACCAAGATCCGCAACTTCACATTTTGATTAGTTTTTAATGATTAAAAAATGCCGGTTTGCACTGGTGTATTAGTGACACACACCTCTAACCCCAGCCCTTGGAAGGCAGATGCACACATGTCTGTGAGTTCAGGCTAGCCTGGTCTACAGAGTGAGTTCTAGAATACCAAGCCACAGAGAAAGTCCTTGTCCTGAGAAACAAAATAAAACAAAAACCTTGATCTAAACCACACCAAAAGATAAATTAAATAATCTTCTCAGGTACAGAAAACCACAACCTATAAAAATGGACACGGAATGCTCAGTAGTTATAAGCTATAAAAGGGCCTGACACCCTGGGAATTATTTTCTTCACTTTAAAACCCTCCCTGGCTGGCGAGACGGTGCGGTGGTCCCGGGCACCGGCTGCTCCCCCAGCGGACCTCGGTCTGACCCGGGCACACACTGCGGCTCACAAACGCCTCTCCCTCCACTCAGGGTCAACGCCATGGGACATACGTACAGGCAGGCAACACACACACACGTAAAGTAACTCTACACGACAAAATCTTCCAATCGCAAATTTGAAGTCTGAGCAAGCCTGCTGTAATGTAAGAAAGCTCACTGCGAAGAGCAGCGGCTGAGCGAGACAGCTAGCTACGTGATGGCCACTTAAAAAGAACACGCCCACGGCCACACGTGAGGGCTCAACTGTAACCCCGACCCTTGGGAGGTGGAGGCAGGAGAAGCAGGTGTTCTGGCCCAGCCCCGACGACTGGAGATCCTGGATCAAAAAAATAAATAAATAAATTGTCCAGACAAACAAAAAGCCCATGATATAATCAATTCTAAAATTTGTTAATTAGCAATTTTAATTAGCTCTATAAAGTCGTGGTTCTAGCATGTGAAAATTAAGGTAGCTAGGAAAAGTAGGACAATTACTTCTCTGTAAAAGAAACAAATTTAGAAACAAACTATTTCATGTAAGATGGCTCTTCATAAAGCTTCACGAATACCTACTGCGTAACACAAGGTTCACAGACACGCCAGGTCTCCTGCAATCTTGCTGGTGAAACAAGCCTTTCTGGAAGGTGGTAAAATTGGTTTGTTGGCCCAGCGGTCTCCACTGAATGCACACGTAATAAGGCCACGGTAATGCCACCCTCATGGGGGAGCGAGTGCACTAAGCACATTCCAGCAGACAAACCCTACTTTTACACTGAGGAAGGGAGCAGGGCCCCGGTCACGGGTTAGGGTAGTACCTGGGCCCTCAGTGCTCTGGAAGTCCGTATAATGGCAGTCACTCTCACTGCTTTCAGCCACTGCTTGAAATTAAAATTCAAATGAAGTGAGTGCAACTTTCTTTGGGCTTGCCCTACCGTCTGCATCTGAAGATGCTCTGTTTCGGTTTGAGGATATAAACCAGTCTCTCTACCCTCATACTTAGGTGGCCACAGCCCATGGGATGAACGGCAGAGTGATCTTTCTCTGCAACCAAACAAGGTAAATAAACGTGATATATCGGCACGTCACCGCTCTGCATATGGTGCACATTAAGGTCGCATTCGTTTGCCATACGAATATAATTCCTTTTACCACATTTACTATTAGCTACAAGAAGTAAATACAGAGTTGTTTTGCTGGGATTTGAGGCCTGCATTACATCACAGAGCACTAAACATCCTGGACCTTCTGGAAAATGTCACAGACGTATTTTTAATGTCACCTGAACTTCAACAGTGCCAGCATACTGCTTCAAACCTGCACTTCGAATTTTACAAGAAAATAAAGAAAACTCGGAGCTGGTGCAGCAGGCCAGGAAGGCCCTGGACTCGGCCTGAATGAAGCGTATGTAAGAAGTGCTGTCCGCTGCAAAGAGCCACATCCCGCCCTGCCCCTCACACGAAAGGCCACACACTGCTTTCCAAAACAAAGCTGAGGGAGCACAGCGAACCCAAGCTTAGGCGTCATCTTAACAGTCTCTGCCAACCAAGCCGAGGCACCTCAGGACAAACTGTGCTGCTCTGTCGTATTAGGCAAACACTGTGCTCTCCTGCAACGTTTATTGCAAAGTCAAATTCCAGCTTAGTGTGGGAGCAGAAGAACAAAATGACTTCCTTCTAAAAACATACACGGTTCAACACATCATACATTTCTTGACATTTGAGACCCGGGAATAATAGACCACAGGCAATTAGAGACAAAAATCCCCAGTGTTTCCACGTCCTGACTTTCCCCCCCGTGTGTCCAGCAGATGGCACTCTAGGCCACCTACTTACAGAGAGGACCCAGACTACAGGCTCCTATATTTGCCAAGACAAAGAATAAGGATTTATCAGTAGCTTTAGTAAAACATATTAGGCTTTACAATACAAAGGACATAATTCCTAAATATATGCATAAAATATACATATGCATAAGCTCACGTGCAAGGTGGCAACTGGTAAATAACTCACACCTGGACATGTCACGCCGCCATGTGTCATACAGACTCGACGAGTAGTCTACGTGTGTGTCGGCCGTATTTATAGTCATAGGGCAAGACCATTCTAAATTCATTAAAAAAAATTTAGACTGCCTTAACGTTAGAATTCATTTTTAATTATAGCAGGAACGTCTCATTAGGGTGATACCAGCAAAATTAACAACAGTAGGATTTACGGTAATGACTTCAGTGATTGATGGGAGTACAACAAAATGAAGTTTTAGATGGAGAAAAAGCAGGGCAGCTTCAGCATACAGTACTTTAAAAACAGCTCTGCAGTCTGTTAGTGCTAGCCTTACGGTTAATAAAATCTTCTTTCTAATTAGCGGTGCTGAAATATTTCTAAAGAACAGAATCTTGTTACCCCCCCCCCCCCCCATAGACGCCATTCCCATAAGGAGAAAGCTGACATAGATTAGCATGTCTGATTGCAAAGAGAAAAAAAATGCCACCTTTCCATCAAATCAAAACCAGAATGCAAGAATGCTAAAGCACTTTACTGAATAGCACACACACAAATCTAAGCAACACCCCATAGTCGGCAACCATTTGCTCCAAAAGCTAACAGACTGTGGCTGTAAAAAAAATTACTTTGAAATCTAAAAGTGTCACGTATGTGGTTAGTTTTTAAAATTCAACTTTGTGATTTATTGATGTAATATAAAACAGCGAATAAACAGTAACTGTTGTATGTTTTCATCTTGTTTGCACAAGCACATGCCAGAGTTGGAAGTGTTTAAACACCAATGTAGTGCACTCAAGGAGCACACTGTCCAGAACCTGGAGGAGCCGGGTCACCATTGTTCGGAAGGGAAGCCTGTCACTGCGGGGATCGGGGTGAGGCAGCAAACGCCTCTCGCTGAAACCGTCCTGGCTGATGTCACAAAAGCCAGCCACAACCAAGAGCGCCACAACTCCGCCACCCCACTGGAGAGCTGCATTCCACAGCAGAGAACCATCGCGAGACAATAGAGCCAAAGGTGAAAAACGGCCTGTCTAGGAAAGCAAGCCTCCGCTGAATAATCTAGACAGGCTTCATAAAACATCTGAGTTGTTTTAGAGCCCCAAATTATACTATTTACAGGTTTCATCCAAGTCGAGGTAGCCTGATTTTTATCCAACTAATACACATATTAACACTGTATAACATTAGGTTAAAATAGTTACACAGCTACCACTTTATGTATAGCAATGATTACCAGATTTGAAGGAAATGGTATTTAGCTCTTGCTTATAATCCTTGCAACTAAAATCATTAACTATTCTTGGGATTGTAAATAAAGTTAAATAGTTGGAAGAACTACACAATGCAGAAAAAAGCGACAGGATGCTTTTCTTTCTTTCAGGTACCGCAAGAACTGAAGCTGAGTGCTGTGTATCTGCATGCTGGGAGTGCCTGGCCGCCCTCACAGGGTTCTCCGGGCTCCCGACACTCAGGGAGGGCTGCGGGAGCCTGAAGCTTTTCTGAGGGGTGCGGCTTCAGCAGCTGCTCCCGGCCTGACCAGCTTTCGGGAGGGTGAAACTGTCTGGATTGTCTGCAATTTGTTTTTAAAGGCTTACACTAGCCTTTTCATCTTTCTGTTTAATGTGTGTAAATTCTTATAGTAAGCAAAGTACCTGTTTGTCTTTCTCCCAGATTTCATTCTTCAAAGCTAAGGCAAAATTGAATTGGGACATTATAAAAGGGCCAGCAAGGATGAGGATGGAGAATTTAGCCGAAACATATCACGGTTTTCTGAAATTTGTGTTAGATGTGCTGTGTTCTGACATTTCCCCTCTTCAACACCTGCATGTCTAGGTGCTACTGTCCACATATTACAGACAATGAGGCAAGAGTGGACAGCGCGCGTGAGCTGCAACATTTTCATATGTAGCCGAGACGCTGGTCACGTGATTTATGCCCTCTGAGCGCCTTGTGTATGGCCATTGCTCCCACAGCAGGGCCGGGAATCAATCGATTCCTTTTTTAACAATGAATCCCAGTACTTCAGCACTCTTTCTTGATTCTCTATTCAGATGACATACATATAAAAACCATCTCTAGGGCAATTTGTAAGGTACTTAAATAAATATTTAAATACAAGCACATATATTTAATGTGTAAATAGATATAAAATACTCTGAGAACCTGAAGTTTTCTAATTTTAAAACATAATTAAATCTGTGAAATGCCATAGCAACTCCATGCAGGAATAGCCAGAAAGGCTTTAGCGATTTCCCAGGGCATACACTGCTGAAAACTCTCCGTAACACAGAGAAGGCAGTCAGGTCGGGTGAAAAACAAAGACTCAGATATCTGTCTTTGTGGGTATACGTACATAAAACATTTTAAGGCAAGAAAAAGACTTTCCTAAATTCTTTGAGACAAATAACAAAGTGGTAGATTTATGTATTATCTATGTCTGAAATAATTTCTTTAATCTTATATTTAAGGAAACAGGAAAAAAGAAACTGAAAGTAGCCACTCAATGTAGGGGGCCAGAAAGAAAGAGCATCAGAACACCACCATAAGCCAAGGGTCATACAGTACATACTTAGAGAGAATAAAAAGCAAATTCCCTGATTTTTTAAATCTTTTTAAGTTGATTGTAATTATCTATAAAGCAGAGATGTCTGTTTAGGGGACAAAGCATGCTTTCCCATGGTACACACACTACAGCCTGCTGACCACGAGACTGGGTCACCAACAGTATCAGAACTTAAACATTACTTTTTTATTCTATTCACATAGAAGATTATCTTTGATTAAGGTCATAAATACGCCCATTAGACATCAACTGCATACAATGTTTGTTTATGACCCAATGCAAAGTCTCTCAAGTACAAAGAAGAAAAAATAAGTTTCGAAAAAACTTTGCATTTTTCTAAATAAATATTAGCATTCTGAACAAAGTATTCACTGTCACACAAGTATTAGCCATTTTTACACAACATGGAGAAGTTGATCGAGAATATGACAGGGTGAAATATACTTCCACCCAGACACAAGGCCTCACAGTATTCAGACAATAGCATGAGCCTTCTCTAACCAAGTAACACTGCAACCAGCTTTCCATTAAGAAATGGTAACTATTTAAGAACAGTCACAACGTCGACCTTATGAAACAGAAAGCCACAGCTATCTACAAACTCTTCTCTGTTGTCATAATCATTTTAATTAAATTCTCATTTTTCAGGTGGTCCCTTTAATTGTTTTTCCTCCTTCTTAATGTGTTTTTAAAGCCAGCTCTTGGCTACAGCTGTGTGCGACTGGATTTAATGGTGGCTGTTTCCTTTTTTGCCTTCTGTGAATTACAATTTTAAATGGTTACACATTTTTTGTTGTTGTTTTACTGCCTTCAGTGCAGTTTCTGAAAGACGTTTAATGCTGTTGGTGAACATTTTCATTTCCCATCTGAGAAGCCAACAGCCAATTTGAATACCCATATTAGCCTTTTATGGCCAGTTTTGTCTTTAGTATGTAAATGAAAGCATAATTTGTATAAAGCTCTAGATTTCCCAAATTGTAACTTTTATTTTTTCTCTTTTGAAACATGAATTCAACAAACAAGATATATAATTTCTCTTTTATGTTATATGTCATTGTCCCCGAGAACACCTCTCTTTTAGTCGGCAGCAGCCATTGTAGCCACGTACCAACACTTCTGCCTAGGAATGACGAGAACCTGAGAAGGACTGAGTTACAGTGCCTGTAAGGTGTTAGCCCTCATGCCACCTAGGCTAGCGTAGACTACAGCTTAGAAATGATAGTTCAGCTCTGTTCCCACCGCAGTGGAAGAACATTTCCTCTCAAAGTGCTGCTCTTCTCCATCACTTAGAAAAGTTCACTTAAGAGAGTCTGTACTCACTTCCTGGGTGATCTCCAATCCCATTGCTTTTTCCGTTCCAGTACCACAGAAGAAGGGTTGCGTCACGTGACCCAGAGAGAATGTAGCAATTCCCCCCTATGTAGGACTCCGAGCGGGTGAGGCACGTGACAACATCCCAATGGCCGAACACCACTTGGATCAATTTTCCTGAAATACAGAACAAACTTTCCTTAAGCGCAGTTAAAAGACAATGCAAACTTCTATCAAATACAGAAGCTGCATGGCAGCGATGCCGTAATAACTCAGACCTGGAAGGTTCTGATTGGCAGGGTTTTGATTGTTTATTTTTAAATACTACCTATAATAGTTTAAAAAAACAATCAACTGAGTAGTGATAACACTTTTAAAAGGCATATGTGGAAACTATTTCCACAAATAATACTTGAGGATGAGGACATCATACCCTTATAAACAGCTACTATAAATTACAAAAGAATAATATTTACTGGTTAAAGCGGGCCCAGGAGAACACTTCCACTGGAACCATTTAACACTTTCTTGAGTTACTCTGTGGCTCAAAACCAAAGCCTGCTGCCTTCGAGAAAGTCTGCACAGCTCGGTCCACCGGCAGTCTTCCCCGAACCATGCTCTGCTGTTCTTGGGTCGCCTCGAGAGAGTTCCTACTTCTTCAAACCAGGACTTCCCCGACTAACTGACTAACTTTTGATGAAAGGAACGGTTGATCGTGATTGCAATTCCAACCCTGTCAGTCCTTCTTTGCGCTAATTCTCTGAATGATGAACTCCTCTGGGAGGATGATGAAAAGAAGCTCACAGCGGTTTACTGGGAAGGACTGAGGACCCTGGAGAGGACCCTAGTCTCCACACACACGGTCAGGGAAAACTTAGGAAGAGTGTCAGAAACAAAATCAAGTCCTCACTGGAAAGTTTTTGCTTGGCCGACTGTGGTCTCATTTATAGACTTGTCTAAACAGTTAGGTCCCTCCGGCACCCCCTGTGTCACCCTGGTTTAGAGCAAACATTTTTCTCTTGAAAAGTCTGTCCTCCTCCCCTCCCATCTGACCCTAGCCTATCAAGTCTCATCAGGACTGCCTGAATCCTCTGTGCACTAGCGGGGGCAGGATAGGGGGAGGAGAAAGGGAGGGTGGGACCAGGAAGAGATGAGGAAGGGGGTACAATCAGGATACAAAGTGAATTAATTGTAAAAAATAATAAAATAAAAAATAAAAGCTCAAGCTGTAAAAAAATGTCTACAGTCTACGAGTAAGTGTAGAAAAGTCTACAATCCACCTAGTGTTGAGATGTCTATCTTCAATATTAAACTTGGCTTTAGAAGGAGGTGAGGTCAGTAGGACAAAAAGATGACTCAAACATTAAAGAAACTGAAAAAAACATACAAAACAATATTTAAAACCAAGGTTGGTGTCTAAGTAACTTTTCTTTCTTTCTTTTCTCCCCTCTCTCCCTCCTTCTTTCTCTTGTCCTTTTTTTTTTTTTTTTTGGCTTTGTTGGAACTTGCTTTGTGAGTTCAGGCTGGCCTTGAACTCACAGAGATCCTCTTGCCTTTGCCACCCTGAGTGCCAGGATTATAGGCATGAGCCACCACGTCCGGTTTCTTTGTTTCTTCCTTCCTTCCTTTTCTCGTTTTTTGAGAAGGGTTTCTCTGTGGCCGGGCAGTTCTGGACTCAGAGATCTACCTGTGTCTGCCTCCTGGGCTCTGGGATTAAAGGTGTTTCCACCACCCAGCCACTTTTCAAGAAAATAAATAAAAATAAGGTATTAACTTAAAACTTTAAGTTGTTTATTACAGCAAATTTAAGACTTACTATAAATGGTTCAAATTTAGGAATAAAATAGTGAAACACTTTGTCTCCATCAGAGAGAAGTCAAGTGCATGTTTTCACTCATGAGCAACAGGCTTGAAGAAGCCACTGCTGTCAACCTTAAAGCCAGACTTACTTCAAGTACAAATTACAATTAAAAAGTAAAATTTCCTGCTGCAATTAAGGCAGATCAAACACTTTTAGCCTTGTAAATCTACACTAGAACATTTCACTTACGACACCTGATTTCATCAGCATGGCATGTGCTAGGAAGAATATTTTAAAATAAAGAACTCAAAAGACCAAATTAAATATAAAATGCAGAGCTGTTTTTAAGATCATTTTCAAGTGAAGGTGTTTAGTGGCAAATGGTCATGCCACATTTTTCAGGGCAGAACGCAGAAGTCGGGCAGTGGGCTGCGCTCTCATTGGTAATTAGAGTTCACCTCAGCTGCTGGCAGAAGCCGGGCAGTTATGCCAGGGTTACCACAGCCTGCACAGTGTCTTCCTCTTTAGCCTCTGCCTGCGTGGAGGGAGCTCGGGAACTGCGAAAGTGGTATGACCGTGCCACCCGGGGTAGGCTTACGTCTATTTTAGAGTCCAGCCGCTTCATGGGGTTGAAAAACTGCCCAGTAGGTAAATGAGGTAGCTACACAGTGCCCCGAGAGCCCAGGGTCCTGGTGCTCTGCGGGCCTCACCAAAAGCAGTGGTTGTGGGGCGCTCACCTAATTTCCAGCTGCTTCAGGGACCAGGAAGAGGATGGAGGTGTCTCCATTAAACAGACATGGAGTTTCCCAAGATTCCTCCTCATTTCTCCTTAAGCAAGTGCTCTGTTTCCAATATCAGTGTGAGGAAGAGAAATGCTCAGTTGTGTTTTCTTCTTCTAAAACTTCCTACTGTTTTACTTTTTGCTCTGAAGTAATCAAAAGTATGAAAGTTCAACATTTACCTCACACCAACTAGGGGTCAAGCTTAGGCTGTCTTGAATGTGTACAGGAATGTGTGCCTCGTGCGCACGCACACAGTGGTGAGGGCCGTGCACGTGTCTTGACTGTCCCATGGGAAGACAAACACTGAAGTAAAGGGGACAGACCCACAAGGATGAAGAGCACCAAGTATTCTACAAAAAGAAACATCTAAAAACAGCGACGGGAGGGAAGAGCCACGAGGGGGGGAGACAGCAAGGCTACAGCGAAAGAGCTTCCTGTGTGGCTCTGGCTTGGACCTGCTCTCTGCATCCACACACTTTTCCGCAGGTTTCTCCCGCTCTGCAGCCGCCCCGCGGTCGCGGCTGCTGCTGGGATATGGAGGCCCGTCCCTCCTAAATAAATCACAGTGTAAATACCTGCTGCTCTTTTCGGTAAATTATTTTCTGATAATCTCGTGCGTGTTCCTCAGTCTTTGTTTTTTCTCTCCTTTAATGCAGCCCGCCTCTCCACGCACTAATATCAGATATTACCACAAACACTGGAATATCCCTTTTTTGACAGAACAAATTTTCTAGTTTATGTTTTATTTGACAGCTGTGCTACAAATAAAACAATCCCAGCGCAGGCCTCTGCAGGACTGCATCTAAATGTGGCCTGAGAGTAATCCCGACGGCAGGGAAGGTTTAGTGCTGCCTCTGCAGCTCTGCTTGTGCCCTGAAAACATGATTTATGTTTCAAGAATTTCCTGTTACAACCCCAGTATCCCCTTCCCCAATCTAATAAGGGAAGGGTTTTTTTGGCTCGTGTGCTAAAATATAATTGAATTCAACACTTGTGATGGCTCTCACATTATATATTAACTGGTTATACAATTTTCCCTTGCTTCTCCACCAAGCTTAAGGGAAAAATAGTCGATGTTATCTATTGTCATAAAAACACAAATTCCTTTTTTCTTCATTAAAATTACTTTTTAGTAAAACTAGCAGCTGAGTATATATACAAGACATTAAGAACGTACAAGAAATTTCATTTGAGATTCATTTTTCTGCACTTTTATAGAAAATATAAATTTTTATTTTATAAAACAGTCCTATCAATATGGAGTTTAAAATTATGCTGTTTTGAAATATTTTTACACACACAGAAACATGCATTTTTAAAACAGGGTATTGCAAGGTTTCTGTTGGGAGGGAGAGGGAAAATATCAACCTTGTTAAGTCTAATGGGACATGGCAGGCCCACAGGAACTTAGGGCTGTAAATTACAGTGGTTTCCAAATTAACCAACGATGGTGACATTTGTGTGAGTCAACATGTAACAAAGAGGATGCTACATATGAAGTCAGAAGGGCCAGGTCCAAGCCACAGTTCTATTACCATTAGCTAGTTACATTTCAGTACCTCACTTCACTATCTAAATTAATCTCTCAGTTCATTATCTGAACTATGGGACAAGGACACCTGTCCACCCCATAAGATTTTTGTGGAGCTGAAGCCATGATATGTACGCCAAACAATTCTGTAAGTTCTAAACAAAGAATGGACACAGGAATTATGGGAACTGTCAGTGCTGTATGAAAGTCAGGCTTGACTTACGGATATATACATCTGGTATTTAACACCTTTACAAGAAGAACAACAGGGAATGTCAAAGAATTCAAAAGCTTCCACACGTCCAAGAGGAAGACTGGCATAATCTATGACTCCATCTGCACATACACTGGCAAGGGCCAACCCTGGGATGTGAAGTAGGCTGTGGCTGCCAGGATGTGAGGGTGTGGGAAGGTGACTCCGGCAGGTGACATGCGTGACTAGGGAATTAGGGATCATGGAGCTGTTTTGCACCCAAAAAAACCTGTGAGGTGGTAACTTAGTTCTGCGGACGTCAATATGTAAAAACTATAAGCCAAAAGGATAGATGAACTTAGTGTGAAAACTTTAAGGGTACCTTTGAAAATGTGAGAGCAATAAATAATCTAAAAGACCATTGAGAGAAATATATGAGCCGGTGTATCAACCTAACCTGGAGGCTTGTGAGGGCAGAGGCTGTACCAAATAATGCTACAGGTCTTTTGCCAGAGGAAAAGATTACATTTCAATGAGATTGTAAAAACAGAAGCGTCAATATGATAAAGAAAGACGGCTTCAGAAACATCAGCTAACTGCAGCTTCACAGACTGTCGGTGGAGCGTTCATTCTCAAAGTCCATGCCACATCCTGACTACCTAGAGAAACATCATTAGAAAGGCTCTGTCGCTGTGTTTGCCTCCATGAACCTCCTTGACATGAACTATAAGAAAATGAAATTCAATTTGCTAAAGTGCAAAAACAAACAAACAAACAAACCCAGTATGTTTTACAAATAATTTTCAGGGCTTATTCTATAACTCTTTTGCTGAAGAGCGCTGTCCCTGCTGCTCTCTCAGCTGTGCCAATAGGCTCCCTGGCACACACTGACGTCCACGCAGAACCATCACTGTTCAGGGCACCTCCTAACGAGAGTGCGCGAGGACAGACATTTCAGAAGGGTTATTAGCAAGCCTCAAAGAGGACTTGCTGGAAAGCATTTAATTAGAAACTTCAATTAGGTAGAACTTCCCACTCCGCAGCATTTAATCAAGACACGTGCATGTCCTCCTTTCATCTGAGATATCTTCTTCCGGGGACTGGGTGTCTACGTGGAGGACAGTGTGCTCAGCACCACCAAGAAGTCAAACAAGCCAAGCCAGGCCACAGATCTGGTTATAGGGAAGCAATATCTGACTTTATCCATATGTCTATAAACACACGCATGTATAAACCTATGTATTTTCTCTAAACCTAACTTCTCCGACAGTTTCTAAAATGCTTTAAAAATGTGCTATTAAATGTACCAATCGCCTGGCTCTCTGCATGGGAAAACTCCTTGGGCTCTATTTGCTGTACCAACACCGAGCTGACTTGGCCTGGCCCCGGAGTGGCGCACGCAAACACACGGGCAGTGCACGCTTTGTGCTTTCACAGAGCACCGCCACATACTAAGTGAGCTGCTCTTCCCTGTGGTGACTTCAGCAAGATTCCGTGAGGATGACGGACAGACTTCAGGAGCCCCTCCTCCAGTACTGGAAGGAAAACCTTCTAAATAATTAAAAATAACTTTAAAATACGTTGCTATGTTTGACCTTTGTCTACACATCTGTGTGTGGTACTCACATCCATGGCTTTGTCTGTGGACAAAAATTATTTATTCTGTAAGCGTGTCGGGAGACAAAACTATTGAAAGGTTGCCTCTTAAAGCCACATTGAAGCTGACCCAGGAGAAGATGAGCTAGCCACGGTTTCCTGACAGGGAGGAAGCATCCCCTTCATTTTTGGGAGTGGGGTGAGAAAGCATTCTTTTACTAAGTCATAATCTTTGTCCTACAAGAAAAACGTTACCTGTGTCTGTGGAGTAGACTCGGAAACTCTTATCCCAGAAGCCACAGACCAGAAGAAAGCGGTTGTCGGCAGTGATGACGAAGCACTGGGAATGAACTTGAACGCTCTGGTCCAGAAGGTCAGTGACCTGCCTCCTGTGTGTCCCTGTACCGCAGGCTGTGAGGCATAGGGAGAAGAAGAGAAAAATAAAAACTACTAACCACACATGATCAAAGAAACCCTGAGCGCTGGCACACCTGGGGGGAGGGGAGGGGAGGAGGGAGGCAGGACCTGGAAGAGCACTTGACCTCTCAGACAGTGTCTGAGACAAATAGTAAAATGTAAAGCACTGCAAGAGTTTGAGCTGCTATATTCAACACCCCAGGGAAAATGTTGTGCTTAGGGAAAAAAAAATAGAAACCACCATTAAAAAAAATTCATACAAGCCACAAAACAGGCTTTCCAGCTCTCGGGCAGGACAAGTGCATTCCAGCCGCCAGATCTCATCACAGTTTGGGCTGTTTCTGACAATCTCATTATGTCTATTGTCATGAGAATAGACTCATGTTGTGAAAATCTATTACCTTTAATGTTTTGTCACAGGGAAGAGATATTGGGATTTAAATGTCATATATCTGAACTACTGTAGCACCTTGTACCACTCTGGCCTTTATGGGTCTCTAATTTTTGACTAGAAGGGAACTCCTTTTCCCTGTTTACAGCGGCACTCTCATGTAAGCAAAGGCAGGAACGAGGACTTATTAAAGATCCTTGTAGAGAAGTCACAGCATGCTGCCACATTCTTAGTCTTGACCTAAGTGATAGGACGAGACAGCCTGGCAGTGCGCTCCAAATGCTGGAGTGCCTGAGATAGGATTGTCTCAAGGCTCAGGTCAGGCACACAGTGACGCCAAGGATGGGAAGAACACCCTCTGCCATTGTCAGCAGAGCAACTTCAACGGAGATCCTTCCCTCCTTCCGTCCTGTTTTCCTGCCTGTCTTCCTTCCATCGTCCTAATGTTATGAGGCCAACCAAACAGAACCTTTGTTTTTAGTGACTCTCTGTTACAAACAAGGGTTTTCACACCATAAAAGCAGCTTGATTGCTCCAGAAAACAGAATGGAATGGTCAAGGCAAATCCTTGTATCTAGTTATTAAGTTCTTTATACCAATTTTCAGTTTTTTGAGGGAAGAAACTATACATTATTGATAAAAATGCAAAGACACCTATTTTCTAGTCATTATCTAAGTAATATGGGAGTTTAATAGAAGGCCTGCCAAACCAACCAAACAAACAACAAAGCAAAGCCCTTAAAATACTCTCAGGGCTGTGCTGAGAACCACTGAGGCCTGAACTAGCCCTAACACAAACAGAACACGCCCCACAGGACTGTTGACCTCAACAATCCTGCTGAAGGCCCTTTATACACTGACCCATTTAAACCGGCAGGTGACTCGAAGTGCTTTGGGAGGCTAATGGGGTACGAAGCAGCAGCAAGAGTAAAATGGGAAGAATTCCAGTCGGGACAAGTTTTCTTTCTCACACAAAAGGAAGTTGCTGGCAGATGGAAAGGAGGTTTTATAGATATGACAGCAAGAGAAAATACACACAGAGAAAATACCCCACTGCAGTGAGATCATGACAAGAAAACAATGTGAGGTACATTTTTTACACCAATTACTGCCACACCTCACTCTATGCAGAACCTTTAAAAATGTCTCTTCTTGACAGTATTTATACGACTTCTGCGCCTGGACTGTTAGTTCTCGCTAATTTGGGGGAAGGCTGGACAAGTGCATAATTTTGAGGGATCACAGCGCCCTTGAGGAAAGGCTGCTGTCCCTTCAGCCTCCAAATAGACTATTTTGTTTGTCGTGGATTTTGGCTCTTGAGAAAATGTCTCACTCTGTCTAGGACTGCCTTGAGCCTGCGACCCTGCTGCCTCTGGCGTGAACCTCGAGGTGTGAGCCACTGCACTCACCAGATGCACTATCTTCTAAGTGAGTCTCACTTGAAGTTGAACCCTGAAAAGTTCCCCATCCAGCCATCTGCCTGTGTGTCCATCTCTTTGTCAGTCCATTTGTCTATCCCTGTCTGCCTAGCCTATCCTTTTTGTAAGAGCCTTTATATTAGTACACTGTTTTTGTTAGTAAACTTATTGAGATTCTTACAACATTTTTATTAAATAAAAATAGGTATATTTGATTAGATAAGCTGCATTCAAAGTGAAGCAAGACTACCTTTGAGAGTCTAAGATCCCCCACGGGATACAGGCACAGACAGTTTTATGGGAATCAATTTCTAGTTCCTCAACTTTCATATACCCTCTTGTCTGAAACTGATTTGCCTGACAATTCTCCTGTGATTTCTCCTTTTGCTTTACATGAAACCATGTCAGATGCCCTTCCAGGCATAATCTTATATGGTTCTTTATCCCTGGGGATTAGAATCTCCTGGGAGCCACGTACAGGAACAAGGAAAATTAGTGCTGACACTGAGTGTGTGCTCAGGTTTCATTATCTTGTATGTCAGACGGTTTCAAGAAACTGAATGAGGATGTAATCACACTATCAATTAGCAAATCATTAAAAATAAGTTTCAACAGGACTGCTGAAATAAAAGATAACCTAATATTAGAGCTTAAGATAATTCTTAATAACATGAATTTCGCTATGTATGAGAAAGAATTCAAAGACCTGTACGGTACCATTAAAACAACACATCTCCCTTCCCTATCCACTTTCTTATGTAACATTCCTCAGGCTACAAAACTAAAATAACAAGGACGAGGTCTGCTGGACAAAGCTTAGCCAACTCAGAACTAACCACTGTCTATCAACATATGAGCTATCAGAAAGGAAGACACCCTCTCGTTGACAGAAGACTTGGTTCCAGTAAGTGCTTGCTTTTATATTCGATGCATTTCACAAATATTGTTAAAGTTTATGCCACGGCTGGCATAAAGTTTATGCCACTTCAGCAGTAGGACGTGGGATGCCTATATAATTCATTACGAGTCAGTAACACAGTGCTGGCTGGTGGCACGCCTGGGACCCCAGCTTCACGAGGCTCACGTAGGAGGATCTTGAGTGTGAGCCAATTTGGGCTACAGAATGGGTCTTACACACACACACACACACACACACACACACACACACACACACACAAACACACACACAACAACAAAGAAAAATTATAGAGTACTCAGCGTAATTAATTTAAGATTTTAGTTTTAATTTTGGTGTATGATGTTTTTATTTGTTTCCAATCTTTTAATTAAGTACAAAAATCTGAGCCTTGAGTGAATAGAAAAATTTACGTTAATAGATACATATTTAAATTTCCACACACATGTTTATGGCTGAAAGGTATAATAGAGTAATCAAGTTTTAAAAGTTAGGATAAAACTACATGGAGAAAATAGGTTACAAATCCAAGGTGAAGAAAAACTTTGGTGAAATTCCCAACTGTTGAGGGTTTTCATATGGATTTTTAAAAATAAAAAATGTTGACTATCAGTTCGTTTTTATATTGGGATTCCACTGGATACATTACAAATGTTTCCTACTCTGCTAGAAAAGTTTTTCGTTATTTTTTTCTTTTCTCTCTCTTGTTTTTTGAGACAGGGTTTTAGCCTTGACTGCCCTTGACTCACTTTGCACACACTGACCTCACAGAGAGCAGCCTGCCTCTGTCTCCCTAGTTCTGGGATTAAAGGCGTGCACCAACATACCTGGCCTCTGCTAGAAATCTTACCTATTTGGACTTAGGATAAAAACCTTCTGCGCTAAGGTTAAGACTGGTGAGGGGGAGGCCAGGCTGTGTTTCGAGCTCTTGACTGGTCTGTGCGAAGGGCCCTGGATGGATCCCAGCTGGTTACCATCCCAGTTAGGAAATCTCAGAATTTAGAAAGTAGAAGCAGGAGGGTCAGAAGTTCAGGCCATCCAGGGTCACATGCTGAACTGAGGCCAGCTAGTTGGAGGTGGCCCATGGTCCAGAGGCTCCCGGGGTAAGCCCTGTCCCCCAGGCTGGAGCCGGCCCGCGGCATCTTTAAACATGAGGCTTTGCTGCAGAGCAGCCCACACTCATCTGTTCATGCGTTGTCCATGGCGCCTTTCGCACTGTGATGAAAGAGTTAAACCACTGTGTCTGCCTCTTAAGACCCACAAAGCCTGAAATACTTAGCATTTGGCTTTTTACCAAGAAACTTTGCCCACACTGGCTGGATTCACTTAATTATATTACAGAATATTCATTGCTATGTTTTAAAGCAAACAGAGAGCCTATAATTCAGAAAAATTGTTTTACATGTCTTAGCAAATGGGCTTTATTTTCCTGATTTTAAAACTATACAGTAAGGATTTAGCTTTGTTACTTTTAACAAGAAGAAAATAGCATTTTTTTTTTTTTAAGCAAAATGAAATTAAGGAACTAAAATGAAATTCAGAACAGTATTTACTGGGGAAATGATTAATGAATTGGTTTTGAATTTAAGGTTTTGTTCATCCTGTAGTAGAAAACCATTTAGTGAATGATAACCAGTTAGTGTTCTACGCTAGCAGAGGCTTTAATGAAAAATAGAATAACATAAAATAGGGAACATGATGGATTTTTAAATAATATATCTGCTCATTCATATGCAAAATTTATGTGTAAGATGGTAACAGTCTAACACATTTATCTGTTAGGGTAAATTTACCAAATCTGTTGGCCAAATATTCATTCATGCTGGCTGCTTATCCCCATGGCAAATAGTTTAGTTTTATTTACTTCTTTATTTTTTAATTCTAAAAGTTATCAGGGTTAACCTTTTTGGTGACATTGAAATCCCAATGCATAAGAGTGACAAACGCCAACTAGAGATTTCAGCTAACTGCCTCAAAAACACAAGAGCAATTAAACACTCAGTCATGTGTGCAGCCGCTCTTTCCAGCCTCCGCCCTATTTTTTCCTTCTCCCTCAACAAATTTAACCTCCAATGGCAATTTATTGGCTCTAGGAAAATGAATACAAATATCTTAACACTACCTTTGGCTGGGTAATATATTTCAACTTCGAAACTGCTCTACAATTGCACATTAATCCCCTCTGACTGAACAGAGGGCCAGGAAGAAAGGATTGATCTCCTTTAATGATGAGACCCTGGCATTGCAGTTTTATTTTTCACAACATGGTGCTGCTAAGAATCCCTCTGTTATTATGAAAATTTCCCAGCAAAGAAGCTCCACCACACTGCGGTGATCCATCACGGCGCACCTCGCCCCTGCTCATCAACAAGTCTGAGTGATGAAAAGATCCAATATTACCCTGACAGTGCTTCGTGCGCACCCTCAATCACACATTATTACAGCATCCATATTAATTTCCAGTGACACGCGGCCTAGGCCTGTTCAAATTAGGCAAACCAGCGAGGGGAGTTGATGAAATACCAGCATAACCACAGCTCATTGCGTTCCAATTTGCATGCAAATGGTTTATCAGGAAAATTCCATTCCCAGCAACCAGCAAGTGAAAAACAACTGTAATCTACACTTCAGGGCCACACAGAGCTTAATGAATCGCAGAGAGAAAGGAGTGACAGACCTATGAGAGGATCGATTTCCACAGGCAGCTGCGATGGCTGGTCCTGGATAGCACCTTGGTGAGCTGGAATTCACAAAAGAAAAAAAAAAAAAACCGCATTATTTTTCATACACTTAACTACAAAAATGCACAAGTCACCCTTATGTAGAATTGTTTCCAGCCTCCAGATCGCTCATGCAATTTTGTGAAATTTAAAGAATAGAAGTCCAGGTGCTCTCCTGGCTAGCTTATTAAACATTTATTTTGGATTAGTGCTCTTCTGAACATGTGCCGTTGTGGTGGCTCCAGTCCTAGGCCATAAGCTACAGCAGATGCCTGACCGGCGGCCTCTCATGCAGCAACAAAACAAAATTAAGTGGTAAAGCGTGCTGAAAACAAAATGTGACAACCATCTGCTGACTGCAGCGAATACCATTTTTCTGTTACTTCTTAAAAAGGCAGTTTTGAATGCTGCAGCACAAAGGGTCCACAAAAATGTCAATTTATGATGGAGAAAGGGAAAGCTCTAAGTCAGGGAACATTTAGTGTTTCATCCATCACTAAAAACCAATCAATTGAAAGTTTGAATAAAAATAAAGAAAGGTATCCACAGATAAATGTTTTGGTTAAATGCATTTGACTAAAATATTTTCTTAAAGATTGGAGTGCAGGATTTTTACAAAGTTTTATTAATATTTAATATTTCCATGGTTTTGATTTAAAAATATCCTGAGTAGCAAATGAGTTAGAAAAATCAATCTATACTAAGAATAGTTGGTTCATTCTCAAAATGGTTTTATAGATGCAGGCACAGTTCCACTGTAATTGGAAAGAGGTTTTGTAAGCTGTTTCTCCGCAAGAGGTACAAGGGCCTGAGGAGCGGAGAGGCCACCGGCTGGCTCTGCAGCTGATGGCCTGGTAAACCCCAGAGTCACAGCTCTGACCACTGAACTTCAGGCCCCGTTCTGAATGGTTTCCTCGGTTGCCCACCCTTCACCTGGCCAGTTTCTGCCCTGCGCGGATCCCTGGCTCTTCTCCAGTGCTGTCAGCTATTAGGAAGTTTTCTGACCGTTGCTGACGGTTGAAAAGAAAACACAGTGCATTTTATGAGTTCACTTTAAAACTTACTAGGGTGCATCTTCTCTAGTTATGAAATGCCCAATTTTGAAGGGTGCTAGCAACACTGTCAGTAAAACTTCGGGGGTGTGAGGGATGTGAGAGAGAATCTGCAGAAGCCGAGAGCTCAGGCTCCCTGCTGGTTCACCGGCTCGGCAGGTCAAGAAATCACAGGGACTGTGTGGGGAAATGCACTCAGCTGCTTGTCCACCCAGCGCAGCCACTGATTCCAGTGTCACAGCGTGGCTCTCTGCTCTGAGGCCCAAGACCATAAACACATTAAAGCCAACTGCTGGAGAAAGGTGCTTCAGGTCCATCCAGCCTCCAGTCCTGGGCATCCACCATGGCGGAGTCCGGCAGCCTCTGTGCTGCTCTGTACTGCAGGTTAGATGGCATAAGTTGGACCATATGAATTTGTCATTATTTGCCATTTGAGCTGCAAAAACAACAACTGAATATGACTCAACCTACACACTTCAGATGCTGACGAACTGAGTCCAGATACCCCATGAGAGCATCAGTGACCTTTAATGAGAGGGGAGAATCCATTTTTGTCGTGTTTTGAGTGCTTGGGATTGAACTCTGAATATGTTCCACTACTTAGCTAATGCCTCACAGAAAGTATTCATTTTTTTAAGTCAGGACACAAATATGACCTGAAGAAGGAAACAAAGCCAACCTAATGAATAGGCTATGGAAACTCTAGGTCCTCAGAAGAAAACAAAATCTGAAATTTAAGAAAACCTGGTAGAATCTGAATCTGATATTCACCAAGAAGTGTTAGGGACTTCTGTTTTAAATCGAGACATACTGACAGGCAAAGGGCTTATGTGATAGGATGAAGAATCAGGGCGCTGTGAACAGATCTGAACGGAGGCGTGGGAGAGGGGGACCCTGCCTACAAGTGTTAGATGTAACTGCAGCTCAGATCTGGGTATCGCATTCCAGAAGGACAGTTTCCTGTGGTGAACGCTCACTGTATTTGTCTGTGGCAAGTCGTTGTGTCACCCTGGGACGGTGGGACATAGGTGGGGGTGGCAGGAAATGTTGCTACAACAGGTTGCAGCAGTGACAGGAGAGGCTACAGCACCATGCTGGCCCAGGCTCTAACCTTAAACAGCTGTGCTTGCACTAGGAAAAGAAGATGCACAGGAATGGGCCTGCAGGTGGAAGCAGGCATTGAGCGACTGAACCTCTGCCTACAGACAAAAGTGGACCTGGGGAAGAAACTCTTACCTACCAAGCATGAAGAGGAGCAAGTGAGAGACCTGGCTGGTTCAAAAGGGAAAGGTCAAGACTCAGTCCTCAAGGCTTGTGGCAAGTCTTACAACTAAGTGTTCTCAGTTCCTCAACAGAGTGGCTGGGCTGGGCTCTGCCACAGCCGGAACTGAGCTCTCAGAGGAGCCACACAGAGTCACCCGCCACAAGCATCCCTGTGGCTGTCCCGGTGTCACACACACTGGGACACCTGCGACGCTCCTGTGACCATGCACAGAGGAGGAACCTTTGGTGTGTACTTTTCTCATGAGCAGGACTCAGAGAAATGAACAATCGCATTTCTTCAAATGCTCACTCCCGAATACATGCACATCTCTTGAAGAAGCAGGAAGGAAAGCTCTAATGACAGAGGCATTACGGAGCTGTCCCGGTCTTCCTGCTGTCACGTCTTAGAAACCTGCTTTAATCAAACACTGGCAATGCTGCACACAGTGTTTCAGTTCCACTGGCCATGAAAATGGCCAATTATAGGTTCTTTTTGAAAGATTTCTTACTGACTTTAGTCAGCATACCAGGTTTTTGTTGGAATGTCTTTTGCTTCACTCTAAAAATCTCTTCCACGTGATTTGGAGAAGGCCTTCACTCAATAATATCCCAGCACTGCCGGTTCAGGAGTCTTATATAGGCTTTACACATTAAATGTCGAGCAGACCGAACCATTTGTGCCTGTATCAGTAGCCTTTGGGAAAGGCCAATTATCCTTAGGACTTAAGCAAAGTTTCCCAACTTCTTAATATTATTTAAAAAATTATGGAGAGATGGTTCAGTAGTGAAGGGCACTACCAGAGGACCCGGGTTCTGCTCCCAGAGCCCCATGACCTCTCACAACCATCTGGGATTCCAGTCCCTGGGGACCTGGCACCATTTTTTTGCTTTCACAGACACTGACACACATGGTGTAAAGACACACATGCAGGTAAACACTAACCCACACACAAAATACATCCGAAAAGGCTATTTTAAAATATTATAGTGGAAAAAGCAATATTTCTGCTCCAAAAGAAGCAATAATGACTTCACTGAGGTGCAGTCAACGCTTGAATGCCAACTGCCACTGACCACTCAGTGACGGGGAGGCAGGCTCAGGGTCTTCACTGGGGAAGACACAAGGGTGGGAGGTAAATGCTGGTGCCTCTTCCAACCTGGACGGAAAGCCTAGTGGTTACTGTATTTCTAGACGCTAATAGCAGCCTGGAGGTTTAGATTCCAATGGTTGTTTCAATTAAATATAGCTATTTAGCACTCAGCAGAAGATAGTCCTAACAGGTACGCAGTACTGTGCTGTGCATTTATATGCTCTGCAACAGACTCCACCACGCTGTGCATAAGAGGGGAGGCTGGGGGCTGAGAGTAACGGTGGAATAGTGTTGGCTATAGAAGACCTTACGGTCAATCGTCAGACCTGCAAGAGAGCAGGAAAAAAGCAGAATTTCTGGTGCACACTAGATGAAACAAAGGTTTTCATTAGATGTAGTCCGAATGAAGGATTTGGGAGGGGGCACCCAATAATTTGTGCCACTTACAGACACGACACACAGTGCCACTGGAGTAAAAGATTACATTAAAAACAGTATCTACTGCCAAGGATTAAACACAAACCAGCAGATGCTAAAAACTGCTTCTGCTTTAATACTTCCACCGTCTGCCTCAGGTGGGATGTCTCTAAGCCTCTGAACTATTCAGCATTTGACTGAGACCAGTGCTATGTGTTCCGCTCTCTTACTCACCCGGAAGGCTGTGCCATTTGTTCACAGCGAAGAGCCTGTTGGCGGTGACAGTGATGACGGCAGGCATGGCTAAGCCCGGCTGGGTGTTGGCTGCAACATGGGTGACGGGAGAGTTTGAAGGGAACTTTAGGACCATGATGACATCCTGCTGGGCCTGGTCTGTGAACATCAATGGACTCTGCAGGAGGAGATACTGTTGAGTGGACAGACAAGACCCAAGTAGGAGAAGACACAGGAAGAGAGAGAGGGCACGGGAGAAGAGGAGGAAGAGCACGTTAGAACAGGCTGCAAGTCCACACAGCTCTGCGCAACTGCTTGCTTTCCCACGGCACATGGCATTAGCGTTTTCCCCCTCAGCACTCGGAATCCCCCCTCAGGCCTCCAGCGTGCTGACCGCGTGCTCTACTACCGTGCTACATCCCAGCTCGGTGACTCCTGACTGAAGGAGGGTGACTGACCAAAACAGTGTAAAAGTCTGCACATCTTACTGGCTCCGTTCCTTGCCTACTACCCCGCCACACTGAAAGATGGTGTGCTTTAGGTTCAAAGCATCCGGCTGTGTTAATCCAGCTGTGCCACACAGCGATCCTCTCATTGTGATAAAAAAAGAAAACGAACACGACTAGGCAAATGGCATGAGAGCAAGCTTAAGGACATTTCCAAAGATAATCAAAAGTAAGTGGCATGAAGACCCTGACAACTAAGATATGATCAAAATAAATATATTTTTAAAAGTAAGGGAGCATGTATCTATTATTACGGTAGCGAACTTATTCGTGTAATATATAAAATGAGTTATCAAGTTGCTTTAAAGCAATGTAGGTGTGCGTGTAACACAGTGTTTCTACAGCCCATCAAGCCAAGAACGGGGATAAGAAGAAATGCCTTGATGCTCCTTTTCCTTTTCAGTAACAAAAAAACCCTTTAAAGCTCAAGATATTTCTGACCTGTCCTAAGAAAGTTGGAAAGTAACTGAAAATATTATGCAAATGCTCTTCCACTAAAAAGCAACAAAATAAATCTGGAAGACAATTAAGGATTTGGATCCTCCCCACCAGCCATATGTCATACCCTAGGACATGTAAGACACTACTCTCCGTTACTGCCTTTATTTGTCCTTGTGGTCCTCTGCTGCCACACGGTAACTGCACCGTGCACTTTCTGCAGTTCTCTCCTGCAGGCCTATTTTCTAATGGCTGATTAGTATCATTCAGACTTGAAACACTTTGATGAAATGCTCCTGGCTGCTTTCCTGCCTTCATATTTCAAAACACCAGGTATATGTGAATGTGGAAGCACATATACTTAACACATTTATTCAGAACTGCTAATAAAAAATTAAATACATTTGCATTTTTATTATCAGTCCTTTTAAAAAAGTTATTAAGAGCACTTAGAAAAACATATTGCACTAAGATTTCCGATTTGCACTCCTTGCATAAAGGTGTAAATAAAGGCAACTAATAAGCTACCCAGACACCCTTCTGAGCAAGTGGCTAAAAGCCAATCAATATTATGAGTTAACCCTCCCTGGATGCTCATTCAATTAAAGGTGTCAGTAATGCGTCATCCGATGTGGCCTCAATTAAATCCAGCTCTCTGATGGTGTGACGCACAGGGGGATAGCGGCGCGGCAAACCCGACTCGCGGCAGCCTCCATGGCCTGCTAATTACTGCACCTGGCGTGTATTATGGCCCCCGCGTTACTGCAGCACGAGGTGGCTTTAATTTCCACTATATTCACATGTGGATGTGGGGGGTGCAGTTGCTTGGGAACTCATCTGAATGTCAGTAAAAACAATCAAGAGAAAGTGGGCCCTTAATTCTAAAAAATACTGATATCAGTATTTTTATATAAAGATCTACTTATATGGTTGTTATAAAATTAGATTTAGAAGATGAGAAACAAAGAAAAATAACAATGTCCTATAAGCAAACTCTTTAAACACCTAATGAAAAGGAAATAAACACCATTTCAGCATCACAAGCCTTTGTTTTCAACTATATAGCTTAAAAATATATCCTAAGGCCAATGTATAAACTTGGAGAAAACCAAAGTACTACACAATCATGAAGTCTCCCTGACAGAAGTTCCTACATTCTTCTGATATACAGCTCACACTGTAAACATTATTAGGCTTAAATTGAGTAATCTGAATGCTATAGCCTTAAGAAGCGCGAAAACGACAACAAAACCACACTACCGCCAAAACTAACCCAACAGAACGGAGCTCACTGGTCTACGCAGGGCTCTTAGGGCCAAGTCCTGGGCACATGGCGAGGAGAAGCCACGTTCCACAGCGAGCAGCAGACAGAACTTGCCCAAGTGTCCGCTGCCTTAGAACCAAGTGTTCCTCCAGTCAGCCTGGCGGATGGACGCTGGGGAGGGGCGCATGGTCTGCCCTGCCGGGCCGTGCCAATGGCAGCAGCTGTAGATCAGCTGAGAACAGAGAGCTCACCCTGGGAGCTTCTGCCAATTTGAGAAAAAAGTAGGAAACAGCCAGCCAAGTCTCATTCAGCCTCCCCAGGTTAATGGAATGCTTTCTGAAAACCGTGCTTTCTTCCTAATGTGCCTTTCTTTGCTGCTCACTTACGTGGCAGATTAAAAACGGAATTTTTTCAGGTCTGAAAAGCAGTTCAGGGGACAAAGGCAATCATGGCCTCTACTCTGCAGATCTACCTCCAGGAGCCACGAGGAAGAAACAGTACTGGGCCAGGAGCCCGGCTGTGCAGTGACCCAGGAACAGCTCTGTGGAGCGGCGGAAGGGCTTCTATCAAGCATCACGCAACAGCCTGGGTCGCTTCCACAGCGATCACCAAGACAAATTTCTATGTCGGAGCGTAAATCATGCTTTATTCTTCATGTGTATGCATTATCTTTCAGGGTTCTTACTAAATGTTTGTCCTTTGTGTTTCCCTTGCCCACAGCAGTCACCCTTGACGTTCATTTAAATGTGATCTCATTGGTTTAAAACACTACAGAAATGGTGATACTAGTTTATTATGGCCAATTTACATTACTATAGAAAAAAAGGGAAGAAAAGGGTGCTAAAAGCAAAGAAAGAAAAAGACACAGAAAAAAGGGAGGAGAGAGAAAAGGGGCAGAGGCCAGGCAGCCAGGCACCGTCTTCTCAGGCCCTCTCTGCTGCTACCTGTCCTTCCACTGTCTGTTGCAGCACTGACCATAAATTGCCACAGCGTGGGATTTGGATTGATCATTAGTTGTTCATAAGGTTAACGCCTACAGATTTTATATTCTCTCTACTCTAAATCTAGAACAGTAATGAGCAAATTTTGTAAGGCACATGCAAGAAAAATATAATCAGTTTTTGAAGATATTTTAATCATGAAAATCTGCTGCTTTCTCACCCCCCACACAAACACACATGAAGACAGTTCAGAACCAGAGGCAGAACCGTCCTGTTTTAGGCTGGCTTTGACAGGTTTTGGCCAGTGCAGTTTGGCATCTGTGATGTATGAGTTCAGAGCAGGGATCAAGAAGCCTTACCAGCTCTGTCTTTGGACACTGACCTACCAAGGGGTTACCCACTGTATATTAAACACGAAATAGATGAAAGTCTACACACAGGGAGGCGCTGCCCGTCTCAGACCACTCCCAGTGGCCACTTAGCGAAGTATATAAAAAGCGTGTAAGAGTACTGTTCAACAGTCAGAAACAATCAAGCCAGGTCTGTGAATGCCGAACAAGCAAGCACCCATTCCTTCCCCTCCAGGCCTGACCCTTAGTTAACCTGCATCAGGACAATTTCAAACGCTGAAACTAGAAAACATGAAGGGATGCTAAGAATGGACACAGTAACAAAACAAATCCAGATACTCATGGGATCCAGTCAGAAAAAAAAGACAACTGTGGCCCTTTGAACCTTGCAACAAGACCATGATTGATGAAATCCAAGTACCAGAGCTGAGGTTACCTTCTCAAGGCTGCACGGAGAACGTGCTAGTGTTTGCTGCTTGTGAGCAGGCTGCACTGTACGGGAGGACCAGGTAGAGACCCTCATGTGTGGTGAAAGACTGGTGTGGGAAGCGAGAGTGAACTGGAGAGGAGTGCAGAGAAGAGTGTGGACCAGCACTCACCGCCTGCATGGCTGAGCCTCGAGGAGGGTGCGGCTCTGTCAGCAGCTGAGAAGGCGTTTGTCCAAAACTTCGGATCTGAGCTTCCACAGCCTGGAAGGAACACAGGAAAGTCTGAGGGTTAAGAGCGGATTACAACTGCCACCCAAAATGTCACTTCACACTTGCTGCTAGTGTCATGTCCTAGGCACCTGCGCAGAGCACCGAGGGTGAGGTCACCTGCAGGACTGCGGGGGTTTCTACAAGGCTGAAGAGAAGGCTTCCATCCTTTGCCCCACGGTCTTCTTGCTTTGCGCTTTCCACAGGTACCAACTGCACTCATGAGTAGCTGCTCCTTTACAGGTAGCTAGAGAAACTGTTACTGCTTGGATTCTGGTCTCCGTTTCCTCCCAGGAAGTAGAAAGGAGGGTGAGCAACGCCCCGCCCCCACAGCACCTATGCGAGTGGCCGGACCCTGCACTACGCCTGCCACAGGAAGGGCGCCCTTGTGACGGTCTCTTTGAGCTGCAGCAGCTACATAACAGAGTAAAAGTCACACACTTCGTCCAGCATGCGGCAGGGCAGCGTATGCACATGCACATTTGGGAACGTGTGTGCGTGGTCAAACATATCCTATCCTGCTCTTACTGTCCACTTGGCACAGATGACCACTTCCCAGGACCCTCAGCATGGGAGAAGAGCCCTGCCCAGAGCTAAAGCTATCTGGCGACTTTGTTTCCTTGTTTATGGCTGTCTCCTCTCATGAGAAAACAGTCCCCACGGGAAAGGCCCTGAGCATCTGCCCTGGATCTCTAGCCTGAGTGAATGAATAAATGCTCAAGGACTTGTGAAAAGAGAGAAAGCCAGAATACACGGGGTCCCCGGATAGCAGCAAAGCAGCCATTCTTAACTCCAAGACTGAAAGCCAGAGAAGCCCCTCAAATCTGTAAGAAAGTACATGTGCTCCTCGTAAATGCTGTGATTGCAATCGTGAGTAGATCTTCAGTATTGTATGCTATCTAGATGCTTCATGCTGTAAACACCAGATCACAAACAAGGAAATTTAACCATTATCCAAAACTACTCTGAAGCTTTAGTTTGACCCTTGTAGAACAATGAAAGCATTTATTCCTTTATGCACTCCGTGATCAGGACATGTAAGAGACATCGTTTCACTGGGCCCACTTCTCCCTCCCTCCCTTTCCTCCTTCCTTGCAACAGGGTCTCACGAAGAGGCCCGGCTGGCCTCGAACTCATGATCCTTCTACTTTAGCCTTTCAAGTGCTGAATCATGGGTATGCACCACGCATACCTGACCTTCCGCTTAGGTCTTCTAATTCTGACCTACTGGAATATATTCCTGGCACAGGAAGAAGGGTGAATGTAATTGGAAAGTTGAATAATACTTTGAAACAATCAGTCTAGCAAGCTAAGACTTTGAAACCTGCAGAGGATGAACAACCTTGACAGCATCTCTATGAGAAAGCTGGGAGGCAGAGCCACCTAGGCAACATTCAAGTTCTGCACCTGTACATAGAGCAACTATGTGATCTAAGGTAAGTTTCCTAACCTGCGTCTAAATGTTCTCTCCCACAAACTAACAATGTAGGTTAAGTGATGCCTGTACAAAACCCAGGGCCAGGTGCTTTGCAGACATTAGACTCTTAATATGGAGTCAACACATAGTCCCTGGGGGCAGGCACCAACTACTTATTTAGGATTTACTTTCTCTGGAAACTGTTCTAAGCCACTGATTTTGTTATAGCATTTAACTTTTAAATTTTACCAGTAGATTACTGTGTTGGTGTTATAGGGAAGGAAACAGAAGGAGAGCTTGGCTATCGTGCTTAAGGTAATTAAATGGTCAGTCAAAATTTGTAGCTAAGATTTACTTTAGGTCAGCCTGTCAGCCCGTCAGCAGCCATCTCCTCATCTGTTAGGCATAATGTATGCTGTCAGGGGTAAGCATGAGAAAAATGTGCCTATATAAACTTTATGAACTATCTTTATTATGATGCATCGTTGCAATGAGCAAAGTGAATACAGTAATAGAACAGTCTAATGAGGCATGGATTGGTTCTGATGTGTCCAAACTTCTGCCATTGTCACAGGACCTGGTGCTCTGCACTCGCCACCAGCTGTCTGACTTTGAGCAAAGAGATTAGTCTCTGTTCTCCTTCTAGAAGACAGGGGCCATCACAGCATCTCACTCACAGCGCTGTCTGTACAACTCCAGATGACGTGGATGTGCTCAGGGTTGTGCTTGCCCATCCCGCTCTGAAGCACTAGATCAAGTGTAACTGCTGTTACTAAGGCTGGACTGTGTGCTCACTCAATCCAGCTGAAGCAGGAAAGGAGAAACACTGCGGGCCTTTGTGAAGGCCCAGGGTGGCGGCCGGCATTCCAGAAAATTGAAATATGGCTTACATTCTGAAGTGTATTTTTGGGCTAAGAGTCCACAGTCTTTTCAGAGGTTAGAGAACAATAAGGAACCTGAATCCTGTGGAAGCTACGTGACAGAAGCAAAGGGATGAGTGGGAGAAGTACATCCTAAAAAGTCAGTGGATGTAGAGACTGATGACTTTGAGCAATGAAGTGGAAAGACAAAAGCACCTCCCTGTCTTTTTGTGATGGACTACAGTCTCAGGCAACAGTAAAGCTATGAACAGAAGTAGGGGGGTTTCTGTTGCATGGAACCAGTTTGACAGGACAAAGACAGTAACTTCTGTCAAGCTCATGGCACCTGTAGTCCAATATGCAAAAGAAAGGCCAAGCTGGGCTCTGAGGCGAGCGACGGCAGGTGTTGATTTGGGTGTCACCCATCCAGAGTCACCTGTCTTGGATTTGCTGTCCTGTGTGTCCCTCCTCTCCTCCCCCTCTCTCTGAGATCTCACAGGAAACCTCAATGCACAGAAAGGGTATGGGGTGGAGAGGGCAGTGGTCCACAGGGATCACGTGAAAGCTCTCACTGGTTAAGCCCCAGGAAGAAACACGAAAGCACACACGAAGGGACCCACGGATAAACTCTGAGGAATGATCACACTGGAAAGTCTGTCAAAGGCAGCAAGGATGTGGGTAGAGGGTGGGTAGGAGGGAAACTAGTGGATGGGGGCATGGATGGCATCCCCCAAAGAACATGAGTGTGACAGAAGACAAGCTTCTGGGGACACCACTGGGAAATCACACGATCAGGGATCAGGTCACCTTCTGCCTGGTAGGGATTACCATGAGCCTAAAAGTAGGCAGCAGCATTCCCTGGCCTGCAGGGGTCTCAGCTGCAGAAAAAGGAGAAAATGAGCTGAGCACAGATGCAGGATTGCTTCTTGACTGTAGCTGTGAATTCTCAACATCCTGCTGCCATGACCTCCCCACCAGGATACTAAGACAGAGATGCTAAAGCACCATGACCCCATACCATATACAACTTCAATGCAGATGTAACTCTGCTCTTCTGGAGGAGCAACAAATGTTCTTTTTTTTTAAATTTAATTTATTTATTATTTATTACAATTTGTTACTTTGTATTCCAGCCGTAGTCCCCTCCCTCATCTCCTCCCAGTCCCACGCACCCTCCTTCCTCTCCCCTATGTCCCTCCCCTAGTTCATTGATAGGGGACGACCTCCTCCCCTTCTATCTGACCCTAGCCTATCAGGTCTCATGAGGAATAGCTGCATCACCTTCTTCTGTGGCCTGGGAAGGCTGCTCCCCACCCAGGAGGAGGTGATCAAAGAGGCAGCCACTGAGTTCATGTCAGAGACAGCCCCTGTTCCCCTTACTGGGAATCCTACTTGGAGATTGAGCAGCCTATGGGCTTCCTCTGAACAAGGGTCTAGGTTCTCTTCATGCATGGTCCTTGTTTGATTCCTCAGTCTCTGCAGGGGCCCTGGGACCAGGTTTTTTGGCTCTGTTGGTCTCCTTGTTTAGCTCCTGTCCCCTCCAGGTCTTTCTATCTCCCCCTTTTTCCATAAGATTCCCTGAACTCTGCCCAAAGTTTGGCTGTGAATCTCAGCATCTGCTTCAATACCCTGGTGGGTAGAGTCTTTCAGAGGCCCTCTGTGGAAGGTTCCTGTCCCATTCCTTGTCTCCTACTTCCAATGTTTATCCTGTTGGAACAAGTGTCCTTAAACACTGAGCCATCTCTCCAGCCCTGAGAATTATTCTTGATGAAGGCAACAAAGGAGCATGGTGAAAGATGAGAAGCACTGTGCAAAGATTCATGCCTGCCACCATGGAGACCAGCTAGGTCTGCTGGGGCAGAGCTGAACACGTCACTGAGGTGTGATTCTCATTCTAGCCCAAGCCCCTTGAGAGACACGACAGAACTGCAGTGCCTCCTACACAGGGAGGCTAGTGCACAGTGAGCAGTCATGGAGGAGTGATGTGTGTGATCTGAAAGGCTGTGGGTGAGTCCCTTCACAGCTCTCTCACGTTTCCATGCAGCCTTCTCAACAGAGCAACAGACAATGTAGGGTGTGTGGGAGCTGTGCCTGAGGTTGGAAACCACAGGAATATACAGATACTCAGATCTGCCTCGAGCTCAATAACTGAATCAGCAGCAGGGTAGCTTAACAATAACAGATGCTAGCCTGTTTCAATGAGCTCAGCTCCTACTGCAGAGCTTCACTTCCAGTGATGTGTTCCCAAAGTTTGTTACGTTAAATTCCTATTTTGAAATGGGGTAATGAATCTCAATCAACGTGTTAACCAACTTCAATGACAGTAACATCTTTGGCTTGAGATTATCTCAAATGGAGTTAGTCTACATAAGGAGCTGAAAAAAGGGCACTATTCTTGTCTGTCAGAAATTAAAATTTTTACTTTAAGACTGCAAAGGAAATGAAAACCCACCACAATGTCCAAACCCTAAGTACTAGCAGAAATCTTGTTCTGCGAGAAGGTGTATATGTCTCAGCTTGCAAGATGCTCAGTCTTAAAGCAGCTGCGCGGATGACGCAACATCCAGCTGAAATCCTCCTGCCTACACTCCTGAGCCGGGGAGAGGAGATGTGCTTTTCAGCTCTCATGTACTGGCTGCGTGATGTAGTGAGTTTTCACCTGGGTGTCCTCACTTCCTCACTGAAAGCTTGTAATCACAGGGCTTCGTACTTTACTGAGAGGTGCGGAGGATTAAGTGAGCGATGTAAGCATTTAGAATGGAAGCAGGTGTGGTAAGCCATTCACAAGCATGGACGTCACTGCGGCAAGTGTCTAAGGACCCAGCACAGCGTCACACAGAGACACAGCAGCAGTGGCCTGGCCCCTGCCAGCATCCTCTCACCTCCTCTAACGGGACCTTGAGATTCCTACAGAGTTTGGGTCCTGTTTTTCTCCATTTCCCGGCTTTGTGAGTTCTCTTCTTTATTCGGTAAGGCTATTCCGGCTGCTCTGGCTTTTGCCAGATCTTCCATGACCTTGTCTAGACTATCTGTGCCTCTGCCTTATTGCTCCTGGGGCAAGGACACAAGCCTGTTTTCTACATATTTATCTAAAGTACTTATTATGGAATGATTTTTAAATTTTTTCTTCTGTCATCTTCAGAATACAGACTGCCAAGTATCTCCATGCTTCTGGGGCTTGTATATAGTAAGTTCACCGTGAATGTCTCCTGAGAGAACGGCCACGGCCAGCACCTGAATTCAGCAGATACAGCTAAAAGACACATTACGACCAGCGAAGAACAGCCTGGCACCGAGCAAAACACTCAGTCAAACATTTCTACTAGAAGCTTTGGTTATTATGTAGTATTCTTGTTCATCAATTCCCAATTATTTCTGTAAATAGTTTGTTATTACTTTCTGTAATAAAACCTCAACCCACTAAGCATCATTCCAGATGTTGAATATAATAAAATAAATAAATAATAAAATAAAATATAATAAAAAATCATGAAAATACCTTGAGATATTCCAGTAAAGCCACATATTTTTACTTTATAACTGGCATCTCAAACCTGGAGACCTTATTGATAGATCTCCAAATGGACACATGATGGCACATTTACCAAGCTGCTCATTCATATGTGTTTGTGCCATCTACTGTATACTTGAGTGATTTTATATAAAGTAACTGTGTGTGTATATATATATATATATATACACACACACACATATATACACATATACACACACACACACACACACCTACATACTCTCAGAGACAAGAAAGATGGGGCAGTTAGTTTAGCAACAATGCATTTTGGCTTTTGCTTAAGACTGTCTTAAGTCTCTGAACTAAGCTTTTTAATTTAACTGAGAAAACAAGTTAACTTAGCACAACGACCAGCACTAAAATAGGATTTTACTTTTAGTGGGTTAGGGTAGAAACGAATGAACATGTGGCTGCAGTTAGTATGTGTGCTTGTCTTGGAAAGCACACAGCTCCAACACTGCACTTTATGCTCTGTGTTTTTGCATTTAAAAGCACTATAAAATTAGGAAAGGGCACTAGAAACTAAGTAAGTCACTTAAAAATGCCTTCATCAATGTTTAAGTTTTCTGACTTTACCGAAGCTGCCCAGATGCTGCGGGGGTTCTAGTCCACCTGGCTATCTGGGAATGCTCTGCAGGGCTCCATCACTTAGGTTTGTTTTTCTTCTCTGGACTACAGAGTCACACTAGGACCGTCAGGTGTGGTCATCCCACTGCCCAAACGAAGCTTCTCTTTCTCTCCCTATATTTGAACTCAATCCAGAGAAAAGGTTTTGGTTCTCACTCTGCATTGGACTGGCTAGCTGAAGAGCTTCATCACCCTGCAGACCTGAAAGATCAGCTTTGCTATCACACGGACATGAACCAAATGACAATGGAGCCATTATATATAACTTCACATCTCATTCTTAAAGGGTGAAAATCTCAACAGCATCAACTACAAAGGCAAAAGTGAGTAAGGTCCACAGGACCTTCCCAAGGACCAAACGACCGGACAAAAACAAAACAAAACAAAACAAAACAAAACAAAACAAAACAAAACAAAACAAAACAAAAAAAAACCAAGATGAAAATCCCCAGGGAGGAAATGGGCTACATAATATACATGCCCTTATTTGGAAAATATTTGTAGCTGACTAAGAAACAAACAGCAATGTGTCAGATACAAGCATTTACAAACCAAAGCCTCTCTCTTGACTACGGAAAGAAACACAGTTACTTTTCAGTAGTTAGTGCAGGGAGTTCACCAGCATTAAAAATGGAAAGGCTGGCACAGCTCAGTGCAAGATGCTGGCCTAGGATGTGCGGACCTACACTTGAGCTCCAGAGCTGAGCAACAGAACAATACATTTTAAAATCCTTCTCATATCCCCCGGGAGCCTCAGGCTCTGAGACTCCTAGTAGCAGGGGTCACAGAGATGGAAGAGGACACCCGCTAGTTAGACTGTCTCCTGGTAGAGGAAGGGGAACACCAACCCAGCCACAAAACTTCAACTCAAAATGTTGAAGTTGTGCAGATGTGCACAAGATGTGCAGAGACAAAGACAGAGCAGAGATTGAGGGAATGCCCAACCCCAGATCCACCTCATGGAAGAGAACCAATCCCGGCACAATGAATGATACTCTGCTAAGCTTGCAGACAGGAGCCTGACAGAGTTGTCCTCTGAGAGACTCTACCCAGCAGCGCCTTAAACAGATGCTGAGACTCATAGCCAAACACTGGGTGAGGTGTGGGGGTGGGAGAGGTGGGGGGGCTTGTGGAAAAGTGGCACCAACAAGGACCATGGATGAACTGGACCTAGACTCAACGCACAGATGTGGCAGCTCAGGTCTCACGTAGGTTCCCTATTAAGAGGACTGGGAACTGCATTGAACAGGGATTCTCTTGCCAGCTTTCTGATCACTTTTCCCTGGAGGGACTCCCTTGCCAGGCCACAGGGGAAGAGGACATGCTCAGTCCTGACAGGACTTGCTGAGCTGGGGTGGATGGGAAGGGGGGCTCCCCTTTCCTGAGGAGTAGGGGAAGGGGATAGAGGAGAGGGAGGGAGGGTGGGACTGGGAGGCGAGGAAGGACTAAACCAGGCTGTAAAGTGAATAAATGAATAAACAAATAAAATTAAAAATCGGCAATTAAAGTCTAACTCACATGCAAATTCTAAGTGACCAGAAAAACACCACTAATAACAATCTGCATTCGGACACCATAAAGTTAAAAACAAAAGCAACCTTTGGGGGGGTGGTCTTTTTATGAGGCTTCAAGAGGACACAGAAGAGCTAATGTGCAAGAAAAGGGAGACCATAAAGAAATAAGTAAAACTGAGCACAAGTGATTCTATCTTATTTAAAAAGATGTAGCTTTTTTTTTTAATTTGCAAAATTAGACATATAAAAATATGTAAAAATTCAGGTGTTGGGTTTTTATGTTTATAAATAGGACTATTGATTCTATTGTGAATATTCATAAGAAAACAATCACATGGAGGGAAAATATTTAAATATAAAAGTGTTTGCTATAGAGCTCTTAGAACACGTTAAAAAATAACCTAAATTAATGATGATAATGGAACACTATTTAACCCATTAAAGTGAGTGAGTTTCTGGGAGCAGTGGTGTATGCCTTAAATCCCTTTAATCCCAGCACTCAGAGTGAAGCTCTGTGAGTTCAGCCTAATTTACAACAGTGAACTCCAGGCCAGCAGAGCTGCACAGTGAGCTGCTGTCTTAAAACAAACAAACAGACAGACAGACAGACAGACAAAGTGAGTGAGGCCAGGCATGGTGGGGTACATCTGTAACCCCAGCACTCTGGGAGGCAGAGGCAGGCGGATCTCTGTGAGGCCACCCTGGTCTACAGAGTGAGTCAGGACAGACAGGGTTCTGTTACACCAGGAACCCCTGTCTTGAAAAACAAAACAAACAAACAGAGTGAGTGAATTGAGCTGAACGTATCCTATGGCAAAACTAGTCTAGAATTCTAGCCACTTATGGTAATACCTAAAGTATAACCTTATGTAAATGGAAGCAGACACACTTACACATGAGAGCACACTGTCACATGTGCTGCTGTGAGCACACAGACGCACACGAAGGGAACTTAACGTACAGTCTAGAGCCACACACACAAACTCTTGTAGCCCATCCTTCAGGGACAGAAGGGTGAGAAGAGGTGTAAGAGAAAAGTTACACTTTCTTTACTGTTATATTTGATAGTGTATATAAGGGGAGATTGTTAAAGGGCCACCACTGTTTGAGGCATTTTTATGAAGTTTAATCTCCTCATTAAATTAAACATAACACTCAGAAACATATTTTACAATCTAAGGACCTCAGTTGGTAGGCCACGGTCAAAACTCTCGAAACACACAGACCTTGCAAACAGGCTCATTTTGTCTATAGAACTTGCTTCCTAACTTACTTCTGTTTGATTACAAGGAGGCTGCACTTCTCCTAACACTTCAGTATTGCTAAAGATCTATTAATAGCCAGGAAGCATGACGCTTTTTAACATAATCAGTGTTTTCTACAAACAACACTAACATGCATCAGTAACTGAAGACACATACATGCCATACTGCGATAAAGTCCAAAATAGCAGCTAAATAAAGCGAAACCGTTAAAAGCAAGAGCCCAGTGAGACGACTGTCTAGGAGAAGTTAAGGAGAGAAAGAAGTCTCTTTATCAACAGTTATGCTCAAACGGTACTAATGGAGGTACAAGACCAGAACATGAAGAGACTGTCATTTGTGGAAAGATGCAGAGTTCCCTGCTAATGTGTCAGGACGCAGCCCGCACAATCCAGCCACATCCAGCTGAGGCCCAGCCCACAGTCACTGGTCTCCAGTTCTTATAGCTGTCCATCTACTATAGCAGGACCAAAGCTGCCAATCTGAAAGAAACCAGCTAGTCAGGGCAGATACAACCAAGGGAAACAAGCGTCACTCAGAAATGCTCAGCGACCCTGCACGCATGGACAATTTCAAACAGTGTCTCGGAAGGGAACGCCGATGTGCTTATTCAAACACCTCCACCTCTGGCTACTGGAAGCCAGGAGATAAAGGCGCCTGAGAAAATAAGAGGGATGTCGCAAAGAAGTGGCCAAGGCCAAAAGCGAGCTCCGTGACACACGTTCTCAACAAATGAGGGCCGCATTCGGGGGTCAGTTCTCAGACCCCAACAACTACTCCCATAGCATGCTAAGGGGACAGGCAGGGGAGGAGCCAGCTGCTCGTTGGGTAGGAAAACCCAGGCCATCCCCAGGTCTCTGTGGACGTCTCTGGGTCAACCCCGAAGTGAGTCACTGGGGAGCTTGAGTGCACACACAGCACCGCGGGGGCAGAGAGAGGAAGGGCAGCAAATGTACACAACAGTTTACATTTAACACTTTAAGGGCAGGCCCTTGAGTCAAGTGTTTCCCCAGTACTGGGGATTTCACTGGCTTCTGTGCGTTCTAGGGAAACTTCCTCTTCTTACCAGAATTAAATAACACTATTAGAGAAAATCTGACAACTGTCAAATAATTTTATGTAATTTTTTTTTTCAAATCTGTGCCATCTTTTCCTTTTCAGTCTTTCTAAAAGCTTCCATTTAGCAGATAAAATTGAGCAACAGTGTGAAGTGGAGACGGCCTGAAGGAAATGATCCCTTCATGGCAAGGACGGAAAAAAAGCTCAGGGTTTCTGAAACAGTGATGACTAAAAAACAAAATCCCACAGGAAAACACTTTTTTTTTTTTTTTTTTTTTTTTTTTGCTTTCTGAACTCTGCTATATAATTTAGCTACTTATTTACCCCTGAGCTGACTGACACACAAAGCTGAGCAGGAATGACATCTTTGGTGTGGGAAGTCGGGCAAAATTTTCAGTGTTTTTAAATGTAGGTTTTCAATTAAGACCTGACTAATCCTGGCCGTTTATTTGGCTTTTTGTTGCACAGCTCCTG
This sequence comes from Psammomys obesus, assembly GCF_907164565.1. Lineage (NCBI taxonomy): Eukaryota > Metazoa > Chordata > Mammalia > Rodentia > Muridae > Psammomys > Psammomys obesus. The sequence continues at coordinate 14,201,219 of NW_026596244.1, read as the reverse complement.
CCCTGCACTGTGTCAAACATACCGTCTGCAACATACTTCTTCACGGTGACGCTGCTGGGCGGCATCTGCAGAGCTGTGAGCTGCAGCTGCGTCACGCTGTGACTGTGGGCTCCCTGACTTGCTCTCCTGCTGCGCCCTGTAATCCCGCTGTCTGGGCCTTACCTCTCATGCAGTCACCTGCTGAAGATGGGCTTGCAGACCCCTCCCACGGATAGCCAACAACTGCGAACGCTAGAAATACCACTCGTGTGTTTCTGAAGATTCACTGCCAGTGTTCTGCAGCTCTGCTGAGTGAGCTGAGGCTCCCCCAGGAGAGGGCTAGAATTCTAAGCCAAAACTGCTTTCCCCTGGATAAGAGATCTGATTTGCTACTGCTGTCATGAAACCGGGGTCACGTAAACTTGCACACGGCTGCTGCTTCTTTAGGAAAACAGACCTTCTCCGAGTGATTAGGAGTTGCTAAAACAGCCCTTGGAAGGATAAATCTGGAAGAAGCCAAAGCAACCACTGACATTAAACATGACTTTAGGGAGTGTTCAGGCCTGAACACTCAGCACCGCAGAGTGTTTCATGCTCAGAAACCCAGTGTAGATAATTCTTTAAATTGAGTAATATCTTGGCTCTCTCTCCTCTTCCATATCTATCTCAGTAGACGGAGCTGGGATTTATTTTCAAAAGAAAATCAGTTTTAATTTCGGAGCACATATAAAGTGACACACTCTTTGCTTGACAAGTAAAGGAGCAAACAGCACTTCCACAGGCAACGTGTGCACACTGCAAGGTGAGGAAGCAGGCCCTCTCCTCTGCCGCAGCCCACAGAGCCTAGGCCTCCAGCACAGGGCCGGATCTGCCTACATCTGTCTCTTTCCCGCCTAGCCAAGCCTACTGTCCAGTCCTGGTCACTGAGGTCGGACTCATGGAAAGGGCTGCTTGGGAAGGAAAGAGAAGGTTGTAATCATCTCTTAAGAGTGTGACCCTGGGCTGTGGGAGGGCAGCCCTGGTGACAGAGCCCTACCTGGGGCAGAAGCTTTCCAGTTGCATACTGGAGTCTTTGAAAGTTTTAAGAGTTAAAATACATTGCTTTGAAATACATATTTCTAATCTCTTTGTGTAAATTTGTACACACACACTAAACTCTCCTCCTCCACAGAGTATGAACCCAGGATTTAGAATTCATAAAGCCTAGGCCAGAAGTGGCCTCATCTTTACATAATCAGGACAAGAATAATTACAGTAACATAGCTAAGACAGTTACCCTAAAAGTAGAAAGTTAAACTCTCCTTTTCCCTGCCAGATACCATGGAGGAGATGAAAAATAAACTGCTTAAAATTATATTAAAAAAATCATGTTCAGGGTTAAATGGTGAAATGAAACAAAAGCTGAGGTTGTAAGTGAGCTGATTTTACTTCAGTAAGGCAAAAGAAAGTAACACCGCCTGACAGTAGTGTGAAGACGGCTTTGCAGAGCGGTGTGCTCTGGCCACAGAGAACAGGTAGAAAATAGCCCAAAGCTGGAAAGCAAACACAGAACAGAACAGCCCAAGGCCCCCCCCCCCCCCCCCCGCATGCTGTGAGGATTTCTAAGCAGGTTGGTTTTTTCCCCTAAAAATACACACACACGCACACATATGTATATATGTATTTATACACACAACACACACACATATGTATATATGTATACACACACACGCATACATATGTATATATATGTATACACACACACACACATATATATTTAGAACACAGAAAAAAGCAAATGGATGGATTCTATGATGAGGCCCAAAGATAGTGATCATAAATGTGCTGAGGGCCGTAATTTCAGAATCTTCCTGCCTAGTTATAATTTATAAACTATAATATGGCAAATACATTTCCATAATAAGACATGTACATCTGCAGAACAGCCTTCACTGTGTGCCGCCTCCCCGCATGGGCTTTCTGGTCACCACCCATGATCCACGCTGCTCACTTAGGCTCTACTCTCAGTCGCGAGCCCTTACGTCATCCAGGATTCTGACCAGTGGACTAAGCAAGTAATGCAGGCATATTATAAAAACTGACATAGACTGCTATGAAGATTCAATTTATATTTTCCTTTGTAAAACATATGAATGTGCCTGTGTTCTTGCACTCTATCATTATCAGAGGTTTCATTATTTTTCAATCTCCAATAATCCAGTATGTAAAACAAAAGCTACTGTTTTTAAATTCCAAGTGTTTGGATACCAGTACAGACTGTTTCCTATGCTCTCTCTCATGTTGTCTGTGCGTATCTGTCCTGACACCTTTTCTCTATACATAGAAGCTTCGGTTCTCAGGTGCACAGCATGCGATGATCTGAGATTTTTGGCTTTGATGTTAGACTTGCAGCCTTCATCATTACAAGATTACGAAGCTACTAACCTATGTTACCTTCTACGCCCCAGTTTCACATTTTATATCTAGATATTCTTTATTTCACGTAACTGTATGTAATACATTTGGAAATTCTTTCCAAAGATGTGAGGACAGGATCCATATTAACTTATGATCTTAATAATCAGGCGGCTGACCTGACGCCACACAGTGACCTAATGCTCACATGAACTACATCTTCCGTGTGTGCTATGTCCATTTCTGGAAGCCACGTTTGGTTCTACTGAACTTTAATTCGTTTACCAGACACAGCCTTGACTACTTACAGTCCATGCTTTCTTGTCAGACAGTCTATTTATAATTTAGTTCCATCAAGTCCTGTGTTGGATGAGAGAACCAGTAAGTCTTAGAACAGGAGGGAAACAAACAAACAAACAAACAAAAAATGTAGGCATAAGGAGATGGTACATGGACTGGGAATCAGCAGCTTGAAGGAGAAGAGGGGTGTGAGAAGAAAACATGGGCACTGAGAAAGAACAGCTGAATGACTCTCTAGCTTATAGCTAAATAGTGGAAATAACAGAAATGCTCAGGGCTTCTGTCACGCGGTGCTGGTGAGAGAAGGCTTCACGCACGCCACTGGAGTGCTGGATCACTGAACAAAACATACTTCTTAAAACAACAACAACAAACCCTTTGGTTACTTAGGTTCTGGGGATGAAGTCAGGTCACCAGGCTTGGCGGCAAGAACCTTTACCACTGACCCATCCCACTGGTCCTCTGGGGTGTCTTTCTCACCTGTCACACTCCGTCAGCAAACTGTCTCCTACGGTAAGAAGGGCCAGACACTGAGCTCTCCACAGTGGGATCAAGCCATACCACTTAATGTCAACCAACAAGCCAATTCTAGACAAGGAAATGTGCGGAAGAAAGGTTAACAGTAAAGTCGCACCTACAAATGCAAGTAGAAGTACTGCAAAAAAACAGAAACAAAACATGTATATTAAACTTTTCAAAGAGTAAAGTGCTTTTGTAGAATAAATATTCTAAAACAAATACACTTTATAAAATAACAATATTCACTTTGGCTTACATTTATAGGTCCAGGATTGTCTCCTTTGGAAACCTTGTTAAAATTATGTTAGAAAGGTCAGGGGTGGCGGTACACGCCTTTGATCCCAGCACTCAGTGGGACAGGGGCAGGCAGACTGCTGTGAGTTCAAGACCACCCTGCTCTACACATGGAGTCCAGGACAGCCAGGGCTACACAGAGAAACCCTGTCTCAAAAGAAAAAAGAAAAGATTGTGTTGGAAGGAAAAGAACTAAGTCAAACCAAATTCAGCAAAATTAATAATCGTAAGTGATTATTTGCCTCTTGTCTCTGAAAGAATACATACATAAGCCTGTGAAGTAGACCAGGTTAAAAGGTTAAAAGTGGGACACAGAACAACTAGAAAGGAGAATGGGCGAGCAGAGGTTGTGGGAATAATCAGCTCATGATAAGAACTCACTTTAGTTGGGACTCAGAAGATAACTGAAAACAGATTCTCATATCTGACTGAAAACACCCCTCTCTGGTGTATGATGTATGTAAGCAGACTTGTATATTGATAACACAGCTGTTTTCTAAGGATTAAAAAAAAAAACATAAAAGTTTAATGCGCTGCAGGCTGCTTCGCTGGTTACGCTTCCTGGCCATATGGGTATCTTTTCTATTGCTTAGAGCTCCTTTCATAGAGAGAGCATCTTTACGATCACTTTCCATGCTGCGCAGATTAGCCATTCACTTTGAAATGGCAGCGTCCTTCAGAAGAACATGGCTTTGCCAAGCAGCAGGCAGATTCACGCCTCCGTATGACCATGTGCCCAGGAAAAGGCTAGGACCAAACAGTGCACAGTTGCTGAAAGGCGTGGTCTGTGTGAGAAGAACCTCCTACTTCCAGAGAGGCACGCCTCTCCCGCCACCTTCCCAGGGCAGACGGCACCTGCAGGCCCGTCAGGTGCACGTGTGAACACGTGTTGCATTAGGGAAACACACTAGGGGGAGCATCAGGAAGCGAACGGTCCTCACTGAACACGGTTTGAAGATGGCGAGGCCTGTGACCCATCAACCACAGAGGCCGTACAACTGCCCTGTTCACAGCATGCGCTGACTTGAGGGCTAGCCTGGGCTCACAGGCATGCCTGGCTGCAAGAGCAGGAGCTGAGCCCTGGCGCCTACGTCGCAGGTCGCCTGTAGGCACCCTCTCTAAAATACCCCCTCCTGCCACCCTGCTTCTCTTCAGCCATCCCCCCTCTTCATACCACACACTACAACTACAATTACAGTAGCAACGTCAAGTTCGTTTCTCTAAGTCCAATCAGAATATGAGATTCACGTGAGACTTTCCCTCAGTCAACTATTTATCTTCAGTATTCTCAACAGGATGAGCAGTTGTTGAAGAAATGAAGGAGAGAACTGCCCAGTTCTCCAGCCCTTTTTTGCCTTTATCTCGTTAGTGTGCACCTACATTTCACCATCTCATCGGCGTCTCTTTAGCAACTCCACCCTCTTCATACATTTCACCACAAGAGGTCCATCTGTTTCCCCTCTGTATATACCTGTGCATGCACGTGCATGCACACACATGCACGCGCGCGCACACACACACACACACACACACACACACAGACCTTTTTTACTTTTCCTTTCCCTGCATTTATTCTCCTGCCATTTAAAACACAGAAAAATAAAAAGAAAGGAAATAACCAGGTAGTCCTAAAGTTCATCGCATCCTCCATAGAAAATGAACCTTGGGGGGCTGGAGAGATGGCTCAGTGGTTAAGAGCTCTGACTGCTCTTCCAGAGGTCCTGAGTTCAATTCCCAGCACCCACATGGTGGCTCACAACCATCTATACCTTTTACTGCTGTCTTCTGGCATGTAGGTGCACATACAGAGAGAACATTCAAAATAAACGAATACAATCTTGAAAGAAAGAAAGAAAGAAAGAAAGAAAGAAAGAAAGAAAGAAAGAAAGAAAGAAAGAAAGAAAGAAAGTGAACCTTGGAGCCTCCACCTTGCACACGCGTGCTGAGCCCAGGTCCTTGCACAGTACTAGCACTGTCCGCCTTCAGCTGCTGCGGCCAAACAGTGCCCTTCTGTGCTGGGCTCCGTCTGGAGTCTCTTCCTCTCCTTTCTTGCTAGCCACCTTTTAGATCTTTCCAATGACACATGGCTGAACATCTACTCACTGAAAAAGTCTCTCTAGAGAGATGGCTGATGGGTACAAAGATTCCCTAAAGTGGACTATGGTGATGCACATATGTTACGAATGTGCTAAATCATATTGTAAACGGCCAACAAACAAACTATTTCATGTGCCAATTCGACCTCAACAAGGCTGTTAAAATTCTCCCTTAGACCTGGGGAGGAAGGCTTTTCTTTTTTTTTTTTAATTAAATATGTATACTTATACTGCTCAGTAATAAAAAGATATATTCTTATTTCAAGGCTATCATGCAGCTAGCTAGCAGTCATAGGAAATCACAAGCCATGAGTACTTAGTGAGCATGAGCTCTAATACACAGGTGTAATATGAGCATAACTATGGGAGTTAAGTTGAAATCAATACAGTTAAGGCATTCTGATCATCACTTAGATTGTGACAAAAGAAGTAAAGAATCTTAATCTTTTAAAAATTATCTTTACAAAATAGTGGCCATGAAAAATAAGCATTAAATTTTATTTGGTGTGGTGATTCTTCAAAAACTTAAACATAAAACTACCCTGCAATCTAGAATAGTCTAAAGAAATGAAAGCAGTGGCGTGGATGGATACTTGCACACCAAAGCTCCCGGCTCTCACAACAGCCAAACTAAGAACGAGCAGACACGGTGCCATACACAGTGGGTAACATTTAGTCCTAAGAGGGCAGGGAATTCTTCAACATGCTGCAAGATGGGTGAAGCTTGAAGACACAGTGTTAAGTGAAATAAACCAACACAAAGGACAAGCATGAGTGTTCTTGTTCACAGGAGGAACCCAGAGCAGTAAGATCCACACAAGCAGAATGCACAATCCTGCTTTTCAGGTCTGAGGACAGGGTGGCCACTTTTTGTTTAGTGCAAAGGTCATTTTACTTTGGGACATGAAACTTCCCTGTACACAGACAGTGGCAATAACTACACAACATTATGGTTTTTCATCTTTTCTGCTCTGGAGATCGACACCAGGGCCCTGCACACAGCATCCACATGCTCTGCCCGGAGCAGGGCTCCCAGTTCTTTGTGAGTGTTAACAACGCTGAAATGCACTTAAAGGTGGCAACAATGAAAGCTCTACACACACACACACACACATACACACTTACTGCAATAACACTCTTCATCTAGAGTTATAATGTGTTTACTTTGTTACAATAAAAGTATGTAATTTAGGTCACACTTGCACTTCAATACCATATCTAATGTATACAGTTATGTACCCTATGTCTGAATACCGCATGCCCAGCTTACAGCATCCAACCTCACAAGTCAGTTGTCTCATTCTGTATCTTAAGTCCTGAAATCAGGGAGAAACACACAGTTACTACCAAAGGCATAGGGCATTCCTGTAGACGCTGCTGTCAACGAGGCACAGCAGTCACGTGTTCCTGTGTAAACATTCCAGTCCTCAGGCACATTAGCCACACTTCAAGAGGACATGCAGTCTGGGTCATGATGCTGTAATGGGACAAGTGTTTTCATTACTATGTTGCGTTATGACTAGAATACACTAAAAATATAAATAAATACAGAGATATAAGACAAAACATAGTAAACTTCTTTGGAAATTATTGGTATAGGGGAGGTATCAATTAAAAATGAAAACAGAGCGCCAATAACATGGAAACGGCCAATTGTCTACTATGACAGACACAGGTTAAAAGCCATCTCTGTGACATAAATTAAGCAGTAAGCTCTAACAACAAGATGGGCAGAGCTCACTTCAGACACCAGGAGATGATCCTCAAGAGGAGCATCTCACTTTACACGTTGATAGTAACCGCATGAATTTCAAAATTCAGTCTCCACAAGTTAGACACAACCGTGTAAATGACACAGTACGGTAAGGAAAACAGAAGGGTATAAATTAGTTCTGGAGTGTAAATGCAGACACGAGCTGATTATGCAGGGAAACTGATAATTATTACAAGGGAATACGAAGAAGGAAAACCGGGCTGAATGCTGTACGGTCACTGGCACATGGGAAACACTGTTCTAACAGGAGAACTCTGCTCACTTACGTGTGCACATGTGTGTGCGTGCTTACGAATACATGAGTGCACACATGTTCCTGCACGTGTGTGAATGTGTGTGAGCACATGTATGCTACATGGAGGCCACAGGAAAACTTGTGAGAGTTGGTTCTCTGCTCCCGCCATGTGGGTTCCGGGTTCAGAGTCGCGAGGCCTTGCCCTCTGGGCATACTGGCTAGCCTGACTTTTGCTCTGCTGTTCTAAGAATGGAAGTGTGCACTGTTCAGCAGAACCCCATGCACGCTGCTTCCACCCCAGTGCCACACAGCCCCATGACGCTCTGAGCCATCTGTCTACAGTTGCTCCTGATGAGGTGCTCTGCACAAGCGTTCACACACAGCTCGGGGCAACTCAGAGGCACAGCCCGTGCCTGCACGGAAGAAGGCCCGAGATCACTCTCCAGTGCCCGGGTCACTAACGTGGGAGACCGCAACCCTGGGAACTCATGGAGCCAGCTCTCCATCCAGTTTTTAAAATAGGAAAGAGAGAAGCTCACAGTTCCGGGCAGAAGCAACCCAATATGCAGTGGGCTTGTTTACCGGGCGTGTAAGTCAAGTGGTCATGCACACTTAAGAATGCGTCTGCTCTGAAATCACATCAGTGTTTGAGGTTGTACCTATGTGATGATACATCTTCTTTCACACGAGGCTAACACATTCAGAGGGCATATAATTAGATTAGAAACACTAAGAAAGCAAAATTTCCTTCAGATATTTGGGTGAATGTTGCATTTGCTAAGACTCTGCTCTTAGTGTTTTATCAGAAAATGCTTGGCAAGGACAAAGCCGTCCTCATCACTAGCTAACCCGGGATAAAGGTAGCAACTTCTAGACTTCAGCCTGACTAACTTCTCCCTGTGTACTCAGGATCTACACGGAGACACGTTTTATTGCATTTGACTTCTGCTCACAATCGTATAGTGAACAAATGACTCTTTTCCTAGTATTTCAAACTATGTGAGTATGTTCCAATTCCATGGAAATTAACAACCTGACCAGGCTCCCTCAGTGGGTCCACTCTGTAAAAGCTCTCGCTCTGCACCAGGTGAGGAAGCCTGCTGTGGTGTACTGTCCGAGCCAGCTTCTGCCTTGGTCACTTGAGCTGGAGGAGGACAGTGCTTTGCAGCTGCACTGGCCACGCCCTTCTTCTGCAGGAAGGCTTACCTCTCTCAGCACGGGGTCGGCGATCGAGCTCAGGCTGACTGCCCCTTCATAGGTGAGGTAGTAGAACACGTTGAGGGCTCGCACTGCCTCGGGTCCTTGTTGTTTGTAGCCAAAAATAAGGTCAATCCATTGGTGAAGCTGACAGGAGACAAACTCACTCTCCAGGGCCTGGAAAACAGCACACACACATTACTGTGCTGAATGCTATTTTAAAACAGCTCCTTAGGACAGCAGTAAAGCATAGCACGGAACTGACTTTAAAAATAAACAACAGACAAACCCAGAAAACTCAGGTGTGGTGGCACACATCTGTAATCCTGCTCAGGAAGCTGAGGCAGGAAGACAATAAGTTTTAGGCCAGGCTGGGCAACACAAGGAGAGTCTGAAGAACCAACCGACTAAAACCAAAGTAACGCAAATGAGTTTGGCTCGGTCAGCTGAGTGGTTGACTGAACGCAGGCCTGAGTACCTAGGAAAAGGGCAGGTGTGATGACACACTTCCATGAGCCAAGGGCAGAGACCAAGCGTCCAGGAGCTTGCTGGCCAGCCAGCCCTGCTGAGCCTGCGAACTTCGGATTCTGTGAGAGACACTGATATTGCTCTCACCTCCACATGCATACGCACAGGCACAGGTACATGCACAGACACACACACACACACATACACACTCATCACACACATAGCCCCAACCACACACACATTCACACACCACACACAGGTACATACAAACCTACACACACATGCCACACAATACACACACAAACATACACACCACACACAAAAACACACATACCACACACACACACAAACACACAAATACACACACACACACACACACACACACACACACACACACCACACGCATGACAGATGGAAGGGAAGGAAGAAAGGGAAGAGGGAGAGGAAGTGGAAAGTGAAGGGGAAAGGACGGGTGGAAAAGGACAGGAAGAGCAAAGGAACGGAGGCTGGCATGTGGCTCAGGGTAGCCCTTTGTCCCTGTGGGCCAGGGCTTCAGTTCCCAGCACTGCAAAAGGCAAACAACCACCCTGCCATGCGGCCCTGAAGCTGAGCCTGTCCGATGTGCGCATGTGTACGGCCAGGCCCACCGTGCGAGGTGGGTAGCCACCCCAGCTTCTCCCACCACACTGAGCCCCGTGAGGACCCGAGCCGGCCGTATCTGGGTCTACTGTAGCTCAAGCTCCACAGGCGCCCAATCCGTGCTTCGGAGAAAGGGAGCCACACAGTGAAGGGCTGATGTGGAAACACTGAACATTTTCTATTGACTTGGGATTTTTACATTGTTCTCCAAATGTTGTTTCCTGCCACTGCAACCAAACTGCTAGTTATTTTGTTGTGTTGACAGTAAGTTAGACTGTGTGCACACTCACAACTGCTGGATTTTCATTCTCCGTGTGAGCACCACACCAACACTTTACGCTATTAACAGTGCTCAACAAAGTGAGTGAACACGACCAAATATTCACTCGGAGCTGGCCACGAGGTGCCCTTCCTACTCACCCTTCTATGCCCACTTACTAGTGCTGTGTGCCAAATACACTTGGTGCCAATAAATGTTTGCTGAACTAAGCCAAGTTGGGGATGCCAAGGCCAGGGACTTTCAGGAAGCTGTCCCTCTGTATACTGTGCGATACTACAAAATTATTCCCACATGAGAGGTTTAGGTTTTCTAACAAACAATGGCGTGCAGACCAAGAACTGTCAAAGTTAGCTTTCAGGCCTGACTCTGGCAGCAGACCTCAGTGAAAGCAGGGTTAGCATGGGAACTGCATGGTCATGCCACACTTTTCTGGCAGTGAGCAACTGCTCTTCAGAGTCTGTAAGTTTGAAGGTACAGTTGGCTAGACCTTCTCTTCTCCAGTCTTCTGCTGGAGACTGACGCCAGGGTCCCGCCCAGGCCCCGTTCCTGGCCTTGCTGATCCTTAGCCCCAAATGGCATAACTTCTAGAGTAAGCATCCAATGAGATACAACCATCCTGCCACCAATGACAGACACACAGGCACACATGTAAAAATGTGTTATTAAAACTAATGCCTGTGAATAAGAGAGATGTTTACAGCTAAATACGATCTTTCCTTTAAAAACATTTTACCTGGGTTTGCAATGTTATCAAATATAAAATATTATTCTTTAAACAAAACCGTATGCACTAACCAGGCAATTCTTACATTCGAAGGTATACCTGAAATGAACGTAGGCCTAAAAATATCTGGCTACTTTCCCTGTGAAAGCTACTGTTTTAGACATCTATTATAAAATTCACCATATTTCCACTTTCCTGGAGATAGTAAGGAAGCATGAACTGCTTCACATTACACTTGATATAATAACAGCATTTTTAATGATCAATTACATCCCCACTTTAATTACATAAATTTAAAATGAGTCTAAAAAATTCAAACTACCAGCACAAGTTGCATTAACCTTGGCCTTGGGAGGAATGGGAGGAGCCATGTTTAAAGTGACACATAAAAACACCAATTGTCTTAATTTGTGTGCAGTGCACTCCACACAAAAGCCCTAAATATGTTCAAATTAGAGCGAGCTGCTTGATTGTCACTGCAGCCTCATGTCACATTAACGTATGACAAACAGTAAACCATACACTTAAATGGCAATTTATATCATTTAAACGTTTATGGCCAGACCAGCTCATCACTCATGTAAATGTGACTTTCTGACAGCTAATTTCAGCTAATTTTCTCCAATTCACTTAATTAGAACTTTCAATCAGGAAAAGCCTTCCATGTATCTTCAGGAGTGCATCCTTTTTGGCTGCTGAAGACTGTGAGCTGATAAGCTGCTGGAAAGCCCTGCTGTAACAGTACATGGGACCCGCAAGTTGACAAGAGAGCATCGCAGCACAAAGCAGCTCACAGCATGCACTCTGCAAAAGAACACGCTTATTTATGTGAACGATACTCGCGCCCGTGGTTCAAATAAAAACACTTAGTTCATATATGCCCAGTATTGAAACAATAAAAAACCTGCATCCAAGCTAATTAAAAATTAATGATTTCAAAATTGTTTAATAAGATGAAACAGCCAGGAGCCTCCTGAGTGTCCATGCATTGTCGTTTGAGGCTATAAACTTGCAGAAGGCTCAGAAAATGAAGAAGTACAAATGGTTTTCTCAATATGAAAGCTCGGCAGAGCAGGGCAATTTTGTTTATGTGTCCTCAAACAGGAGCTGCGGGCTGCTGAAGCCTGATCACTTCTTTATGCACACTGCACATGGTGAGGTCGGCTTGATTTAAGCTTTATATCTTGATGCTGCTTCGGAATTTTAAACAAAAACCTTGGAAGAAACAGCACTGTGTGCCCTGATGCTGTAGACACAGTGCAGGGTTGCGCCAAGGTGCTGGCCAGCCCTCCCTCAAGGTGCAGGCCAGCCCTCCCTCAAGGTGCAG
>NW_026596244.1:14163312-14188983 GCF_907164565.1 Psammomys obesus | reverse complement strand
CCCTCAAGGTGCAGGCCAGCCCTCCCTCAAGGTGCAGGCCAGCCCTCAAGCCGTCCACAGCAACTCAAGGAAACACATTAACGAGCAAACAAATATTTTAAACAAAAGAAACCCTAACATCACCTTAGTTAGTTTTTGCTTGTTTATTTGCTTTAGCAGCCCAGAAAAGCTTTACAATGGGACCTGAAATAACTGTGACAGCTCAAGAGTGTCTGAGAAGGTTTGGAACCCTTCTAATACCGAGTCAGCTCAGGTCGTCCACCTCCTTCTTACAGCACTGAGTGACAGCTGCCCGACCTGGTGCACTGAGCAGCAAGTGTCCAGAGTGCACGCTGGGGGAGAGAGAGGGCCAGCAGGAGGCTAGCGAGGACAAAGAAGGGGACTCACAGCCCAATACCTTGGATTTATAACTTAAAGCTAACTTTGCAAGTCAAAAAACACAAAGAAGGAAATCTCTAATAAAAATTCTCCAGAGTCTCTTATATCTGGCTCTAAGAACTACCCTAGATAAAACTTACATAGGTCCACATTTCCAGAGTGTGTGTTCCCATGTACACATGCACACACACCCACCCACGTCAGTGGCGCGCTTAACATTCAGGGTTCTCAAAGCTTTCAGGGCAGCCTTCACTAAGGCTCAGGTTAAGGCTGCAGCCAGGGCGTAGAACGTTTTGCTGCTCTCAACCCAGCCAAGCAACCGGAAGCGTCCCCAGCAGTGCGCAGACAGCACGCACACCCAGGGTGCACTCTGAGCAGACTGTGTACGGAAGAAAGCCCACGAGCGTGCCCACACGATGCAGCACTGTTCGCTCCGCTTGAGCTATTACAAGACAAACCAGTGACTAACATCCGGTTGTTAAGGAGAAGACGACACCCGTGAAGCTTCGCACAAACCGTCGCTCCAATCCAGGGACTCGGGTTAGCCATGACAAACTGTCCGGGGCTTCTCTCTGCTTTATTAATGGGATCTGGCAGACAAGGACTAAGGGGTGAAGCCAGAGATGTCAGACACCAACACCAGCACTACCTTTCACTAGCTTGGTTCTTGTACAGAGTTTCAGTAAATTAGAGCTTTAATATATCATAAAGATAAAATAAATTATTCATAAGAAATATCTCAGAAATTATCATAGCAAGTATTAATATGTGTCCAATAATAAATCTTACAGAAAAAAAACAACTCATTAAGGGAATGAATTATTTATTGCTTTAAAATGTTAAATAAAGCTATTCTATTTTTGTAGTTAATTCACATAATTTACTAACATAGAGACAGCTTACTTTTTTCTAAAATATTAAGCTATTTGTAAAAAAAATTCATGATATTTATCACTAATTTTATTACTCTATAAAGGCTTTAGAAATTCCCATAAAAAAACACCAAGTTTTTATTAACGTGAAAATTAGGTGAAAGAAAATCAACTTTATTTAACAAAATAAATTATAAATAGTTGTCTATGACAAAAGAGCTGTGGCTGTCAGTTCCTTGCTTCCATGCCCATAAATCCCTCCTTCGCGTTACTGTCAATACGGGGTTCTTACTCAGTGCACTCAGACAGCAGTAACTGTTAGGAACATCCACCAAATGACCAAGCGTCATCTGCAAGCAGAAGCGGGCACGCTGGTAAGTGTGGCTCTCGGCACACCATAATGAAGAGCAAAGAAGGCCGAGGCTCCCACGGCCTGGGTCCCCAGCTCTGCGCATCTCCAGCGCTGCCTCTCTTCCCCAGGGCCTAGGAGGCCTGACTCAGTTCCACAGTACAAAATATCACACTGGCAAGCTTCAAATTAAAAGATAAAAATCACTGATTAATCCTAACATGGTGTACATTTAATTATAAGATGCACAGGACCACATTTTAATGAAACAATAAAAAATAATTTGCTAAATTCTAATTAAATTTAGTTGAGTTTCAGTGGCAGTGAGTATGTGTAGTGATATGTTTGAAAGAAGGTAATATTCCAAATTACATGCGTGGATTTCTAAGTATTTTTTTCCATTCGAAATAGATGTAAAAAGCCTTCTTCCTGCGCACGCACACACACACACACGCGCGCGCGCACACACACACACACACACACACACACACACACACACACGTGAATTGGCCTGTTATGTTTGCATGTGCTGGCTTTCAAACACTAGTGGTACTGTTTCTTTAACCCTGATATACGACCTTTGTAATTTACATTGAAGAAAGCTGTTTTTTTCAGCCTAATTAGAACTGTTTCAAATTTTCCTGCTAAATATATGATATAAAGTCCTTTCAACTTTTTTATTCTAAAGTTTCTTTCCATGTCAACTTTGTTCCAATCAAAATATGCTTTGAATTAAATGATTTTGATTGAATATGTGGATCACATTTCACGTGTAAGATTTAAAGTCCAAAAAGGAAAAGTTTAGGCTGTTCAAACAAAGCAAAAGCAGCCACTCTGCGGAAGGCCGCTCACTTGAGGAAGACTGACAAATTGTTTGTGCACCATCAGGTCCAGTTCCTGCAATAGTTGCCAGATTTCCTGTCGCCCCAAGAAGACAGGGATGTTAACTCCCAAAGTGCTGGCTTTGAATCTGTGGAAAATCTGGTCAACTTTAATTTTAGGAGTTTATTTCTTTGAAATAAACCTAAGGAAAAGAAAAGAAAAAATTGCAACTATGATATATTATTGTTTTCAAACAATAAAAATTATAGAAAATGAGCTGTTTTCATATTGGGCAGAGAAAAATTCAGAATACAAGTATGTTTTCCAAGTTTTATTTGCTAAAAATGAAAAACATCTATCAATTTTTTTAAATGCATTACTTTCACGAGTTTAACAACTGTTTTTATAGGTAGAACAGAATGAAAACGGTAATATTTAGGCAACTATAATAAACTGACATTAAATTTCTCCAAAACTGATTGATACAAGCACATCACGATGCTTTAGAATCTGCATGTTCCCCTTACCACAAACATGTAAAAAACAAAAAAATTAAGCAAATTTAATACTATTTACACAGAAAAGTCTAACTTTGGGGCTTGAAAAATGTCTGAAAATGTGACACTTAAGATTAACACAGCATGAGGACAAGAGAGGGGCTCACAGATTAAAAGAAAAAAGCTGTGCGACACTGAAAATGAAAATTATAGCTGACAGTTTAAAGAAACGAAATTTCATTAGCACCCGAAGTTCAGCAGGCAGCGCAGACAGCGCTCACTGGCAGAGCAAGACACTCGGCAGTGCCCTTGAACTGCTGGGCAGAAAACAGATGGCGTTCTTTTCTACGCTGATGTCACTCCCGAGGAGAAGAGTGAGCCAGGACCGTATCTTGATATAACCATCAAGCGCCCATGCATCTTTTGGCGGCGGAGCCATTCCGCTACAATTGTTACTGTGCAGTTTTAAACGGACTAGTCAACCAGCTGCTACATATTTTATACACTGACGGCCATGTTTCCTTTGAAATTCAGTTTTAATCTCAACTGAAGTCTGTATTGCTGTGTGCCAAGATCAAAAGGATTAGGCAAACTGGTACAATTACCTCCTTTTCAGAGAGATGAGTTTTTTAATGTTTAAAATACTCTCCTGTATGCTGACATTTTATCCAACTATTTTCTTTAGAACTATACAACATTAAAACATTTCGCTAACATTGAACCTTAGGTCATTCCTGCTCTAACATCCACGAGTTCCTGACACACAGATGTGTTAAGGCAGCTGTGGTGTGACACACAGCGATATGGTTTTCTTCTTCGGAGCTGGGTCAGAATGGATGAGGGGTAACTGCACCAGCCTGTTCTATTATTTGTTCTGTCTGGGTTGTGTAGAAAACAACCCAGACAACTTACAGCAGTGCATATGTGGCCAGAGAAACTTAACAGGCGATAAAGGGTCTTGCAGAAATGAGGACAGGAAGGGGCTGGCCATGAAGACCAGGCTGTGACATTTCAGAGTCGTCGGAGAAGAGCCCGGTATTTGCCGATAAGCTTTCAGCAGGCAGTACAAAGACAGAAAAAACTGAACAATTACAAGAGTCAGAAATGACCATAATTTAAAGACAAACCAGATGGCCTGAAAATACGGTTTTTTTTTTTTTTTTCTATTTCTGAGATAAGAAGCTCCTCCCTTGGCAATTATGATGGAATCCAGGTATGTGACTCACAGAGGAACTTTCTTAAGCCTCAAGTAGATTTAAAGTACAGACAAGCAGAGACACCGCCTACGCCAGGCGATCCTCAATAAACCGTGTTTCTCTCTGAGAGGCTCTGGCTGGTAGATTCTAGACAAAATTTTGGGCAAAGAACTGGAAAGTAGCCACGCTGCTGGTCACAGCACAGAAAGCAGGTAAACTGAGCGGTGCGACTCTGAGCGTCTCTAAGCGGAGGGAGACACAGCCTGAAGGGAAGGCAGGCCTGCCTTCACTGGGATGGACAGTGGTCTCCCTTAAATGACAGGCCTACCATTCCCTGAGTGTAATAGTGGCTAACCCTCTCCACACAGATAAACAAAAGCTTCCAAATGTCACGCACGGTGTGCTGCTCCTTGTAGACACGGGGATATTTGAAGTGCACTGGGGGACTGGAGAGATCCTCAGTGGGTAAAACGTTTGCCACTGAGCCTCACAACTTGAGTTCCCTGTTCAGAACCCACATTGTTGAAGAAGAAAAGCAGCTCCTACTGTCCACACTCCCCCCCCCCCGACACACTATAACACAAATTAAAATGAAATCTATACACACTGAGGGCACAACTCTAGAAATGCCAGTCACGTTTCCTTAGAAAATACCTGTAAATATTATACAGCCTACATGCTCTCCAAAACAGAGTAATTATAAAATGTACAACTAAGCAACTGAAACGCTAATCTAAAACATTCGGTTTAGTTAGGTATAAAAAACTGAGTATCGAGCTGGAGAAATGGCTTGGAGGTTAAGAACACTGGCTGCTCTTCTAAAGGTCCTGAGTTTGATTCTCAGCACCCACATGGTTGCTCACAACCATCTATAGTGAGATCTGGTGCCCTCTTCTGGTGAGCAGGCACACATGCGACAGAACACTATATATAACAAATAAATCTTAAAAACAAACAAACAAACTAACAAACAGAGTATCTTTCCTCCTTAACCACCATCAAAGACTGTGTTAACATAAGAACCGCTGGAAGTTTTCTGTTATAGCTAGTTACAGAAGGAAGAAAAACAAAATTAAAAAAAAAAACCTCTCACCATTTGCTCATCTGCACAGATCTGACCAATGTCCACAGTCTCTTGCTCACCTGCACAGATCTGACCAATGTTCACAGTCTCTCCCTTTGAAGACCTTGACCAGGACCTCCACTTCTTGCCAGATGCAATATAACTCCACAGGGAGGTTAGGGAGGTCAGACTAAAACAAGGATCTGTCTGCATAGCACCAAGGAGCTTCTCCACTGACTGTCACTGACCTATACCAGCAAATCACAAGGCCTGGCAAAACAGAACACTTTCCAGTCGAGGCTCTGAAGAAAAACCACATACATATATGAAGCTGAATAATTTTTAATGCATTGCTAAGTTGGGCCAGAGCCAAGCTGTGTCCACATTTCCTTTGTGTGTGCTTGGTGTATGCTGCAGAACTGACTCTGCAGAGCTCCTGACTAGCACTCATTCGACAAGCAGACTCTGTGTGCTGCCAGTGGCTTCTGCTCTGTGCGGGGCCTGGGGCATGTGGCTCTCTGGAAGGAAGAGGACGGTGAGAGGATCCACGTGGACGGCAGTCTGGATGAGTGGTGCCAGGAGCCTTCCTCAAGACAGGAGCACAGGCGCGTGGGCACAGCCCAGGGCTGAGAGTGCTCCCGCAGCTCGCAGAGCACAGGGCTCTGCACACAGGCACCTGTCCCTCTACTCCAGGGGATCTCTAACGCCATCTTGCCACCTCTACATGCTCTTGCATAGACAAGATGCACATCCACACACACACTCAGACTCACACTGCCTGACTGCGGTGACTCACTAGCAAGCTGGACACTCTGGCTCAGTCCCAGCACATGCAAGGAAGGACGTGGGGACAACCAGGGAAGCAGGCAGGTGGTGGGACTGAAGAAGAGAGCACAGAGCTCAGGAAGACAGAGGTGGAAGATACTGTTCACAACTGAGTGTCAAGGAGAAGAAAGACAGATTCTGGAATGACACATGCTTTCAGGTTTGCATTCCGACTACGCTGTAATAGAAGCAATCTATATGGTAGGTTAGTTGAACTCTGCATCTAATACTCAGATATTAGGCTTTTTTTCAGGGCCAAGGGTCTGGCAAATAGTAACACTTTATTATCAACCCACACTCATAGCCCTGTATTGTCTTTACAGCCCTGAAATTAATCCTAAGACTTTATTTTGGGTGTAAGCTGGAAAATTGTAACAAACTGGTATACTTTTTCAATATTAAAACGGCAATATATCCACGCTCAATAGAGGGATGTCCAATCCCCACCTCTAAAGTTTTGGTTTTTGTTTTGTTTTGACACAGTGAGGATGTTGCTGTGCAGTCCAGGCTGGCCTCAAACCCACAATTCTTTTTCCTATGCCTCCAAAAATACACAACACACATCAGTTTCTAGGCCACAAAGAATTCTGGATAACAAAATGGCCACCAACACTTTACAGCAGGGATGGCCAATAGAAATGTAATATTAACTCTTTCATAGGCACAGGTGAATCCATTTTAAGGTTTAATAATACCAATATGAAAGCACCATTTTATATTAGAACTTAGAATCCGTGATGTGTTTATACCCCATCTGTATATGATATCCATCAACCTAAATGACCCACATTTCAAGCAGTCCACAGCCACAAGGGAACCCTCCCAAAGCAGCAAGTATGTGAAAGATGAAATGATTGCCGGTACACTCTCGAGGCCGCTGTAGCCTCAGCACAGTACAGAACAGCTAGACCTTTAGACGTGACAGCAGCTATCCCGCATCTTCAGGAGTGAGCTAGACAAAATGTTCCGCAGCGTACGTCCTTTCACACTTAGAGATCTCAGGAGAAACGTGGCAGCATGTGAGAAATGGCGCACTGTTCATCCTCTTTAAATAAAGACAAAAAGCAAAATCTACCAAGCCCAGTGTCTTCTGCCAATTTACCACCCGTAAAGGGTCCTGGTTGGGACTTTTACATAGTGGCTGCCCAGCCCAATGGTTAGGCACCTACCGACCGCAAAGCCAGCACTGGGACTAAAATAAATGCCATTTGGATACCTGTCTCCTCTCCTTAGCCTCGTTCCTGGTTCTGCTCTCAGGCCACCAAAGACGGTGTCTTTGTAGTGTGATATTATCACACGGGTGTCGGGGGTCATCTTCCCTCAGTTCCTCTCTGGCACCAACTCTCCGCACCCCTCTCTCTGGAGTCTAAATCTGTTCAGTTCCCCTGGCCTTTTCAGCATGGAGCCCTTTTCTTCCACTGTGCTTTCATTGCTCCCTCTCTTCTGATTCAGTCTCAGCCCTCTGCTTCTGTCTAACCAGCAGACCATACACAGAGAGGACCTAAACCCCCTGCTCAGCCCATAGGCAGCTCAGAGACAGTCTCTGACATGAACTCAGTTGCCTGCTCCTTGATCATTTCTCCCTGGTGGGGCCACCTAGCCAATCCACTGAGAAAAAGGATCCAGGCAGTCCTGATGTGGCCTGGTAGGCTACGGTCAGACAGTAGGGGAGGAGGACCTAGGGGAGTGAACTAGGGGAGGGGAGAAGAGGGAGGAATGGTGGCACCAAAAGGAGGGGGCAGGGGCTACCACTGGGATATAAACTGAATAAAATGTAAATAATAACAACAACAATAATAATGATGAAAAAACCAACAGAAACATTTGAAAAAAGGAAAAAAGGGGGGGGCGGAGCCACTTTTTCAGATCCAAAATGTGAACTGCCCTGTAATTTTCTATATACTTCAAATAACTCAACCTAATCCATGTACAGAAATGGGGAAATTTCCTTTAACATTTGCAGCCTCTCCCGCTGTTCTCTCGTAGTTGGTTAATCATGACTTCAGCTCACACACTGCAGGACTTCATCCTGCTACTTCTATCTTTACTTGCCATTTCCATGGTCTTGTTCCATTCCTAGAAACGTCCCCCCTCCCTCTTTATCTCCCTGCCTCTCCCCCTCCCTCTCCCTCGAATTTCCTCTTTAGGTCTTACTACAACACACAGACAGACAGACAGACAGACACACACTTACTTTCACGGCAGCCCCGTGTCTCCTGTCATACAATATAAACATCTTACTGACTGCTTGCTACGTGCCTATGGGTAGCATCTCAAGTTACCAGTGTATTTTAGTTTATTTGTTGTCTAGCCCCTCACTAAACAAACACGTTCCCTTCACAGTGGATACTATACACGGTCATTCTCACTTCTCTAGGACTTGCACGGACTATGTGCTTACAAAATTGCCAGTATCATTTCACCTAGTTTCTTATTTAGTTACTGCCACGTCTGCCTACTCCCTAAAATAGCAGCCGCAGGGCCAGGTGTCCTCCTCTTGCCATTTTGTGACTACAGATCTGATGACTACAATTATGTGACTACTGGAGGGTCTTAACAAATGCCTACGAATGAACGGGCAGCATTTACTGAACTAACTTTTGAGTTAGTTCAATTCAATGACTATGTGACTGTTTCCGTCTGAAAACACTGCACAAGCAGCAGGAGAATGAGGGCAGAACTTCAGCTGATACACTGCTAGCCTGGCAGTTTTAGTACATGGATTTCTCTCCTGACTGGCCATTGCAAATAAGGTCTCTGCAGCTTGTTCCCCACACAGTGAGGCTGAGGAAGGGTGGGCACACAGGGAGGGGAGGTCCACTCTCAATAGCATCTTTAAAGGGTTTTTCTCTTTGAGAATGCCCGCAAGATGCAAATAACATCAAGAACACACCTGACAAAGGGTCTAGAAATATGTATAGATCACAGCAGGAAAACGCACGTGGGGCATGAGCTTGTGGAGACTGGGGCGAGGCCCCGACCAGCCAAAGAACTGCAGGAAAGCAGCGGGCATCTAGTGTGTGCTTAGGATGTGGCTCACCTCGGGTGAAGCGCTCTAGATGGGTTATTTTATTTCATACTGAAATAATCCTAACAGATAAGCAATACAGTTCTGAAGGCTGTTTTACCAGTGAAACTAAGAATGCTTCAGTAAAATGCCTGATGTCACACAGCTAGCAAAGGTCAGGGCTGAAATCTGCAACCTCCATCTGTCTGACTCCTAAGCACTGCCATTAACTAGTCCACATTCTTTTGAATAATTTTCATTTTGATGAAGAATGGTAAATGCCAAAGCCCATTATGAAAAATTTAAAGCTACAAAGTTTCATACTAAGAAGTATTTGTAATTATATTCATATATGATTTAGAAACACTAGCAGTGAGGATTGCTCAATACATAGTAAGCCAAGTGTGCCAATATGGAGGCTTTATTTACAGGTTTTGCTGTTCTTTCAAACAGGCTTTTGCACTGATACAACTTTTAAAAATGAATGCCTTAATCTTGTATTACAGTTTACACTTTTGTGTTCCTTGCTAGATGTGGATTCTAGCAGGCATGGATCATACATATCCATGTATTTAGAACTGAATCCATTGTAGACATCTGATAAATATTACCGAATGGAGTAAGAATTTATCCCTGGTTTTCCATCACCTTTATTGTGTATTAATCAGCGGCCTTCAGATCAAGGAAGACAACACCAATGATATCTGCTGGTTGCTACGCTTAAATGTCTCTTGATAAACCAGCAATTCATTAAACAAAATAACTGCTGGGACAAGAGAACTAAGAAAAGAGTAGACTCTGCTTACCTGTGAGCATCTACAGCCACGAATAACTTATAGAACTGTGATTTCATGTATTTAAAGTTTTATATTTTGTCTTGATACAAACCACTTCAAATCAAACTGTTGTGTGGAAAGAATAGAAAAACTCATGTCTATTCCAACTTAGGTAAACATTTTCATTTACCCATTCAGACATTTGTATTTGTTAGTTTTGGGGCAATGTTTTAAATATTTACATATAACCGCCAAGCAAACTGTTCAATATAGTTATGTTTTTTTCATTTTTAAAATGATATAACATGAGCATTTCCGTTTCCAATTTTAATATCTCTTAATGTGATCTTCCTGTTAATTGCTTTTAAATTAAACTACTACACCTGACTGAAAATGAGTGTGGGGTGAGTCTTACAGCTTTCCCAGAACTACACTGAGGGTACTTAAAGCCACCATCTCCCCCGCTATGTTGTTAAAGCGTCTTACTCTTTAGCAGGTCTCCACAGGGCAGTGTGACCCCACCGAAGGGCCCTGCTAGAATGTGGGGATCCAGCATGGATCTGAGAGCAACGACTGTGTTCACATCTTCCCTAAACATGTGAGTGAAGAGACAGACAGCACAGTAAGAGTTAATTGAAACATTCCTGCTGGAGAAGGACTGAGGAGTGGGGGTGGAGAGGGGGGGGCAAGGCCGGGAGATGCAGAGTTAATCAGGGAGCAAATCCAAAGCCAGGCATGGATAGGCCTCACTAATGAGCCTCAAGTACCCTGCAGTGGTTTTCAAACTTAACTGGCTTCAAAAGACGCCACCCCGTGACAGAATGCAGCTAGCCATAAGAGGAGGGTGATTAGAATAAATGACTGCAGTAATTAACTCTGATGCGAAACCACCTGATTGGAAAAGAGAAGCCAAGAGCTATTTAGCTGATGGTCCTGCAGGAGAAAAGGAAGCTTTCCCTTTCTCTTGTGTGGGTGCTCAGTCAGAACTCACTCTTTCAAGTAGGTATTTGGTAGCACTAATGAAAAGCAGCTTTCATTCAAGGGCCTCTCAAGGGCCTTCCCACTCATTCTGAAAGGGGAGAAAAAGAAAAGCTTCAAAGTAGAACTAATTTACTTTACTCCGTCACCTCTTAGTGAATTTTGCATCCAAGAAGTCTACATTCTTATTTGTGCCAACACGCTATCTCCAAACGATGTCACAAAATTAACTTTATAAAACTTATGGGACAGTTAGTTACTGAGGGAAAATAAAACACTTCTTTCCTTTGAAAATGTTTTACATGGAAAACTAAGAACCGACAGTAATCAGCTGTTGACTGGTTAGAATACTTTCCACGTGCTATTAGAATCATTCTTCCCATGCAAAGAAAGTAAGAAAAGAGGAGGCACAACAGAGGTAATGCTCATTTTTAACACAAAACAACGAACAAGGCAGAAGTAAGGAATGGAAGGATACTATTTCTGCAAAAAGACAGCTTTCTTACAGTGTGAACTGAGCCAAAGAATTTACCACTCTCTCTTGTTGGCTTTATTTTATTAGGACAGTGAAAAGGGGAGAGAGAAACGGGGAGAGACAGACACAGACAGACAGACAGACACACACACACACACACACAGAGACAGAGACAGAGTGAGGAACTGGAAAGGTTTTGGGGGTGTTGCTACCTGCTGTTTTACAAGTAATCATCAATTCATCCGGCCAGAGTTGTTCTGTACCTGCTGAGCTAATGTCCTTCCACACGCCCCTCCCCCAAGCAGGTCCACCAGCTCTTCCAGTAACCAGGTGTAGTAGCACAGTAACCCAGCAAATGTTTATGCCTGCACTCAGATTTATTTGACAGTTTTACACCTTTGGGCATGATATAATTAAATGTTTTGACAGCTAAACAAAAACTGTATAAATTTGAAAGCTATTAGGAGCGCAGCATCTAGAATAAAATGAAGTAATTTGCTTATCCCTAAGTCACTTTTAGCAAGGCATTCCAATAAAAAGCAGGCGAGGGTATCTGTCTCCCCTGGTGTTTTAGCGAATTCATTCTTTCTGTGAAGGGTACTCCTTTATAAATGTCGATGGTGAGCTTAATACTTAACAAAGGCAACATGAATACAGTTAAGATGAGCGACAGAATCCTTGGTTGTTTTCTGTAATTTGAGAAACACCAATATTAAAAACTCACTGACTAATAAGTAGTATATTAGTTCAAAAGGCCACTTAAAAAAGCTCACTGACTCCTGGAAACAAGGGCACATCACACACAGCTGCTGAGGACTAGAGAAATTCTCCTCCATCCTCCCAAGGGGCCAAGCTCTGGGCTTCAGCGTTCCTGCTGCCGGCCCCAACCGGCCCCCAACCGGCTTACGGTCAGAGAAGACACTGCTTAGATCCAGAGCTCCAGGCAGTGCCGTCATCAGCAGTGCTGTTTTAAGGCCACAGACTGCAAAGCAAGCGTGAAAACAAACTACATGGTAAAGCTAAGGCCCCAGTAGATTCCTAGGATTTTGTCTGACGGTGGGAGGCTGCCGGACTCACTGTCTGGCTCCGCAGCGTCACTTTGGGCAGTGTGACAGAGGGCTGGTTCACAGTCTACCCAGAAGTCACACTTCAGTACAAGGCCGTGAGCCGTTACCGGAGCATCTGAACGCCACCAATACAAAACAACACTCGAAACTCTCTCCTACTCACACGGCAATGTTGGGAGACACTTTATCTTCAATGGAGGTAACGGGGTCAGTTGTTTATTTAAGAAACAAATCACTGGAATGTTTGGAAAGCAGTCTACTTTTCTTCTCCGTGTTTACATTTCACTTAATCATCCTTCCTGGAAAGACAGCTCTAGAGAAGGAAAATCCTGAGAACTAAATCCTGTTTAACTTACACATGGCCGAAATCAAGCAATTTAGAAAAACATTCTACAAAGAGCTTCTTACGCACACTTGCAAACGCATTACCGCATTATCGAAGTGTCTTCTTGCTCTCGCTTGCTCTAGCAGGGCACATGTCTTTCTGTATACCATATTCGGTTTCTCTGGCCTGAAACCAGAATAAACTTCTTAAATGTTCAAATATGTGGTGGTGTGCAAATGTAGAAAGAACGAACTGGGGACTTGGAAGCTAAGAGCTGGAACCCAGCTTTATGGATTATTTTAAATAATGGAACATTTCAATCAGGTCATTTGGACATTAGTTCTGACACTTAGGATCTTTGGGTGATGGTGTATGTTTGGACACTTAGCGAACAAAAGACTCAAAGTTAGGAAATGAAATGAGAGCCTGATGCTACTAGAGGACCACATACCAAACGGTGGTCTTCTTCAATGACAAATAATAAAAGTTATTTCTTCTTTAAATACCTGGCAGCGGGTATTTAAAAGTGCCACCAAATATATCCAATAAAAATGTACATAACTGGGCTGGAGAGATGGCTCACTGAAAAAGGACCTGAGTTCAATTCCCAGCACCCACGTTGTGGCTCGCACCCATGTGCTCTCCAGCAGCACAGTGTGCAGGGGCTTCTGGCCCCACACACTCATATTTAAAGCAACACATCTTTTAAGATGCACGTATCTTTCAGAATTTGTGATTACCAAGGCAGCCAGCAATAACTGCCCCAGCACAGTTTAGCTGAGAGCACAGGAGAAGGAACACAGCCCACGCGCCCTCCCCTCGGCAAAGGCGCCGCGTAGGAAGCAGTTAGGCAACACGGTGGCAGCTCTAGGAGTCTGCAGAGCTTTGGTTGAGATTATCCGGACACACAAGCATAATGTGCTTAGTAAAGATACACATTTTGTAAACTGGAGCCTTTGTTTTATGCACTGCTAAGAAATGAAAAGAGCTACACAAAATAAAAGCTTCTTATGCACAATTTCAAATCTATCCTGACTGGAAGGGCTTTTAGACCTTTTGGACATAGAAGTATATGTAAGGTGAAACAAACAAATACAAATTATTTGGAAAACACGTCACAGTCCACCTCTGAGTGTTCAACAATAATGAAAGGTGCTGATGTCCGTGCTGTTCCCACCTTGAAGAGCACTGGGAAGGCTGCCTTTTAAGAGGAGCTCTGTGACCTTACAGGCAGAGCCTGTGCAAATACTGCCATTCTGGAGAGTGATTACACGTGCCCATTAGAACTGCCCAGTGTTTTGTTCGTGTCTCCCCGTGTGCAGCCATCCCGCCTTAACTGCCTTAATACCCCCACTCTGTCAAGGGGTCTTAAATTCCACAAACTGCACGCGGTGTTTAGCTACCAAGAGCTCCCACGAAAAGCTCCCGTGTTGAAAGCTCGATCTGCAGACGGGCTGCTGCAGAGCCCCCGGCTCTATCACGGCCAGTCCACTGTGAGGGCTGAGGGTGTGGGCCTGGCTGGAGGGAACAGGACGTGGAGGCATGCTTTAAGAAAGGTGCATCTTGTCTCAGGACCCTTCCCCTCTGTCCCCTGCTGCTCCTCAGGAGCACTTTGGGCCGACATGTGTCCCTGT
Organism: Psammomys obesus; assembly: GCF_907164565.1. Classification (NCBI taxonomy): domain Eukaryota; kingdom Metazoa; phylum Chordata; class Mammalia; order Rodentia; family Muridae; genus Psammomys; species Psammomys obesus. Next base: position 14,174,719 of record NW_026596244.1, on the reverse strand, counting down.
CAAGGCATTCTGCCTCACTGCAAGACCAGAGCCAATGCAGCCAGATGACCTCCAGATCATGAATCAAGTGTCTTGTAACAGTGATGAAAACTGACTCAACAACACACTGTAAGGAAGATGGCAGAAAGCTACGTGGTGTCACCATAAGGAGGCCGTGAGCGTGGAGGGCACATACTTTAATCTGAATTAAATATCACGTGGGGACATTGCTTAACTGCACACCTATGCAAGCATCACAGAAGGCCTCATTAATAATAATTTAATGCTGTTATCCATCGGCTACGCACTAATAATAACTTAATGCTGTCATCCATCGGCTACGCACTACGCTTAAAGACTTACACTAACTGGAACAATACTGACAGTACAAGACAGTTGGGCAACTTCTTACAAAATTAAATCTTCTCTTAATATCTAATCTGACAAGTATTTCTTGATATTTAACCAAATATAAGAAAGCATTTACACAAGAAAACTCACACTGAATATTTACAAGTGTTTATTCGTATTTGCTAAACTTAGATTTAACCAAGATATCTTTTAGATTAATGACACACTGTAGGATACTCACATGATGGAAATCCTTTTTTTTTTTTTTTTAATTTTATCAATGTTGATAAAAAGAAATGAGTTACTTCAAAGGACAGAGACAAACTTTAACTCCATATTACTAATCACAGGAAGTGAATCTGAAAGGCTACACGCTGTGTTGTTCTGACTAATACGAGAGGCTGGAGTCAGAGCTATGGAGTAATAAAGACAGCAGCGGTCTCTGGGATCCTAGCGGGCAGCAAGCTCAGAAGAAGGCTCACAAACTGTGGTGCCTAAGGATTTTCATGGCAGTTAGACAATTCTGTGTGAAACTATAATGGTAGAGGTTGTCTGTGCATTTGTGAACCTGAATATAAACTATACACTTTGGCCAACAATGCTCAATGTAAGAAATACACCACATTGAACAAGATGCTGGCAGTAGGGAGAGGGGAGCAAGGAAAATGGGAAGTAAGTGTGCACAAGAACTCTAAACTCCCATGTGGCTCTTCTAAAATTGCTCTAGAAACGGTTATCTTTAAAAAGGACATATATATGAAGAATATGAGTATAAAAAGAAAAAGTTAAAGGGGATTAAAGATTGATAAGGAACTAGACAGAATTTCTAGACAGGGAAAGTAGCCACCAAATTTAAACTAAACTGAGTAATCTCTAGGTTTGAAATAGTAGAAGGAAAAAAGAATGGTCAGAAAACATGAGAGCGCTGGTAGAGCAGGTCAGAGAGCGATTATAAAGCAGAACAATTAACAGGCCAAGGAGCTGGTGATGCTGCTCAGTGGAGACCCTGAGTTAAAGACCCAGAATAAACACTTCACAGCACAGAACTGTAAAATAAGAAAGAGGTTTTTGGTCTCCTTAGCTTCTGGCACACAGCAGACAGCACCTTCAACATACGGTGCTGGCCTAACTGGATGTTTACATGTAGAAAAATGTAAATAGATCCATACTTATCACCCTGCACAAAACTAAAGTCCAAGTGGATCAAAGACCTCAACATAAAACCAGACACACTAAATTGGTTAGAAGAAAAAGTGGGGCAAGAGCCTTGACCTCATTGGCACAAGAGACAACTTCCTGAACAGAACACCAACAGCACAGGCTCTAAGAGCAACCATCAATAAATGGGACCTCATGAAACTGAAAAGCTTCTGTAAAGCAAAGGATACTGTCATCAGAACAAAACAACAGCTTACAGACTGGGAAAGGATCTTCACTAACCTTATATCTGACAGAGGGCTAATATCCAAAATATATAAAGAACTTAAGATGTTAAACACCAACAAACCAAGTAATCCAATTAAAAAATGGGGAATAAAGCTAAACAGAATTCTCAATAGAGGAATACTGAATGGCAGAGAAACACTTAAAGAAATGCTCAGTGTCCTTAGTCATCAGGGAAATGCAAATCAAAACAACCCTGAGATTTCACCTTACACCCATCAGAATGGTTAAGATCAAAAACTCAAGTGACAACACATGTTGGAGAGGCTGTGGAGAAAGGGGAACCCTCCTCCACTGCTGGTGGGAATGTAAACTTGTACAACCCCTCTGGAAATCAACCTGGCGCTTTCTCAGACAATCAGGAATAGCGCTTCCTCAGGATCCAGCTATACCACTCCTAGTTTCTGAATCTGAAAGAAAAGCACAGGAGCTGGGGTCAAAGGTATTATGTTCCTATAAAGAAAAGAGAGTGTTTTTTACCTTTACAACTTTTTAGAAATGAAAGGTAGAAGGAGAAGTTCCAATATGCATCCTAAAGAAATTCTACCCTGAGTAAATTAGGGGGAGAGATAATATCAAATAAAGTATTAATGACTGACAACTTCAAAGAAGTTATTAAAATGCAAATCCTTAGATTCGGGATACAAAATGAACCCAAACAGAACAATAACAACAAAAGTAACTCCATGTGTAAATAGATTATAATAAAATGAAAAATAGTAGACAATTGAAAATATTGTTCAAAGCAACTTAAAAAGATAAGACTAAACAGTTTCAAAAGCTAGAAGTTAGGTAATAGTTCCCAAATGTGTGTGTGTGGGGGGGGAAGTCGACCTATTAGCTAAGAGTGAGGAGAATAAAATCATCCCAGATAAAGATGGCTACTGCAGCTACTAGCCTGCAGGTCTGCTCTATCGCCACAACTCCCATACAGCCTGCCTTCCCTCAGGAGGGTCTGACACCAGAGCTGAACCTCGCTCTGTTCAATGACGGCATCTATTCTCCAAGTTCTTTTCCTCCTCCTGTTCCTATGTATGTTCAACTCAGCTGTACCCTGTAGTCTCACGGAAATCAAACTTTATAATGGAATCTGACTTCTATTCAGATTCCTCAGTGTCTTCTTCCTGAGACATGACACCTCCCTTGGGTCCACTCCCAGCTGTCTCTAGTCTATTCCATAATGACGAGACTAGAACTCATTTTCTAAGTTGGAGCTTCAGTCTTCCACTCTTCCCAAAGAACTCTTACACGCATCTCTTCACTAATGAGAGGGAGTGCAGCTCTTTATCAGAGACTGTACTTTGGGCCAACGTAACTTCCCTCTCTTCTGCGTTTCTTTTCTGCTCATGTGCTTTCCGTTGCTAGAATCAAACTGAGATGCATGTTCACAGACACCCACCAAAGGTCTCCAATAATGTGCCTTCACTTCTACACCAGGCCCGGGGAGGAGGGGGGAGCTGGAGACGATGAGCAACAAGCCTTTCATTTCTTTGCCCCAGTCCTTGACTGCCGCTTCCTCCACTGCCCCGCCAGCACCCTCACATGCTCTGCCTGTCAGCTAGTGCTCACAGGGCCTTCGAGGTCTTCTCTCACTGACATCTTATTATCATTAGAATACTTGGAGCTACAGAAAAGCCTGCAAAGAAAGCTAACACCATTTTTTTACGTTGTTTTTCCAAAGAAACATAGGATTTTTATTTTAATTTACTTAAAACTAAATACAACATCTCACTTCCTCTGTGTGTTTATAAACCGTCAGTGTTGTGGGAATATTTCTGGAATGAGCACTCCCACAACAATGACAGTGGAAGAGGGGAGATGGCGCCAGCGGGCCGAGGCCAGGGCAGCTCCTGAAAGGCTTCAATGCTGGGTCCAGGTTGCGTTCTCACTGTAGTCTCTAAACCAAAAGGGGGGCGGGCAAGCAGGCCAAGTTTACAGAGCATACATGAGAGTCAGCAGACTGTTTTCTCCAGGTCATCCTGTTCCAGGCAGCAAGAGAAGGAGGGGCAGGACAGACAGTGCTGAGTAAGTCAGTGCGTCAGGATCTAATAAGTGATCTTTTCCACCTAATTATTCATCAAAATAACATATTTGAGGATGAGATCAGAAATGCTGCAGTCGCATGCTTATTTTAAGCCACACAGGGAAGTACGCGTTCAGAAGGTAGAACAGTTTGGAGATGGCTTTTAAAGCACAGAATGCACGTGGTTCAGCTGAGTGAGTGGCAAAGGCTTCTGGTGCACTGACGTCCACGGCAGCCCGCCATTTTGTTTGCTTCCATTCACGAAGAACCCAGATCCATGATTAACTATTTAGCGTAACAGAATAGATGACATACAGTAAACAGGTTGACCAAATAAAGCAAGAACGCTAGTACTCTGTAGTGGCTGAAACAAACAGGACTTGATTAAAAACCCTGGGGCGCACAGCAATGTTTTAGTTCTAGACGTAGGAGAGAGGAGAAGTCATATCCCTAACAAACTGTATTGCAAGTTGCCCTGAGAACATGTCCAGTTAGGAGATCATAGGTCAGGGATTTTGACACAAGCCACTGTGGATAACGTAATTAATCACAACTGTAAACTAACGCTCCATTTATAGGAGCTACAGGTCTAGCACGTAGCACATTCATTTAAATGACTGCTCCACAGCCATTAGGAAGTGTCTATCTTTCTTCATTTCTATGTGTACACAATGTAACCTTGATTTTGGAACTTGACACTCATCTGACCAAAAAAAACCCCAAAAAAACAAAAAAACGGAAAACCCTGGTGCTGAAGAGATGGTTCAAAGGTCAAGAGCATTTACTGCTTTGCAAAAGGCCCTGGGTTCCATTCCCATCGCTGCTATGGTGGCTCACAACCATCTGTAACTCCAGTTCCAGGGATTCACTGCCCACTCTGGTCTCTGAGGGCACGGAGGACACACATGGCACACAGACACACAGCTGCGAAATGGCCCTTCACATAAAGGAAAATAAATGTTAAGTTCAAACCTTTCTAAAGCTGACATGGTCTGTTATTCTGAAGCACACAAAAGCATGCCAGTCATTAGAAGAATAAAATACTATTAGCATGGTTTTGCAGACTTTACTTGCACGCAATAAGGTTGCTTTTCATAAACTGGCTGTAGCCTTGACTTCTGCATTTGAATAAACATTGTGCCTCACCAAAGAAGAGAAAGGCATTTTTATTGATTTTTTTAAAGATGTCATAATGGATGTGAATGAGTGCAGACTCTCTGGTCAGGTTTCCAAAAGGGCTGCTCATACACAAATCACAACTCCAACATAAAAAATGTCAACCTGTAGAAAGCTTTGTAACACAGGGACAGATAAAGCAACCTGTGTGTGAGCTGCAGGGGCAGGACAGAGAGGAGATGCGTGCCTGCCTTGCAGACAGCCAGGGAGACTGGAGGAGTTCTGGTCAGCGCAGCACACTCCCAGCATTTAGGGTAGGTTTACCACAGACTTAAAGCAAAACCCTGCCCTAAACACTATTTCTGCAAAAAGAACGGTAATAACGATGCCATGCGATTAGTGAGGGTATCAGCAATTGCTCATAAAACACAAAACACAGGCTTCAGAAGAGAAACTCATTAAAATAATATCGTACATATTCCTATTAGAACTTGTATATTAATAATTTCTTACGCATACTTCTATCCATTAGGAAAAGACATTCCCGTAAATAAATGTTTACCCAAAAAATGCAACCTTAAATGCAGTTGTTCTCAATGTGTAGGTCACGACCCCCTCAGGGGTCAAATGACCCTTTCACAGGGGTCGCCTAAGACCACTGGAAAACACAGTTATTTGCATTATGATTCATAACAATAGCAAAACTACAGTTATGAAGTAGCAACAAAAATAATTTTGTGGCTGAGGTCACCATAACATAAGGAACAATATTAAATGGTCACAGCACCAGGAAGCTTACATAAAAAATTCCTTAATTAGAAATATTAGCAGGTAAAAATCTAGCTTTACGCTTTAGAAAAGGCACTTGATGTAAATGCTAGGACAGAATGAGTCTTGGGTTATTCGGCACAGTCCCACAGAGGCCACTGAGCCTCCCCTGACAACGGTATGTGTCATGGCTAAGAAGGTCAGGTCTCAGAGTTCAAGGACTGGCTGTGCAGTGCACACCTCCTGACACCAGGACTTGGGAGGTGGAGGCAGGAGGGCCAGGGCTCACAGACACCCTGTGCTATGCAAGGAAACAGGGAAGACGTAAATTTAGCACAAACAATCACGCAACTACCCAACCGACTGCCTGGTTCTGCAGAATAGCAGGCCTCGTCTCTGGGGGCGGTCCCGGTGCTGCACGGCAGGGGCAGGTGAGCGGGGCACGCCCTCTGCCCACCAGCATCTGCACTATCACCGGCTGCAACCGAACACGCTGAACCCTTTAGGTTTGCACCCTGACACTAAAAACAGACTGTTGGATCTTACACTGCCACAGTTGTGTTCATGAAGTCCAAGCAGAAGACAAGGCACCAAGTCCATGTTCAGAGACACAAGTGAAGACTGAAATCCATTCTTGAACAACCTGGATTCGCCAAGGATCATTCAACTCTGCTCTGGAGAAATCTGCCAAGTACCGATGGACGAGCCGTCATCAAGTGACAGTTTTCCTTCCTCCCAAATATTACTTTTCTCTTGAATAAACGAAAAACTTAAATCCTCCAAATAAGAGATTTCATGAAAAATCACTCCCTGGCTAGCTCTGTAGACCTCCAGAATCAGTTTTCCGGGCTTTGTTTTGTTGAAGATTATCTGATGTGTGTGACCGTCTTGCCCGTGTCTGTGTGTGTGCACCACGTGTGTGTGACCGTCTTGCCTGTGTCTGTGTGTGTGCACCACAGGCGGGTGTGCTTGGTACCCGGAGACGTCAGAGAAAGATACTGGAGTTACAGGCGGTTGTGAGCTGCCACGGGGAAGCTGGGAACTTTCAGGTTCTCTGCAAGAAGAAAAAGTTCTCCTAATGGCTGATCCCCTCCCCAGCCTTCTGAATCATGGCAGAAATATTAAATATGGCCTCAAATTAAAATATGACTATGGAATTTGTAAAAATTCAAATTGTGCCACCCCTTCCTCAGAGGTAGCGGGAAGGTAGGTAGGTGGTCGAATCCTCTATGATGTTGTCTTCGTCTACCAGCACTAAGGAAGAACGTGTTATCCTCTTTTTGCCGTGTAGTGCAATTGCCATGACCAAGGCAATGTAGAGAAGAGTTTCCCTGCCTTATGGATCCAGAAGGTTAGAGTGTGTGGTGGGAGTACAGGCAAGGGGGCTGAGAATTTGTTCACATCTTGAACTGCAAACAGAAAGCAGAGAGTGCACTGGAAATTTCATGGAGTTCTGAAACCTCAAAGGCCATTTCTTGTGACTTCTTTTTTCCAACAAAGTCTCACGTCCTGTACCTGTCCAACATCTCTCCCAACCAGGGACACCCCAAAATCTGAGCTCACGGGCACATTCTCAACAACCCATCAGAAAGGCTGGGTAGTCTGTGCTTTAAACACACCATTGACTTGGGATGTGACTGTCAGACCCTCCGGCCCCGCCCTTTATTCTCCATCCCCCTGCAAAGGGACAGGGCAGGTGAACCCCCTCCTTGCACTCTGAAATGTATATGAATACAGCGTGAAGCCTCCTTAAACAGAACCTTAGCATTAAATCTCCCAAACAAGGACACTTCTAAAGAATCAGGGTGAACAAGGTATTTAATTTTGTACCTTTAAAATAAAGACTTGCTTGAGGAGATAAAGTACAAAAGTATTTTAGCTTAATCAGATTATTATTTTTATCAGACCATAGAAAATAAATATTCATGTACATAAATTTACAAAACACAAACATCATCTAGTTTTGTTTTTTTTTCCCAGAGGAAATAAAAAGGAGCTAACACAAAAAAAAATCTAGTATTCAGATGACTAATCTGAACATAAGTTTTCACGTTTCTCTCTTGCAGGCATCTGGCTCAGCCTCCAGACTTCACAGGGTTGACTAAGCCCCACACAGCTGTTCCCATTCTGAACCCAAAGTTATAATCTTATTTTCTGATTCTGATGGTACAGATCTTAGATAACAAGTCTCGAAAAGTTTACAAATTATCACTTCAAAATGAAAAAAAAATTAACATTCATGGAATATTCAGAAGAAAGTTTGAAAAAAACAACTGCATATTGAAACCACTGTAGACAAAAAGAGAGCAATAAAACTAAATACAATAAAATTCAAAGTTGAACATAGAAAAGAATAAAAAGCAAGAGAAAAAAAGAACTGTGTAATGTAAAGTCATCTTTAGAAAATTAGACTTGACAGCTATTACAATTAGATTAGAGAAGGTGCTGGGGCAGGGAGTCATAATGCTAAAATAGAATAGACTTGTCTTTTCTCCAGCATTTGCTGAAGAAAGATTTCCCCTTCTCCTGTACAACAGATCACCTTGAACAAGTTAAGCCCATGTAAATATAAAATACCTGTTTATATATAAGCCAAAACCCCAAAATTCAGACCTGTAAATAAAAGTCATACCTATAAATTCATTATACAGAATCTTCTTACAGTTACAGAGAGGCACAGGCACACAGGCGCGCGCGCGCACACACACACACACACACATACACTTCACCAGTTAAAATGCTGAACAAACTTATTTAGTTTGTAAATTTACTATTTTATTTTCTGCTACAAATAACTTGCCTGACTCTGCAGCATCTAAAGCAGAAAGAACACAGTTGGGAGATTAAAAAGACAGAAAGAAAAAAAAAAAAGAAAGGAAATGGACAAGTAGGAGAAAGAAAGAGGAAGACAGACAGAAGGAGGAAGAGGGGCAAATTGGCTTAGTCCAGCTCCCTTGGGACAGTGTGCGGAGTTACCAGACCAGAAATGAGAGGCTGAAAGCCCCCACCAATAACTGGGGGCGGCTAAAAGTGCTGCTTAAGTGCCTGATGTCTGTGGAGAAGGAGGGAGGAGAGGCTTGGGCCTGAAGATGCCAAGTGCATCCCGCCAGCAGAGTAAAAAGGAAGCATTAACACAGTCTCTGGGGAGGCTGAGCAGCTAGCCATGAGCCAGAGGGCAAATATGGCAACGGCAGAGGCCCAGCAGCTGCATAAAGGAATAAAGAAATAAAGAAACCACAGGAAAACTGGCAGCGTGAGGCACCCGCGGCTGGAAACAACATAGCCATCCTTCCACTGCCAATGGGTTATTAATCAACACCTAACATGCAACACACTAAACTTGCTCAGCAGCATCACTTAAGCTGGATTTAGCCGTGCAAGGGTGTCTGCTGAGAAGACACCCTTGCGCCTGCTTCCCTGTGCTAGTTTCTCAATGATCGGCATCTCACAAGGCTCTCCAAAATAATCACAACAAAGAAAAAACAGCCAAAAATACTTTATAATTCTATCAAGACTCTGTACAAGTCTTTTATAGAGCTTAAGGTAATAAAGTCAAAGAGAATGCATATCACTATTTCTTGTGCTGTGTATTAGTGTCCCTATGAGAAAGAGAACTGGAGACACAAAAGCCCTTGAAGGAACTTCTGAAACAATATACCCTCAAATTACCCTTGTTCATACCCCACTCAAGAAGGCTGGGGATGTCACTAGGAAGAAGGCTCTGTTACACTTGCTAGGAAGCCCAAATAAGATTCACTCTTTTAAAGACATGTCAGTTCTAAATTTAGCACAATACCCAAAGACAAGACTTCCTCAGCACTTGGGCCTGGAGTGGCTCAGAGCCACTGGCTGCTCCTGCAAAGGACCCAAGTTCAGTTCCCAGCACCCACAAAATGGTCCACAACCGTCTGTAACTCCAAGTCCAGAGATCGGATGCCTTCTTCTGCCACAGCTTCTACAGGATGTACATATAAGCATGCAAGCAAAAGACACATACAATAAAATGAATAATTTTTAAAATAAAAAAACTTACTCATCACATCATTTTTCAAATTCAATACATTTCACTGGCCTCAGAGTAAGTCCCTTTTCTCAGAATTAACATAAGTTATGACTAACACTATGAAGAAGAAGTCCTACTATTTCTGGAGATAGAGCTAACGCAGAGTGCTTGCATAGCATGAATGAGGTGCTGAGTTCAATACTCACCATCATAAATATGATTTCCAAGCTTATGAAACAAAACAAAACAAAACAAAATCTACCCCCACAAGAATTTCAAGCAATTAAAGAAATCAAACTAAAAAGCAAGAAACATCCTAGACTAAACGATGTGGGAATTCAGGACATGGGAGGGATGTGAAGTGAGGGTGAGGTAGTTCAAGGAAGTAAAATTTAAGGTGGTCCCAACAATGTGTGCAGTATTTGAGCAAAAAGCATTTGAGAGGAAAACAATAAGAAACAGAAGAAATAAAGGAACTGTATAACGGAAAGTTATCTTTGGAGAATCAGACTTGACATTTATTACAATTAGATTAGAGAAAGTGTTAGCGGGGAGAGGGAGCCATTTTCAGAAATAGAATAGCAAGACGGGGAATTTCAAACTGCTCAGGCTGCCACTGAGCAGGTGTCTTGAACCACAGCAGCTGAGGGTGGAGGGCTAAGGCTGGAGTTCTGGAACGAAGGTCCTAGCGCATCCGGACTCCCAGCTTCAGATGATCACCTTCTGGCTTTGTCCTCACAGTGTGGAGAGAGACCTTTGGTGACTGTTGTTCTTTTATAACGCCTTCAGTTCTCTTGATCAGGGCTCTAGGACCCGATCTACCCTCAGTCACCACAGAGAGCCTGTCTCAATACAATCACCTGGCTCACAAGCAAACTTTGGAACAAAATCCAGTACACAGCAATTTACCCTTATCCTCCCCAAATTCTTGCCTTTATGTCACAGAAAATACATTAATTTATTCACTCCACAGCCCCAAAAGCCTCAACCCATCCCAATAACTTTAAAGTGCAGTCTCATGTAAGTAACATCTAAGTCAGATCTGTGAGAAATGATTCATCTTAAGTCAAAACTTTAGGATGGCTGTGACTCTGTGACTCAAATAAGCCATTCTTTCCATAATGCAAGGGTGTGACAGACAGAAGCTAGACACTTGCATTCTAAGAAGGAGAAGCAGAAAATAAGCAGTAATACATCTTTAAAGACCGTTGGGAAGGTTAAAGTGAGGTTATTCTGAATAAGGAGCTTACTTGAGTCAAGGACATCATCATCATACACCTATCAAACAGGGATGTTCTACAGAGGTCTAAATTCCCAGAGCTCAGGGACTCCACCATTAACCATTGAACCCAAGAGCTATGCTGACAAGACAGCAGTGTCTAGTCAAATGCAGCTCCTCAGATCTAAGAGAACAGAAACGTTAAACGCAGCTCTTTGGCTCTCGGCCACGTGTGACCAGCAGCTACAACAGACAGTTGGATCATCCCAGAAAAATAAGCAAAAAATTCTTCCGAGGAGCAGAGAAAGCTATGTAACACTATAGAGAGTTTCTGGACATAAAAGGAATGTAAGGTCCTTTTATTCATTCCTGGCCTAGGAAGAATTGTTTATGTAGAAACAGCAGTATCTTGAACTTTTATGAAAGACTCAAAAGAGTCCCTTGCAACACAGCTTTTAGAATTGGAGTGTGTCGGGGCTGGGAAACTTTCATGCTCAGTGCTTCT
>NW_026596244.1:14153995-14163302 GCF_907164565.1 Psammomys obesus | reverse complement strand
TCAGTGCTTCTGGAGGAGGGAAGGAGCTGATGCTCAGGGTTCTACCTCTGCACAGCAGGTCGCTCACGGTCTCGCTGCCAGGTGCAGCAGCTTCACTCACGCTCCAAGAACAGCAGGACATCAGCTATGGTGCACAGCCTCCGTGCTGTGGCCCCGACAGCCAAGGCTTGAGGACAGTCTAGGAAGGTCTAACTTCTACTTTTATTGTTTTATCTCTGGCTAGAGTGAAAGGGCTATTTGCAACTAGCACCAACTCTTATTCAGAAAAGCCTTAGGAAGGAGTTCTGTCTTAGTTTCGCTCTGTTTTTAGAGACTGTCACTCTAGACAGCAGCACATCTTCTGATCTGCTACTTGACAGTCTGTTCATTTGAAGTCAGCAAGAACCAACCATTATTTGATGGTCCACAGGAGAGAGGGCACTCTGACCCAAAACTCTGCTTTCTACCTTGATTCCGTTTATAGCACTCACATACGATTCCAGTCTGAGTATCATACACATTAGACAGAGAAGGCGTGCATGCCAAGCCTTGAGCTCTCATCTTAGGGAGATAAGGATTAGGCTGACTTTCTGATGTTGTTGCTGATGAACAAGACACATATGATACTTTCCCCTGAGTATCCATTTTCTTGGTGACTCCAAACCACTCTGGACTGACTTACACTCCAGGTATTTGCTGAGACTGTGGATGAAAATGCTTTTTCCCCGGAACATCTCCCTTTCCTGTTCTGTATTCTCTACCACATACCGCCCCCCACCCCACATTCACTCTTGCTGGCCTTCCTCTGCTACTCTCACAGCTGTCAACTCTAGAACTGTCTCACTTCACACGACTCGCTGCCAACTGTGAACAAACCCTTCTCCTGCTCCCTTCTTGGTAGTGCTGGCCGTCAGCCCCACCGTTTCCACACCTTGATTTTCCTTCCTCCCACAGGTCCTTCTTATTCCATAGAAGTAGGAGGGAAAGCAAATACTTTCCTCCTGAGGAGCTCAGATTCACTCTCAACAGGTCCTCAGGCATCCTTCTGCCAGGGGAGCATCTTTCTCCCACGCTCATACCTTTGTCTCCAGTAGTAACATTAGAGAAGAAAGGCAGAAAAACGAACTTCTAAGAAAGCACAGTGACGTGGCTGAATAACATATTCTACGCGACTCTGCAGGTCAAACCCAGAAAATTCTGTGCCATGTTCTACAGTGTCAATGTCCACTACAGTAAAAACTACTACTTGTTTCCCGTTGCCTATGTCTTTCTTCTTATGAGCAAAGGACCCATCCTCCTTTGCAGTGTTAGGAAACCAACTCTACTTGATACTGCACTTCCTATATTGGCAGGAGACACCATGTAATTGAGGGTTAGAAATGAGGATGCCAGAAGAGATGACGGGTCCTAGGTGAAGGGAGAAAAAAAAAAAGACTGTGGTTTCTTTAATAACCTCTCAGATACATCAGCCTTAGATCCTGGAACTGCTTACCCATTAAAGAAGACATCTTTCATCACCATTTTATCACTGTGTTTTGGTCTACGTGAAAGCTGTGAATCTTACAATGGGCACGGCAAAGTTATGGTTGTAGCACCAGAATGCTGTGTGAAGAGTCTAAAAAGGCAGAAAGAGAAGACAGAACACTAAAAGGCTACTTATGCTTAGATGTGAAATAACGTTTCTAGGGTGAGGTAGAATAATGGCTGGAAAGCATAGATGATTTAATGAGAAGTTACTGGGCCGGATGAGCCATGTTCTGTGGTACAAGCTAAATAAACCATCATCTTCAATAGTTTTATGTCAAACTGGCACAAACTAGAGTTATGTGAAAGGAAAGAGTTTCCTTTGAGAAAAAGCCTCCATATGATCCAGCTTTAAGATATTTTCTCAACTAGTGATCTCTGGGGGAGGCCCAGCCCACTGTGGGTGGGACCACCCCTGGGCTGTGGGCCTGGGTGCTACCAGAAAGCAGCTGAGCAGCCACAGGGGCAGGCCAGTCAGCAGCGTCCTCCACTGCCTCTGCATCAGCTCCTGCCTCTGGATTCCTGCCCTGCTTGAGTCCTGTCCGCACTTATTTTGATGATGAACTGTTAGAAGTGTGAGTGAAATCAACCCTTCCACACTCCAGCTGCTTCAAGACAACTAGACGTGTACTCACTACTCACTGAGGTTTTTGTCTTTTTTTTTTTTTTTAACAATGATGAGTCAACCCACAGGGAGCTCTCTGTGATTTAAACAGTACATACTATTATTTTACAATACAATACCACTCAAGGTAATGTATTAGGTACTTTTACCTTCTAAGTTTGTTTTTAACTCCCCTTGTCACTTCTCTAGTGTAGGGTCCCAGAATTAGTTATTTCAATGGACACTAACTCTTTTTCTTATCTTCAGTCTCTTTTCCTTCTTCAGTAAGAACCTGACAACTACTGTGTCAGTGATTTTCCATGGCTGTGGTAATGAATCATGACCAAAAGCAACTCACAGACGAGCTTATTTTGGCTCGCAGTTCCAAAGGGGAGGCACACATACACATGAACAAAATATCCTTGTAAACTAAGGCACAAAAGAGCCAGCATGGTTCTTTTCTGAGGAGAGTGAGGGTCAACTTCCCAATTTGGGTTCAGCTACTTTTCCCCTCAGCCCTCACCATGATGGAGGGAGAGAATGGGAGAGGTGGGAGAAGGAAGGCAGAGAGCATAGGTCTCGGTTTCCCTTGTGGGTTGTATTTTTTTTTTTTTGTACGTATTTGTGGGCCTGACAGCACGTTTGCACCACGTGCGTGCGGGTGCCCACGGAGTGCAGAAGAGGGTGTGGGGTCCCCGGAACTGCTGTCATAGGTGGTTGGGAGGCACCTGCACTGGGGCTGGGAATCAAACCTGGGTCCTCAGCAAGAGTCTCTCCAGACCTGTAGTGACTTTCTTATAAAAGCACCAGTCCTACTTACCATGAGCGCTTTTCCTTACACTTAAAAAAAAAAGATTGATTGATTGATTGATTTACTATGTATACAGTGTGTTTGCATGTGCACCTGCACACCAGAAGAGGGCAGCAGATCTCACTATAGATGGTTGTGAGCTACCATGTGGTTGATGGGAATTGAACTCGTGACCTCTGGAAGAGCAGCCAGTGCTCTTAACCTCTGAGCCATCTCTCCAGTCCCTATACTTTTCTTTAAATCCAATGATCTCCACAAAGCTCCATCTCCAAGTACCATCACACTGAAAACTAGGGTGCACAAGATAGTAAATTTGGGGAAAGATAAACAATTCCACCATAGCAGATATTAACCTAGTCCTCAACAGCAGCTCCAATGCCTCTCAACGTTACTCCTCAAGCTGAGCTATCATCTATGCTCATGTGATCATCCCTGTTAAAAGACTGTTAGATCCTCTATGGTAGTGATTATGTCAGATTCTTCCTTGTATAGTCTGAGGATTGAGAATGTTTCACAACCAATATTTGCTGAATGAAACACTAGAACTTTAGAATAAAGAAAACATGGCAAAAATTTTACTGCTTTTCTTTATTTAGAAGTCATGCATTTTAATACTCTTTCCTCCACCTCTGTAACACTGGATCTGAATTTTTCTATAACCACTAATTTTTTTAGAGTTAAAATGCAGGTTCTATCAAGCAGCCCCAGATTATGTGCACTTAATTCATGAACTGCAGACACTTGTACCTAAAGAGTGGGTGGAACACACTTCACCAGAGCAGTAAATAACTTTAGATGCCCTTGTACGAAACTCCGCCATGGAGATCACCTATTAATTTTCCCTTCTGAATATATTTTCACATGGAGAAGGTACTACCAATCATTATTTACGGCACCACAGTAGAGAAGATGCAATCTTCTTTTACCTAACAATTCCATGACTGTAATGGCCAAGTGCTCATTCAGTACTGTATCTGTATCTCAAGGAAATTTACCAGCATAAACAAAATTCTTCACTGAAAAAAATGTGTTGGCTATACGGCAGGTATGGGCAAATCAAACAGTCATAAGTACCACAGTAAGCACTCATTATTGGGAAGCCCGTGTAGAGCTGCGCCAGAGCGGCAAGTGCAGAACCGACCGCAGCGGGGCCTGCTTCCCAGGCAGATGGTGCAGGAGGGACCTCCGGAGGGACCTCGCAGCACACTGGTGATTCATGGGAAGATTAGGATCTAAACAGCGTGAGGGTTTTGTTCTAGGCTGCTCTTCTCCCTCCTACCTCCCACTTTCTCTTTAGCAACCTCCAGAGAACTTCAACTGTGTCATTTCATTGGTGAAAGAATGGACCACCTAGAAACTGTGCTCAACTGAATTACATCAGCCTGCTGATTAAAAAGTTCAACAGAATGGAGTCAACCCAAAGACCAGGAAGTACAGAAAGCAAACACGTGACAGTGCGTTCTCAACAGACCTGGAAACACGTCTATACACATAGATATCACTGTTCTGATTTAAGAAGCAGGCATTAATCCATACCAGACATAGAGGCTACAGGTTAACATGGCCACGGAGATCTTTCAAATTTATAGCCAGGTGTGGCCCTGCAGAAGGCAGAGACAAATGGTGCTTTACTCTGGGAGTTTTGAGACTAGCCTGGAAACACACGAACACATCTCAAAGGACTGCAACAAAGTTTAAATAAGAAGTTGGTAGAAAATAAATATCTATTTACTACCAAAGACGATGATTAAGAAACAGCGAGACAAACAAAATTACAGACATGAATCCTACTAACAACAGCATTAGATGGGAATAGAGCAAATACTTAAAAGGCTAGTCTGGATAAGTAACAGGAACTAACAGTTTGCTATGAAAACGCCCACATTTTAAAATTAATGCCTAAATGGGTTGCAAGTCAAAATAGGGAAAAGTTTTATGATGCAGGCAACAATCATTAAAGAACAAGAGTAGCCCCACTAATATCAGCCTCCACCATGGAAAAACTGTGAGGGACCAGGCCTGGTGTGCACACTTTTAATCCCAGCACTCAGGAGGCAGAGGCAGCCAGATTTAGAGTCCAAGACTAGTCTGCTCTACATACTGAATTCCAAGCCAGTCAGCAGTAAGACCTTGTCTAAAAATAAAAGTAAGTAAGTAAGTAAGTAAACAGGCAATCTAGGCACAAGGGCGGAGCATTACGACAAATTGTGAGCACAGTTGTGAGCACTGGGGCACACGGAAGACAGCCGCACTCCCTGTCAAGGTTCCAGTTCTCCTCACCCTGGAGATGCAAATGAAGAAATGACTGGGCAAAGCCATTAGACAGGACAATTATCCTGGTATCCTAAAGGATAAAGAAGAACCCTAAATAAAAGGACAATATCCATGTGTGTGGCGGGAGGGCTGACGGGAAGTTTACTAAAGGGAAGGCAGTGTGGACGCAGACAGACGTCCTCTAGACACAACCCAACGCTGACCTCAGCTCCACCTCTAAGAAAGCACTAGATGCTCAGTAGTTCACTGTAGCAGCCACAGGAACGAGTGGCAACAGAACTCAGTACCATAAAAGGCGGAGTTTGAGAGGAGTCATTTAATTCTTGGAGATGTCAACATCTCACCAGGAAAAATGGACAAAAATCAGCAAAGATATATAGAAGATATGGAAACAATAAACCAATCTGATTAACTGACCATCACAGAAAACCTAAAAAATAGCAAATTTAATTATTCTCAAGTACATGATTCATGAAAACACATGTGTTAAAGTAAAACCAAGCATGCTCTCCAAATGAAATGAAATTGGAAATGCAAATAAAAAGGAGAAAAATAAAAATATTTGAAAATTAAAGCAATACACATGTCCTCAAAAGAACAGAAGAAAGCTTACACAAAATATCAGAAAGTGTTCTGAGAAGAGTGATCGTGTGGAAACACAATATCCACATTTACAGACAACTTCTGAAACCACACAGGAAAGGAAATCAGAGCTATGAAAGAGGCTTCTTGAAGAGAACACAACCACTGCCAGGTTTCCCAGCTTCAGAAGAAACTGGCAGAGTTCTCTAAATTTAAAGGGAATAATAATAATAACGCTGGAGTTAAAAGCTCAATGGAAGAGAAAACAAACACAGCAGTGACAAATCTGTGCAACAGAAAGGAGACTTAGGAGGTTTAAGCAGCCAACAAGTGCCAGCATCCATGGTTAAGATGACATCAGGCACCAAAGAGCAGGCGTCATTCAACCCTGAGAGACAGCACGGTGAGAAAACGCGGTGCCGTGGCAACGCTAGACTCATCAACAGACAACTCAGAAAGAAAACATGACTGAGATCAATGCATGAGAAAGAGAAAATGTGAATAAACCTATGGTAACAAGAGAAGCTGGTATTCAGAGAGGCCACGTCTTTCCACAAACGTAAGTTCACATTCAGGTGGCAGCTGCAGTGACTGCAAAGAGGAAAGGGAAGCCGCTGCTCTGTGATATTCGCATTGTGGCTTTGTTTCTTGGAAACCCTCTGCTGTTGCAGGGCAGCACAGTCTTGACATGGGTCAGTTTAACTTAAGAGGTTAAACACCAGCAAACCAAGTCCTCCAATTAAAAAATGGGGAACAGAGCTAAACAGAGAATTCTCTGTAGAGGAATACCGAATGGCAGAGAAACACTTAAAGAAATGCTCAGCGTCCTTAGTCATCAGGGAAATGCAAATCAAAACAACCCTGATACCTTATACCTTATACCCATCAGAATGGTTAAGATCAAAAACCCAAGTGACAACACATGCTGGAGAGGATGTGGAGAAAGGGGAACCCTCCTCCACTGCTGGTGGGAATGTAAACTTGTACAACCCCTCTGGAAATCCATCTGGCGCTTTCTCAGACAATCAGAAATAGCGCTTCCTCAAGATCCAGCTACACCACTCCTGGGACTATATGGAAAGATGCTCAACCAGACCACAGGGATATTTGCTCAACCACGTTCATAGCAGCTCTATTCGTAACAGCCAGAATCTGCAAACAACCTAGATGTTTTTAGTTTCTTATTCAGCTTAAGACTTGACAAGGCGCGAGGCAACGCTATAGAGCCCAGTACTGAGAAACTCTGAGCATTCCAAACTCAGACATTTTTACAGAATTTGAAAGTATAAAAGTCTGTTTTGCATTTATATTTCTAAGGAATATTTGGAATAATTATTCTTCCCAACACAGGTAATACAGATTAACTTCAGGGATGTAACTGAAATTTTTTACATTTTACTGGGTTCCATATGTTCAGTACAAAGAGGATGTAATTTATCTAAAGGATTAAACTTAGGTGGTGTTTCGTTCTAAAATATGGAAAACACAGTCTTCTGTGTTTTCAGAGGGCATCACTTAGACAGTCTATCAAACCCACATTTAGATCTTCACTACCTAGACACGACACTAAGGCAGAGTGTTAGCTAAGACAGTCACAACCCAGGTGATACCAGCTGAGTGTGTAACCCGCTGCTCCGTCAACAAAACTGTGTGAGACAGAAAAATATCCCACCCCCCTGAGTTACTTTTTAAGCAACCAGACACTTAAAAAGGAAATGCTGGGTATAAATTAAGAATGTCAGGAAATTAATTCTGGGACCCTTAGCTACCAACCGAGTGCTGTGCAGTCTTTTATTATCATGCCCTATAGATCATCTGTTCTTAGCGCTGGCTTGTTCGAGGAGAGAGACAGCTGCGGCACCGCAGTGCTGTTAACCTGAAGCCCATCTGACTGTAATTGTAATACACAGCTTGATGTGGCTCTGGCTACGAGAAGCCAGAGGAGTGTCCGTAATAACCCGGAAAAGCAGCAACCTGCCAACAGAGGGCTGGAGACGGGGACTGTGCAGTCTGGCTCCTGACGGGCTGCAGGAAATATGATTAATGAGTAAGGCAGAATGATATCAGGAACCCGATTAGCACCACAAAAAGGTCACAGATCAAAGTGGTATGCATTTCATGAGCTGAAACCGTGGCATAAAGCTCTGTGGACTTGCAGAGGTAAACCAAAGGAGGACAGGAGAAGGCCAGTGCGCCAACGCGCCAACAGCGATGTAAACTACCCTGGCAATTCCACTGCCCACACAAAGTTAAAAATGACCAAGCGCACCAATAAGCACTGAGCTGCAGAACACTGTTCCCCACACAGGCGCACAGAGTATTTTAGCATGAGCAAGTTACTAAATTATTTCATAAAGACACGAATAAAATAAAATATTTTTTGCAATCATGAATCATACTGTGATAGCTGTTCACCTCTACACTATGCTTACATTTGACTTGCAGTTCATTTTTATTTGACTTTGGGAATATAATCTAATTTGGAGCATTAAATGTAAAGATTTGAATCAAATTCGTGAGAGTAGAAATCACTGGGAGAATTGTAAACTTACTAAGTTACTGTACATGCATAGCTAATAGAACAAAATATTATCTTATATATTATTTCATATTCATTCTGAGTTTAAAGCATGGGCAGCCAAAATTCAAATTCCACTGAAAGATGATTTACTAAGTTCAAAATGTAGAAATTTACTTTTCTTCACATCCTTAGGAAATCTCTTCCACGGGCCTCCGTGAAGCTCAGTGGGTAGAGTGCCCAGTGTGCCCGAAGACGCAGATTCAACCCCTGCACTTCATGAACCAACCCTGGGGTGGACGCTTCTCACGTTCAGATGATAAAGACAGGAGGGACAGGGTTCCAGGGCTTCCCCAGCTACCAGAGCCCACGTGGGGGTACATAAGACCCCGGCTGGAAAAGAAACCTTTCCCAAATCCGCCCGAATCTTTGCAGGTGAAAGCTGTCCAGCAAGGATGCGGTGCTGCCTTCAGAAGAGCGACCTGCTTCAGTTCACACAGCCAGTCTTAAAGGCGAAAACAGTGGCAAAACTATGAGAGGCAGCTTGTCAAATGCCTTCACTGTTAATAACAGTAATTAATATGATTAGAAGAGAACTAGTTTCCTTGAAACTAATTTTGACTTTATATGTTTGAGGGTAGGGGTGGCAGGCATCAATTAAAGGAGCTATGTGCTAACCAAGTATTTTGCCAGTGAGCTATATGCCTAACCTGAAACTGAAAATTTTAAATAGTATTTTTGAAAGCAGTTCAACAATAAAATAATTAGAGAGAGATTTTTTCGGGGGGGGGGGTAACTGGCACAGGGTACCTGCATGCAGCCCTGGCTGTCCTAAACTCACTCTGTAGACCAGGCTGGCCTCAAACTCAGAGACCCACCTGCCTCTGCCTGCAGAATGCTGGGATTAAAGGGGTGCACCACCTCTGCATGGCAAAAATGGTTCTTTAAATAAAGATGCACCCGTAGGAATAGAGGGATCTTAATGCTTTTTTTTTTTTTTTTTGGTCCTGCTGGG
>NW_026596244.1:14135682-14153985 GCF_907164565.1 Psammomys obesus | reverse complement strand
ATTAACAGCAGGCATCTCTTACTGTGAATCTACCAAAGTTTACAACTAAAAACTAAACTAGAAAAGCAGAAAGCACTGTGGGATAAAACTATTAGTGGTCTGTAAATAAAACAAGTCATTTATAAGCCAGCACGAACCATCAGTCTGCACAGAGCAGTGCAGCGTGGTCACCCTGAGAAGGGTTACTGATGGGCAGCTGCCTGGTGAACATCAGGATTAGCTGTGGCCCTGACAGCAGCAGGGACCAAACCCATTTCAGTTGCTTCCGTTTATCGTTTTCTGACTAACACTAAGAAGCAATGTCATTGGGAGCTGCTTAATTAAGTGCTGGGTCACCCTCTGCTATAGTCATTTAAAACTTTACCAGAAAGAACCTTCTAGTAGAAGCCAAGTCTGTTTAATTACCTGACACACACACTTATTTGTACTTTGAGGAACTTGGCATTAGGTTCTGAGGAAAGAATTGCATAACCACAGTTTAAACTAATATGCAACACTGAACAAACAATGATTCAAATAATTAAAACAGATTTAGTACACCAATAGATTATTTTTAGCAATATAAAAAAAGTTTGCTACAGAGAATTTCCAAATTAAGTAATTTGCTAATGGCAGCAAACTCACATACCGGCCCAGAGTCTGGCCCCTAGTTATGCCTCCACAGCCTTTCTCCCCAAATCACACTCACTTTCCAAAAGACAGCTGCACTAACCTTCCAGCTCTCTTCCTAGTTGCTGCCTTTTCTGGTTAGTCATTTTCCTTGCACTGTTTTCTTCTAATACATTAAAAGTTGCACTCTCCACTCAGCCTGTGTCATCACTTCTTAAAGGTTCTTCTGCTTCCCAATGCCTCTGCTTCTGGATGTTTCTTTACATCTTTCTGGTTGCTTCAGACTTTGTCCCCCTTTTACACTGGAGGCTTGTTTAAATGTTACCATATCTGGCTGCACCCCACCTTTAAAAATGAGGTGTTAAAACAGCAGACCTATGTGGAACACGGCTGTGTGTCCCAGCGGGTCTCCAGGAAAGGAAAGCAGGTCCTAAGTGAAAACCCAAGATGTCAGCTTCAAGTCTTCTCTATCAGCATGCCTGGGCTCACGGCGTGGGCCTGGACAGATGGCTGGAGAAATCTGACATCAGGGTCCTACCAGGGGCTTGGCGCCTTCACTGTTCAGCAGCCAAGGCTTTCTTTCCTTACTCTACTGTACACGCTGCTGTAGTAATCAGAAACCTCTGCTTTTTCCAGGAACTAAATCTCTTGTCTTTTGCCAATACACAGAGCAAGGCAATCAGACTTGGGAGAGAAAGGGCTACACGTAACTGTTGAGCCTAAACTGTTGTTTCTGTTAGACCTGAATTGTGCAGTCCACTGAGGAGGCTGGAGCTGTGAAAAGGTGGGATCCTGGGAGCGCCTCACCTTTTCAACCTCAGTCTCCGAACGGGTGAATCACAGTAATTTTGCATCTTTACAGAGCTGCTGCGGGAGTACAGAGGACAGCACAGGCACACACCACTGCGGAAACCAACCTGCAGCCTCCCCGAGACGCCTACAGATATACTGGGAACTGTTCCAACGCCACTTTCTGCTGCCAGACTACACCCCCAAACACCGTGCAAAACCATGTATGGTGTAATCTCTAAGATCAAAACAGCACTTACAGGATCCATGCTTGATGCAAGGAATAAAAAGTCTTAGTGCATCTCATCATTTATTTTCCTGCATTATATTTGTAAAACAATTTATGACCAATTCTCTATCATTCTAATGTTACAAGATTTCTTTTCTCCAGCTTGAATTACTTTGGTTCAGACAATCCCAACAAGTAGAAAACAGTGTGAATGCTGTTGTGCCCACGCTTAAGCAACATTCTCCACCACCGAAAGCACTCCTCCCCTCTGTGACATCTAGATGGTATATTGATTCCTGGTGTCTGCTCCAGACTGAAAGCACTGGCATTCGTCAGAGACAGCGATAAGGAAGTGCCGTCTGATCAACAGCAGCCAAATGCCGGTAGTCAGCTCCAGGTCAAGACGCTGGCTATACAGTCGACACGCGCGTTAGGGAGGTATCGCACCCATAAAAGCACACACACCAATCTACCCCGGCATGGGCGAGGGTGCAGCGCCTCTGGCCAGCAGCACAGAGCAAACCTGTGCACTGTGACCCTGCCACCCTCTCCCCCGGACGCCGGGGACACACGTGGTTCCAGAGAGCAAGGCCACCCACTCCCCCGGAAGCCGGGAACACACGTGGTTCCAGAGAGCAAGGCCACCCACTCCCCTGGAAGCCGGGAACACACGTGGCTCCAGAGAGCAAGGCCAAGCTCTGAACTTCCCCGCTGCCTGCACTGAAAGGGAAAGGCAGGAGCGTGCATGCTGTGGGCTGCGGGCCTGACGTGCAGCTCCTCTGCGTGTTCTGAGTGGACAGGACAGCACACTGTATGTTTGCACTCCAAGGGAAAAAAAGGGTTTTCTTTGTTTTTTAGCTCAGACTCTCCTTAGTATTCCTTCACTTTAAAACTTTAAGTTCTAACTATTAAAAAATAAAGTATTTTCTTGTTTCTTGATAATTCTTGATTTTTTTTCTCCCAGTCCTCAATTTTTGGGTGGATGTTTGCCTTTGCTGCCTCCTGCTTTCAGGAGTTACACTGTGCCGGGTGCGGAATGACTCAACAACGGGCCAATAACCATTAAAAATCCAGCAGTGTCCTTTTCAGGGCTTCTCTAGTTTTAACCAAGCACGCGGGGTTTTGTTCTGTAAACTTGTCTTACTGAGAAAGCCTGTGTTAACGTTTTCCTCATCACCGAGGACGGAGAGAGGAGAAGGCTGCTCGGGAAAGGCTCTCCTGCGAAGCGTTCCTGTGTGAGGCCCTACTAACCACAGCTCCAAGGGAAGCTGGACGGTGACTGCACGGCACATGGTCCTACATCCACCCCAGGAGAACAAGACCCGAACACCCCCACACCCACACCTCAGTAACACCAGGCACTGCGCACATGCACTTCTTCCCTTTATGTCACTGCTGGGCTGGCCTCCTCACTGAAATCCAGCAGCTGTAAACACGCAGCCCCCGCTATGAACATACTGATGTACTTTCCAGCCTGAGCTCTGTGCACCAGCCAGGCAAGCTACGAACGGAAGTGTCTCACCCTCACAGCACCTCAGTTTCCCCCTTGTAAGACAGCAGTTGTGCGACCTGTCTTGTTAGTACACGAGAAATGCTTACAAAAATGCCTAGCATATTACGAGCACTCAAGAAAGAGGCGAACCTTTAAAGCTGCACAGCCACAAAGCAGCTGAGCTTTCACAAAGGAAACGTCATTCCTGAACCTCTTAGCCATTCTTTATTTTGGGGACAGGACATTTATAAAGACACCTACCTTCTTTATAACATCTTCCAAAAGGAAAACAAACAAACAAAAAAAACAGTGGCTCTTAACTATACCAAAGAGGCAGGTAGAATATAAAATCAGCGCGTCTTTACAGAAGAGAGTAAAGGCCCTCCACACTCTACGCGTGCTCTGTAGCATGGCAGACAGTACAGCAATGTGGGAGGGAACAGGGTCTATCCATGACCCTGCTGTTTGGCTTTGAAATTATAAATTAAACCATCACGACTCTTGAAACACAAACATGTCACTTTCAACACCTTTTCACCTTCAAGTATATTTGCCCTTTTCAACACACTGACAACATCAATCCATAATCACATACGGTGAAAATGTCTTAAAAACTTGCATTTCTAAGATGACATTTTTATACTACTCCATTCACAATCTTTCCATGCTAAAAGACCGATCCCAAAGCGACTGCAGAGGAAGGGGTGCTCACTATAATAACTCAACATCAGAAAAAACTCCCCACGTAACGTGGGAAAGATTATCACATGTAAGTGCAGCTCTGCGTCAGAGCAACTCTGAAAACCAGCTTTGGGGAAATTAAATGGACATAAATAATTTGATACACTTTAAAGACAGTCGGGCCACATTATCTCCTTAGCGACAGGATAAAATCTGTTCATGCCCTAAATTACGCTTCACACACTATGTTGGCCTCAGATTTCAGAGGCTTATTTAAACAAACAGTAATGTCTGCTAAATGTATGCTCTGGGACAGATTTTAATATAATTCTCACATAATCGTCATTTGTATACACAGAACACAAGCTACGCTCCTGAAAACGTATGAATAAGCAAATATTTACACACATTGCTTAGATTTTAGACCTTTCCACTACAAGCAATGAGGCAGTTTTGTTAAATAAGTGAACACTATTTATAGATGCAGAGTAGAATTTCCAAATATGCAATGCATTTAATTTAAAATAATGTAGCTAATTCCAAAATCACTAATTTTGTTAATATTTAATGAAAGCAGTCAGCACTCGCAGGACCCCTCTCGTGAGCTTGAAGGGCATCTGAGGTGTCTGAGTGGCCAACTGCTGCTTCTCGGGACACAGAGGCTTCACGGTGTACCTGGGTCTTCAGCTCCCCCTCTTTCTGACAGCCCGTTTCACTACCGCACTGGACGTGCCTGCAGCTCTTTCTAAAGGAACTTGGTAATGAGGATTCCCTTCTCAGACAAGAGTAAACAGCCTCAGAAATGTCTCAAAACAGAAAACTGGGTATCACCACAATTGAAGGAAATCAAGGCAATAAAGGCACTAGATCCCAAAGAGCTTTTTGTTTTTTTTTTTTTTGTTTTTTTTTTGGGGGGGGGCGGGTACGGGTGACGGTGTGCGTGCGCGCACACACACACACACACACAAGTACACCTGACTGGGAACTGGAGGCTGACATCAGGATGGCTTCACCCGTCGTCTTCCACTCGCATTTCTGCTCAGGGTCTGTCACTGAGCTCCCTTTGGGCCTGTCCCAGGACCTGCTTGTCTTTCCACAGCAGCCCTGAGGCGCAGGTGTGCTTGACCACACCAGTGTTTCCCAGGGGCGAGAAGACCCCGATCTGGCCCTCACACCGCTCAGGCACCATCTTTCCTGACCGCACAGGCACTCCTACGCCTTGGCCCATGCTACGTCTATGCCTATGTTTTCATGGCTATCATCATATATGGTTGGAGACGAAAGAAATTAACTTTCCGTTTTGGTTTATCTGCCCTCCTCTGCACTTCAACGTAAAAAAAAGAAAATCTGAAAATAAGAATCATTGTTGATCATTCAGTGCGGCACAAAAGTAGCCTTACTTATATGTATATGAAAAACCATGAAGCTACTAGTTAAAATAGTATTTTACCCACCCAACAAAATTAGATGACACGTTTCTTATAAGTGGCAGTAACAGGCCTGGAGAGATGGCCCAGCTGGAAAAGGCTAAGCTCACAACAAAAATATACGAGATGGCAATAATCTACAAGCAAAATTCAATGTGAATAAAAAATCCCGTCAGAAATTTTTGATTGCACGTAATGTCTGGCAGCACTGTTCTCATTTATTTTGATAAATATTCTCAGCAAAACCAGACAGCCTTCTAAGAGAGGGAAGAGGGGTAAAAGCTATAGGGCAGCAATGAAGGGAGCCTGCTGCCTCGGCTGCCGACCAGATCGGTGTGTGAGCACCACGGCTCACCACATCAAGTGTGCTCATCTACTGGACAACAGTTCCACAGATGGAGCAATAAGAAACTGGCATCTAAAATAGGCCTTCCCGCCTTATTAGGTCTTTAGTAATAATTTTCATAGTAGAAAACACAGAAATGGGAATTTTCACTGTTTCTGGGGTCCTGGGATCAAACGTGTGAAGTAAGCAATCTCCCACTGGGCCACATTCTGAGCTCAGGAAAAATGGTACAATTGTAGCAAATTACAAAGTGCAGGGAGTCTATGTGAATTCATCTTCTAATAAAAGGGAAAATGAGAGCACAGGTACAAGAGGCAAATATGGAGTATGTAAGGACTAGAATCTGAACAAAGAAAGGCACAAAGCCAGAGAAAAATGACTACACAGAAAAGGCAAAGGCCACACCCACAGGCTCCTCAGGCGGAAAATGGCAGCTGCTGCACTGGCACTGGCGCCCGTGGAAGGGCCAGGCACTACTCTCCCACGGCCTCCACGCTCACCACGCCTAGAACGCACAGGCAGGATGTCTTGCCCTGACACTGGGAAGGAAACTGGATGGGGCGTGAGCTTTTCTCAGAAAACCTTTTCTGCAGAACCAGGCGGTGACTGCTACCTGAGGGTGAAAATCAGGCTGACCTAGCCTTCTTCTGGGAAGAAAGGCAGTGCTAAGAGCAAGAACTCGGACACTGAAGTTTCCACACACTTATTGAGTGGCAGGTGCTGGAGGCAGTGGACGACATTGATGAGCAGGAGTCCAGCATCAAGGAGCACAGTGAAAACACAAAAACGCACAGTGCGGCTATGGAAGGACCGTGAGAGAAAAGGACACCCTCAGGACAGGGGCCGAGAAAACGACTCCATAAAGGGGTGACACAGCAGAGAAGCTACGGTCTGAGCTCAGGAAGAAGGGCTCCAGGCAGGAAGCGCCTAACTTAGCATCAGATTTGAAGAGGGATCCACCCAGCTGTGATGGGATCCCGGCAATCCAGAGGCTGTAGGAGCAGCCGAGGCTGAGCCTATCTGCTCCAGGCTGAAAGCAAGAGGGAACAGTCACGCTGGACAACCTGGAACAGGAACTCTTGCTTTGTCAAATAAAAATGCCCTTAGAGGACAGTAAGGGCTAGTTACTGTTCGCTATAGTAACAATGTTTCCTTGAATGCATATAGAAAAACAAGTACAATAATTTTTAACTTGTCATCTAGTTTATTAAACATATTATTTTTAAATTTTAAGCTAAATAAAAAATTTATTTAAAAAGTTAAAATGTGTTAAAGGTAAAATGGTATTTAAAAATTCTTAAACTCACGTGAAAATAAATCAAATTTATTTTTTAGAAGACAAACGTATTTCAGATAGTTACTAAGAAACATTACCTTGGACAAATCTCTGAAGTTGCTTGGCAGGGTAAGATCTAGTTCTTCTGACTCATAATTAGTGATGACCCAGGGAAACACAGGGTACTGATTTAAGTCATTATAACCCCGTCCTGGGAAGGAAAAAAAAAATCTGTTTAATTTAGTGGAAAGCATGAGAGATTATTTAAAGTAACAAGAAAAACTACTATTTTGGGTTCTGGTCACTGCTGTTAGAGTTGAGTGTTACCTCATCTGGCCTTGGCAATCACACTGTGAAACCGGCATCGTTACTTACACACACTTGTGATGAAAATACGTAGGCTCAAAGGTTAAGAGCCTTCCTCAAATCACATGACTCGAAACACCAAAAACATACTCAAGTTTAGGTATGTGGTCCTGATGTTTATGTTGGCAAATTTGACCTTGTTATCTGAAAGCCAATTCCAAATAAAAGGCCCTTTCTAGAGAAAGAAAGCGCTGGCTAAACGCTGAGCATGCTCTCCACACGCTCTGCCATCGAGTGCACTAAGCCAAGAGCATGCTCCATCAAGACTAAAAAAGAATTTATTTTGATAGAAAAATTCAAAATGACAATCATTTTCTCTGTTACCAGTTAATCAACCAACTAACCAAAGAGTCACCACTTTTCAAGTAACCAACCAGGCAGGCAGTCAGCCGCGCCCGCAAGGACGGGGCCGCGGCTGCCGCGCGTTGTGCGTGCGCTGCGCAACCCTGGGACCGCCCGAGGCTCGGGGCTCGAGGCTCTCGCAGGAATGCGCAGCACCCTCTCTCGCTCCGCCCCCACGCTCTTCCACGTCTCCTTCCAAGCTGGTGACACAGTGACTGTGCCCTCACTGAGACGCTCTAAAAATGTGCATCCTGAAGATGAGGCGGCCTCTGTACGTTACAGAGTTTTCTGGCCTCAGCAGGAGCGCGTGAGGTGGCTGCTTTTGCTGTCAAGATGCAGCCGCGTGAATCCCGGGTCTATGGCTATCTATCTATAGCCTAGTTCTGATGAAACTAATATTGAAAAGATTTTATAGCTGAAGCACAGGGCCCAGAGACTGTTACGACTGCTCAAAATCCTTTCTTACTGCTTCCTTTAATTTTTCTCTTTCAGAAAGACGCTGCTATCGTACCACACAATGAATATTAAGGTGATTCTCTAGACAGACGACGGGCGAACGGCCTGATGTAGTTAACAAGGTCTTCCCTCGCTCTTCTTGGGCTTGAGGTTCATGAAGACAACCCAATGACCTGGAGAGTCTTACAAAACTTGTAAGTGTGGCATGTGTGTGCAGGGCCCTTGAAGCCAGGAGTCAGGAGGAGGTACAGCAAACACTGCAGGTGGAGCCTGCTGGGCCCCGCCCAGCCTTACGGAACTCAGCAGGAACACTTTTAATCCACAGGTTATTTCATTACAATTCTACGCTCTTAATTTCCATTTTCTCGGAAAAACAAGCAAGCACATTAGAAATCATCTCTCCTCACCTTCCACGTTCTTCTCGGTATAATTTAGATCTTAGTAGGCAGTAACTCTATCTTTGATAGTCCCAAATAATTAAAAGCTCACTGTATTCAAAGAGAACAGTAGGCACTGTATCCATACTGTCTGCAGTGCCTGGACCTTTCACTCCACTAAATGGAACACATAGCTACTATAGTAATCCTGACTGTGCAAGGAGCCATGATCTGTGTCAATCTACATGTGGCACAGGTAGCTGCAAAAGAAATCTCACTGACCCCCAGCCCACATGCTAGTGTATATTCTAAACAAACTATTACTTGTACCTTCAAAATGTATTTACTTAAAAGGCACTGTAGAACAACAAAAGCTATCTGAAGCTAGGATCATTAAGAGCTCCTTTACAACTGTTACTAGACACACAATTAAATTCAGTTAACTGACTTACTACACACAAAAGTGTCCACTAAACGTGTAAATCCTCCCATCCCACAGTACTTAAAAATTCGTTAACAGTTATACCATTAGTACAAAAGTCAACCTAGTTGTTCACATTTTATCAAGCCTTGTCCTTAACTAACTACAAGATGGCTTCCCTGTAATTTAAAATTGAGCACATCAGCTTCTCACTTTTTGTAGTACTCTGTTTCTCCGTTCTTGAGCAGGACCTTCTTTTCTTTACTGAGTCCTCGAGGTCCTCCCCATCATAACTGGAGTCCCAGTTCCTCCTTCCGTTTCTCAGGGTTTCTCCTGCTGTCTTGACCCGTCTGCCCTCCCCTATCAGTTCAGAAATTAATGTCCATCTGGAGTCCGCACAGTCCATATAGCCAGTCATTGATGACGGGAAGACAGTCAAGTCACAGCAAGTCCCCAGGCACCCAAGCCTTACACTGATCCTCATCTTTCCCTACCCCCACCCCATGACAGGCTTCTCTGTGTAGCCCTGGTTACCCTGGAACTCCCTCTGTAGACCAGGCTGGCCGGCCTCTGCACACCAAGTCCTGGGATTCCAGGTGTGCATCCACCACCATCCAGCTCTTAGAAGACTTTAGTCCTTACTTTACAGTAACATTTGACACAGGTCACCAATGGTTTCCTCCTTTTCAATCTGGACTCTCAAAACATCAGATTCATCTCACTTTCCTCTGTTAACCCCGGGATTACTTTTTCTGTTCTCTCCTTCCTTCCTTCCTTCCTTCCTTCCTTCCTTCCTTCCTTCCTTCCTTTCTTCTAACCTTCCTTCTATCCTTCCATCCAACCCTCTTTCTATCCTTCCAACCTTCCTCTTCTATCCTTCCCTCTTTTTATCCTTCCTTCCTTTCCTCTTATACAAATACTTGTCCTGAACTCTGACCTCACTATTTTCTTACCACCTTTCCTGCTGATCTCCTTTCTCACTCAGCAATTTCCTCTCTGTCAGCAGAACACAGTCTAGACTGTGACTATTCTCTGGCTCCTGCCAAATGTTCTTTCAGGAATTTCACAGAGATGTCTTGTCAGGATAGCACGAGCACCACACTTGCCTAAATTTCTGTTAATGTATCAGTCTGCCAACAACAGGGTCAGAGGCCAAGTGCGTCTATTCTGATGACCTCTCCTCACCACCTGCAACCTCGTTGGCTGCAAGCCACATGGCCGTGGCTTGTGCACTTCTACACCAACGGGCTCTCAAAGGCTCTTGTCATTTCCAGTTCAGGCCCTCAAGACATTTACAGGTAACTGCTCCTGAATTTAGCCCTTTGCCTAGTCTGTCTACCCCAGTGTAGAAACCCCCAGGTTACTGCCGCACAGCTCAGACGCCACATACTCTCAAAAGCTCTCCACACCGTCCCAGTGAACTGCCAACTCAGACTGAAGGGGACCTGCTACAGCGTCTCCACACTAAAGTGCCTTTTTCTTGTATTTTTATGGGAAATATCTATTGTGTACACATACATATTTGAGAACATAAATTATACCACTGGCTTTTCTCCAGACACTGTGCTTTGTATATGTGCGATGCTTTTAGCTTCACACAGGCTAACTTCTGACCTCCCACCATCTTCTCCATTGAAACAGCATCTTCACATGAGTAATGACAGCATTATATTCCAAACTACTGTGTAAATATAATTTCCATTCCTTCTTGCCTTCTTAAATTCTATATTCTTTTATTCTATAATCACAGTTTAAGCACCTCTAATCCAAAGCATTCAGGCATCGAGTTTCGGTCTTCAGAGAACCCTGGATTTGAGTGCTTGAATTAAGGGTATTTAGCTCATGGTCCATGCACATATTCCAAAATCTCTGGGACCTGCAATCATTGTTGTCCTAAGCATTTCAAGTAAGGGGTATTCAACTTGTACTTATATTATGAAGTAAAGTAACTTCTCCGTGAGCAGAAAAGTACCTTTTCTTTTGTATATCTTTTGTGCCTCAAATATATACCATGTCATTGCTGAAATGAAGCACAAACGTTACACAAGCAGACTCCGTTTGCTTATTCTAGATGCAAAGTATGAACACATTTCTATTCTTTATTCTTCAAAAAAACAGTTTCAGTGGGTGATTTTCAATATTACATGATTATACATCTTGTAAGGACCATTTAATCTTTACATTTTCACATATGGTTCTTCATATGAATATTCATTTATCATACTGTACTGTTTCATCATATAACTTATTTCTAACATATTAATAGCTCTTAAATCTTATAAGGTTCTTCATTCCTACTATCTTATAGTAGTTCTATTTCATATTACATAACTGTAAATTCTTTTCTCTTTTTTGGAAATGTTTAATCCTCAAGTATTCAACCATTCACATGCAAAGTTATATATTTTATTAGGAATCTACCTTCATAAGAGACTCAACCGGCAATAAAAACAAGCTACTTACATTGCTACTAAAATAATATGAGCATATCACAGTGGACATTTGTGACCAAAACCAGGTCCAAGTGTGCACTTAATTTACCTGCTATTGTGTTGAGAAACATCAAGTACTCGAAGTTTGAAATCTCTCTGTGCTGCCACCGCTGAGTCATATTTGAAGCCTTAAAGAGCTGACGGGGAGTGGCTAATGAAATACGCCTGCAAAAAAGAGCATGAGAGAAAACAAACATATTAATTAGACTACAATAATAAATCATGAATTATCTATACTCATACAATAGTCTTTTTTTTGGGGGGGAGGGGGTTGTTGAGAAAGGGTTTCTCCATATAGCTCTCGCTGTCCTGAACTAGCTTTGTAAACCAGGCTGGCCTCGAACTCACAGAGATCTGCCTGCCTCTGCTTCCCTGAATTTTGGAATTAAATGTGTGTGCTACTATGCCCGGCTCATTCAATAGTTCAATAGTGTTCATGAAACCTATAATTCTGAAAATTAATATCCATGTCCGACCAATGAATATTAGCACTGTTTTGACCCACAGTTAACAGATAATAAATGATTTGTACTATCAATAAGTCTATTATATATGTCTGTTCATTCAGTTAAGCAGGCCTTACAATACTGTAATACTCAAGTTTCATAGAGACTGATTAAAACAGTGTGGTCAAAGACTCCCAACAGTGTGCAAAATTGTGTTCACACGTCTATCCACTTTAATATTATTAATATTAATCTGTATTAATCTTACAGATTAAATGTATACATTATAAGGTTATATATTATGTTTGCCCAGATTCTGTAACAAGGGGAAAGACACGTCTAAGCAATCTGTAGGATAAATGAAGACAGGAAAACTATTGAGCTTTTTTTAAATGTAGTTCCTTAGAAGACCCAGTAAAGAAATGTAAATACTTAGAACTGGCTAACAGAAAAGCAGTGGGAAACAGGGATGGGGTGGGGTGGGGTGAGCAGTACCAATCATAGCATTATTCATTCTAAGAGTATAAACTGCAAAGATTTGACAAGAAATTTTTATATTATTAGCACAATCTACTGCATAGCATTTTCTCTACAGCAAAACTACCTTCTCTGTAAGTAACAGAAGTTTGTTTCTTTGTGAACTCAGTTATGTCATGTAAATATATTTTGTTTTAATCCCAAGTGTGGGATTTTAGTTGGGCCTTCGTTTGTCCACAGCTGATAACTGTCATGTGCAGGACGTGGTCTTTGCCAGCTGGTAACGGCCTGCCTCAGGCAGCACAGAGAGGGGCGTGGTCTAGGCCTCTGAGGATGTAACTCTGACAGCCCAGAGAGAGAAAGTGTGGCTTGCGGCTTACCGTGTTGGTGTATGGTGAATGGCAGTTTGGAGCAGACAGTTGGAGAGAAACGCTTTGGGTGCAGCGGCTTGGGGAAACCGCTGGCTGTGTCTGGTGCTGACGGAGATAAAGTGCAGCCCTAAAAGAGCCGCTGACCCTCAAGAGCCGGGAGAAGTAACGGGGTCTGCGCCCCTCTCCCACTAACCTCCTCTCTCCTACCTAGGGTTGGGGGTTGGAAGGGACAGGCTTTGAGGAAGCCCGATAGATAGTTTAACACAAGCGCTGCAGCTGCATTGGCAGGAGCCCGCCGGAGAGCGACGCCCAGTTCGGGGCCCGGGCCTCTCCAGCGTCTCCTGCACGCTCTTCTCACGCTCTTCTCGCGGATTCTTTTGAGACCCAACAATATGATTGTGTGATCTTATACAGAAAAGGTGTTTTATCTAAGAAGACACATTTAGGTTGCTTCTGGTCTCACACTTCTGTGCTTGTTGCTAGTGTACACTCCCACCATCTCTTTCCCTTTGGAGATTCTGGGTTCCTCAACTGTATCTTCCACGGTTTTTGTTTGTTTGTTTGTTTGTTTGTTTGTTTTAAACACGCTACCAAACTCTTTCCCAAAGTAGCTGGATTGCTAAATATTCCAATAAGCAGTTCTGAAACCACCCCCACATCCTTGGACACCCACCACTGTATGTATTTTATTACAGCGGCTACGAGAGGAGCCTCGTGGTCCAGTGCCCACTGCGGAGAGTGGCCTGGCCTCCTGCTAACCAGCCTGTGTTTCTGTGGTGGTGACACTTTTTGTTCTTTCAGAGGATTTTCTCAGTTTGTGGAAATACCTTCCTATTGCTAGTCAGTCCAGTGTTTCAGTCACAAATGTACGACAGAAATTGTGTTTTCTGTGTCTGTGAAGAGGTTTTCGTCATTTTGTTCTTTAAGCAATATATATTTATTTCCAGATTTAAACCTATCTTCATTTCTAGCTACTTGTTAATAGTTTATCTATACTAATGAGTTGGTTTGGTAAATTTTATCAAAATAATTTCGTGTCTGTGTTCACAAGAGTTACTGGCCCAAAAGTGTCTGCTTTCTGGTCTGCGGGCACTGCCCATCCCAGGGTGAGTCAGAAGACATTTGCTATCCTCTGAAATTGGAATTTGCTATCATTCTATTCTGAACATCTGCTATGATTCACTACTAGAGATATAAAGGCCAGGGGCTCTTTTAATAGATGGTTTTAATTAATAATTCAATTTCTTCACTTGTTATGAGCTCATTCAGATCTTTAATTTCGTATTGAGGCAGTTATGGTAACTTTTTCATGGGTTTGTCGAGGTAAGCCTGCTGCCTGATTTCCCTACACTCTACTTTGTGTCTCTCCCACCCTTTCAGTTTCATGTGGGGGCCACGTGATGCTGGTTCCTTCAGCCATCTTCTTTTTCATAGGTGCTACAGCCTCCCAATTTGACTTTCTCAAACAGCAGCTCTCATTTCAATGGGCTGTTTTACTGTGTTTGTTCTACCTGTTATAAGCTTTATTATTCATGCTATCCTGTTACCTTTGAATTTAGCAGCTTAAAACCCTGACATGAGACGTTTCTGTCATCCAGACAACATGTTTAAAGTCCCTCAATCTCCTTCAACTGTGTCAGCCACAGCCCAAAGTTTGAATGTGTCACAGCTCTGTTGTAGAAGACACAGGAGTTGGCAAGTGCACCAAGAACTGACGGCAAACATGGCTGCAGGAGACAAAGAACAAAGCCCCACATCTAGGTGGTCTCTGAAGGCTGGAACAGGAAGGAGACAGAAAATTCTCTCTCCCCGCCATGTCTCATAGTGCCTCACTCTAAGGCAGCTTTGTAACTCTTTGGACTGTTTAAATGGAAATGGCCCCCACAGGCTCACGTGTTTGAACACTCCATCCCCTGTTGAGGCCAGGTTAGGAGGTGAGGCCTTGTTGAAGGAGGTGTGTCACTGGGGTGGGCTTTCTCAAAGCCCTTGTCTTTCACAGTGAGCTTTCTGTTTCCTTCTGTGGATAAGAATCTTAGCTCTCAGCTCCTACCACAGCACCTGACTGCGCGAGGTCACGACCTCGAACCTTCTGGATCCACGCATGCAAATTAAATGCTTTCTTTATGTTACCTTGGTCATGGTATTTTGTTAGGGCAAGAGAAAAGTTTCTAAGACAACGCTGATATAAAGAGTGTTTTCTTGGTTAATTTTCTAGTAGAAATTCAAACGATGAGATTGAAGAAAACTTCCTGAGTGGGAAAACTCCAATGACTCAAGTGAAGCCTTTAGGCTTATGCAGTAACTTGGTGTTAAGTCTCAGAATCAGTGCTGCACACGTAAGGAGCATTCGTCTGCAGATCCGGATATTTTGGATCAAAAAAGCCACAACAGGAAAAGTGCTCATAACTGCCATGTGCCACCAGAGATGGGCTACGTGTTTAGCACAAGCATCTCCAATGTCTTACATCCCACTGGCTGATAAGTCACATGTTTAGGTCTTAATGTCCTCACATGCAGTGTTATCACATCTAAACTGAAAATCTCAGAAACAACAAAAATTTTGCCCCTGTTTACCAAGTATAGCTTGCTGATACTGTGTGGGGAATTCCCAGCTAAACTACTGCGGCTGTGAACAGGCACCGCTCGGTCTTACCGACTTCCTGTGCGAGCTAATTGTATGTAAATATTACCAACCCTTGGACTCACATTCCCTTGGATCTGTGTTTTAGTTGTTTTGCTTGTTGAGGGGAAGTGGTTCTGTCCCTCCCTCCCTCCCCTCCCTTCTTTTCTTCCTCCCTCCCTCCCTCCCTTTCACATCTGTAAAACAACTGTCTTAACTACAGTGGTTTAATTAGTAAGTTTCCTGTTGATGTTGAGACTCCTTGGGGTGTAGCCCTAATTCCTCTTGCCATCAAGTCTCTCCCCAGATGGACTCCCTCATCTCACACATGGGACATGGAGTCCCAGGTGCCAGGTCTCTGCATATGGTTTTAGGTATGTTCAGGAATCTAATTTCCTATTCAGCATTTACAACTGAGCATTTCTTTTGAGTTCAATTTCAATATAACTAAGGTCAAGCTTACTTTCTATCTTCTTCCTCCCTACAATCTCAATCATGAAGACAGGAGCATCCAATCATTGGATCTCTAGTGCTGTTACCTTGAGGAGCTCAAGCCAAGCCTTGAAAATGTCTATCTCCTTTCATCAGTCTCCAAATCCTAGTTATATTTCCGACAACTCTCAAATTGGTAAGCCTCTCTTCATTAACATTACCATTATCATTCTGTTAATAATTGGATTTTTATATCAACCTCTCTTCCTAAGTCACTGTTAGTTGCCTTTTAATATTTCCCTAGAACAATGAAAGCTCGATCTTGTTTCGGGACTTCTGTAAAACTGTCCCTTCCTAACAGTCTTGTGGGAATACACTTACTTACCCACAGACTTACCTCCACAGCTACTTAATTCACAGATGTGTTGGAACATCTATGGACACAGGTGTCTACGCTGTATATTGCTACATATCTGACATATCTTAAGAGCTGAAAAGCTATTTCAAAAACTGATTAAGGGGGCTGGAGAGAGAGCTCAGAGGTTAAGAGCACTGTCTGCTTTTCCACGGATCCTGAATTCAATTCCCAGCCACCACATAGTGGCTCCCAACTATCAATAGTGAGATCTGGTACCCTTTTCTGGCATGTAGGCAGAACACTGTATACATAATAAATAAATCTTCAAAAAAATACCAGAAAAATTCAAAAAAGTACCAGTGCACATGTACAACTCTAGAGTTGATTGAAAAATAAATTATTAAAAAAGATTAATGAATTAAGACTTTCGTCATTCATTGACTGTGACAAAACACTACAAAGAGTCCCCAGGTACAGCCAGAGACGACATCAGTAGAAAAGGCCTTTATAGCCGCGCGCGCGCGCGTGCGCGTGTGTGTGTGTGTGTGTGTGTGTGTGTGTGTGTGTGTGTAAACTTGGCGTTGCTAAGGATTGAACCCAAAGCCATGCTTGTGCTATGCAAGTTATCCACCAGTGAGGCATGTCCCAGCCTTGTCTTCTGCATGAAATGCTATTATCTAGTCAAAATCAATTCTGAGAGTGTACAACAACTATTGTATCTGGTCTATAACAACTTTGCCATTTTCATAGGAAAGTAATGACCTGAGACATTGTAAGAAGAGATGCTTAGTTCTCTAGGGGGTGGGGGGTGGGGGGGCTGAGCTGCCCTCAGTGGCTCACTGAGGTGAATACAGCGGAGCAAGGCTGAGCCCCACAAAGTCCTGTCTGAGCCGCCTGCTCTATGGAAGCTGTGCCCACCTTCTGCATCCTCGTGAGAAACAGCACATGGAGAGAGACTGGAGAAACACAGCTTACTACCAAGAGGCCTGCTGCAGAGCCCCACGCCCAGGGCCGCTCCCGCCTGCCTCAGGACCACCGTCTGCACATGCCACCTCAGTGACATTTGTCACTGCATAGCACCATCAAAGATGAAACAGACGGGTAAACACCAGCTCAGGGCAGGGGTACGGCCCAGTGCTAGAGTGCTTGCTTAGGATGCTCAAGGCCCTAGGTTTTATTCCCAGCAGCACAAAAACAGTGAGATAAAAAATCCAACTCAAAAACTCAGGCATGCTAAAAGTAAACTGTCATTGCTACTCATAAACACCTTTCAACTCAGGAAAATTCAACTCACAGTTCGCACTTCTACCAGATTTTAAGTAAGCTACTGAGCAGCTACTGAGTATTAGCAGCAAGTCAATGACAGAGAGAGACAACAGCTTCAACATAACTAGCTTACAGGCCTAGGAAAAAGGCTCTGCCACTCTCCCAAATCCTACACAATGAGACAGATATACTGTGTACTAAGAACTAAAAACACTGATGGGAGAAACCAAACAAGGCAAGTGGAGAGCTAGTCTATGTTTATGGATTATTTAAATGTCCTTTTTCCTTTGTCTAGGTAAGAAGTTTGTTCATTTTAATTTTTTCAAAAGAATCAACTTCGTTGGGCATGGTGGCACACACCTTTAATCCCAGCACTCGGGAGGCAGAGGCAGGCAGATCTCTCTTGAGTTCCAAGGACAGCCTGGCCTACAAAGTAAATCCAGGACAGCTAAGCTACACAGGGAAACCCTGTCTCAAAACCATCCCCCCACCAACAAAAAGAATCAACTCTTACTTTTATTGATTGTTTCTAACAGTTTTTAAAGTGTCTGTGTCATTTATTTCTGCATTGGCCCTTATTTTCTTTGTTCTGATTTTGTGCTTACTTTGTTTTAAAAATAAAAATTAGTCGCTGATAAAAACACTGAAAGGCTAATAAAAAATTCAACCCACAATTATAGTGCTAAGTTACCCCAAATATGGTTTATGAATAATTTAAAAACATTCCAGTGTTCTACATAGAAGTAAGGATGATCCTTCACAGTCTTTATTATACTCTAACACAAAAGTACATTCTTGACGAAAGTTTATAAAGTACACATACTGGACAGCACACCTCAGACAGGAAATATCACAGCCTTCCTATAAGTACTTGAAGCCACCGCTCCCCAAAAGTGACCCGGTGCCCTGACAGCTGCCTCGGGCGCTGCAAGGCAGTCTGCTCTTGCCGCCACTACAGCCATCCCTCAAGCTCACTGCTATGCGCCCTGCCGTGTGGGCAGGGCTGGCTTCTTTCCCACCCGAGCCCATC
>NW_026596244.1:14114408-14135672 GCF_907164565.1 Psammomys obesus | reverse complement strand
GGCTGGCTTCTTTCCCACCCGAGCCCATCATGAAGGGTGCCCCTCCCAACACTGCGGTGCTCGCTCTGCAAGAGCGGAAGCAAGGTCTCTGCTCCACCCGGGAAGAGCACAGCTGGATTACAGGGCAGGCAGGAGCTGCAGATACGAAATCTCACATTGTTCTCCAAGAGTCTCCCAAGTGCCTAAACCGATTTACGTCCTTTGCAACTAACACTCCAATCATGGACATCTGAGTTAATATTGGGATATCACTTGTTTTTTCGCCATTTTGTGATGAGGATATAGTGATCCCACATGGAAATACATGCCTTTTCCCCAAAGGCAAAGTAATGAGTATGAACGAAACTTTCTGACATGTGTGCATGCACAAGAAACGTTGCTCTGGAGAGTTAGAGACCTTTTTCTTGTAGTTTTCAAACTTAAATTAAATTTACACACTTACTCACCTATTGAGAATACATTAAGAAATAATCTATTGCATATCAAGTGATGGCCCAATTGAAATCAATTTTCTTTATGTTTTTACTGTACCTTTTTATATTATGATTCAGGGGACTAAAAATAAAACATAACTTTTTATTAAGAAAAAAACCAGGAGGGGAAATTTCAAAACAAATTCAAGTATTACTACATGTTAATTACCAAGACTTCAATCACCCCAGATAACAGTACCTGGTCTGAGGTAGTCCGAAACTAGTTCCCACACCAACGCGAGGTAGAGAGTTCACCACTTTCCTTACTGTGGCGGAGTCTGGGAAGTTGAACATTACAGCAACTACAAGAGAGTTTTAAAAATCAGAATATGCTGACATCCTTTTGGGAAACCTGACTTCTTCATCAATGCAATATTCACTCTTGTGCAGGTATCTTAAATATACTTGGTGCTATGTTCTAATGTTATCATGGAAATATTCTACAGGTGTATAAGTTTCAGTCAAGGACTCCATTGCCATACACAGGAGTTTCAACACAATTACAGAAAAGCTAACAATTATCCCATTGTATAACATGAAACCGAGATTATATAGTGACAACTGTGAATATGCATATTCTATGCTGAGAACTCCAATAAGTGGAATTTTCAGAACTACTTAAATTAAAATTTACACACTTCCACACCTGCTATTAAAAGCTACAAACGTAGCTTAGAAATAATCTAGTGTATATCAAGTAATGGCCCAATCAATTCTCTTTATCTTTTTACTTCACATATTAATGTCAACCAGAAACATTTGTGTCTTGAAATAAAGTTTTTCTCTATGGCTTTTAAGCAAACTTAAAATGCTTTCTAATAATTTCTATTTAGGTAATCGTACATGGACAAGAGTATCAAGAAGCATCTAACAATAAAATACATTTGATATGTTAATTTCAAGTCATATAAAATACCTACCTTTAAGAAATGATAGTCATAAACTAATGAGAAACTCTAAGATATTAACTTATTTGGTCTCACTAACACAGCACCCGAATCTACAAACCCTCGAAGGGGGTCTTCTGCTTGGTCAGAAAAAATCAATTTGTAACAAAATTAACTATGTTGCTGTTGCTTTTAAACAATGGAATTATTAACAAGTCTTAAGTAAGCAGGAGACCGCTCACTAAGCACATACAAAGGATTCTGAAACGTCATGTCATGTAATGTTGAAATAAGGCTTCCTTATGCACCCACCAGTATGTTCAATATGGAGGACAGATGAAAGAATAAGCCACTGTAGGCTATGTCAGAAGACCCAGGCTGATGGGACCTGACAGAAAACACACAAGAGTCTTCGGTGTTCCAAAGAAGGAAAGAGAATGAGAATGAGCAAGTGACGCAGGGGGCAGGTGACCACCACTGAAACAAAGTATAAAGTAACTCATCCAGAACGATGCTTGCACTGGTGGAAAGTTCTGCAGGTTTCAGAGAAGCTTATGAAAATGTCCACTAAATGTGCTTGTGCTCTCTGTGAACCCCTCCATGATGGGGGGTGTGTGCATATGATTATGTTTTCTGTATAGATCGAAACACGGAGAGTGCAGAAGGAACAAACAATAGACACCCGCCTACGTATATATGCGAGAAACGGAACACAGATACCAAGTTTGTGCAATTCTACTCATATAAAACAATTTCCTTCAAGCTCAACATCTCCACCCATCCAGTCCTGATGCATCTCATAAGGTTCCATTTTAAATCCACAACAAAACTTTAGCTCAACTTTTAAGACAGGACAACTTAGTATCATTTTCTGACTTTTTAAATAAATAGCAATAATTTAGATAAAAGATACACATGAATCATTTGATTATATTCTCTTGTCCCCATATGCTGCCACTTATTAGAAGTAATCAAGGCAATGCTGAGGACAAGAAAACTCCACAGCTGATTCAATAGTAAAATCATTGTTGATTTGTATTTATAGAGCATTGCACCAATTCGTGAAATAGTCAGGGAAACAAAAGAGCTACAAATAATTCAAAAAGTGATGGGGAGGGGGTAAAAATCACATGATGAGGGGTGAGTGTAAGAGTCGAGGTCAACAGGGCAGAGGATAAAACTGTAGATCCCATGTAAATAGAAACAACACGGTGTGTCCACCAAGGACACCCCAAACGGGGCAAGCCAGCTTCCAACAAGGCACTTCTGCAGCATCTTACCTCTGTTTGCCATGAAGATCTCCAGGGCTGTATTTTGCAAAAGATAACGACGAGAAAAGATTGATCTTATCTCTGTGAACAGCCATTTTCCATGCAGGCCTTCTGTATATGCCAAGATCTAGTGAGAAAAGGATAAGCCCAATTAAGTCACAGAGTTCCATTCTGTTACTGTGGTTTCCCTCCAATTAACATATAAAAGGCTCTATTAAGAAAAACATTTTCTAAGAAAAATAATTTAATAGGTAATGAAACAGTTTGAAAAGAAAGGAGGAAATGCATTGTAATCCGTGAAGAAAGTAACTTAAAAAAGTAGAGTGAATTTATTAAATCTCTTATTACAATTATATATTTGGGCTTTTCAAAAAAAGTAATCTATTCTCAGGAAGCCCTATTAACTGACTACTTTTAAAATCTTATTAGAGAAACTAAGTTTCATATAAAACTTCAAAAGTAAGAATTCAAAAGAATATGCTTTTGACCAGTTATAACAAAGGATTTTACATATGTGATTGTAATTTGTCCAGTGGTGTCTTTTACCTTTTATTTTAGTTCACCACTCTCAAATATTTTGAGGTCATTGGTAAGGCCAAAAAAAAAAAAGGAAAACACAACGATCAACTGTATAAGGCAGCGAGTATAGTTTAGCCAGTCAAAGCTAAACATAGCCTGCAAACATGCTCAGTGTGCCTCAGCAGCGTGGGGCTGTCCGAGTAACTTGTTGCAACCCTTGTCATCCCCTGTGACAGACACACTTGCTTAAAATGCTTTGCAAGTCCAAGGTAGTCCTGTCTTTAGTTCTAAGCCACTTTGTTGCTTTGTTATTCAAGGTTTGTTTTCAAAAAAGATCATTTAAAAAGCTTAATTATGAGAGTCTGAAAAAAAGTCAGATTCAACACTTCTCCAAGAAAATCAAATGCCATTCTTATCAAAAGCTCATCAAAATCTATGAGGGCAATTAAGTTAGAAGTTAAGATACATCTCAGTAAAGCAACTCCCACTAAGAAATACAAATGAACAAACCTGTAACTAAGGTACTGCATGACAGGGACAAACATAAACTATGCACAGAGCAAAATCATGGCTCACAGTGACTCACCCTACACTCTACCCTTCGCTCATTTCCATCTCCCAGAGCTGAACTACAAATGAATCTACATTCTTCTATGCAAAATGCAGGTTCTTAGAAATTAAAAAAATAAACAACTTACTTCATTCAGTTATTTTTTTCTTTTATATAGAAAGTAATCTATTTCTGGTCCATGAGAAGTTAGAAAACAAATATAATTTTGAAAAGTACTATAAAAACTTCAAAGACCCAGACAAGTACTCATTCTGCAATGTAGCAACAAATGTACTTCTCAGTTCCATGACTACTACAGGAGAAAGTCAAGAGAAAGAAAAGGTGTAATGAAGAAGGATCAGGTTGGGGTTGGTTTGTTTTTTAACTCCTTGTCGACTTCTCTGCCTGGAACTCCTTAACTCCTTCTCTGACTTCTCTTCCACACCTCAAGGCAGACCTACTGTCACAGCTGGAGCGCTGTTCCTTTGTGATGTCCCAGGCAAAGCCAGCCTCTCCACGCTGGTCTCCATGGTACTGCCTATCCTCTCAAGTGGTAACACGTGTTTGCCTAACTCCCGCCTCTCCTGCTTTAAAGGGCAGAATCTAAGTTTTGGTTCAGGAAAACCTGCAAGTATATGCTCTCTGCAACCTTAACAATACCGCACAGAGCAGCGCTGTGAAATGACTGACGGAAGCCTGGCAGCCTGAGCCCACACACGGCGCCAACTGTCTCCTCCTCCTTCCTTTCTTTCTTTCTTTTCTAGTGGGGGAGGGGAACACACATACTATCATACAAGAACTTTGAGCAGTGGGAAATATTGAGAAAATGGCTCTGTAGATAAACACTCAGTTTTCTGACTTACTAGGAAAAGTAAATAGTAGTATTTCCTAATTTAAAGTAAATATTCAACATTTCCTGTTGTCGCCTAGTTTCTATGCATGTGAGTTTACCACACTGGATTTGCCAAGTGTTAAGAATATATTATGCATATTTTTATAAACTTGTAACAATATATCTAATGATTCTGCTCCTAAGTAAAATGTGACGTGCTAATAACATGTTAAATAGGAAAACAAACTCTGCCCTCAAGTTAGTGGCAGGGTCTAGCTTCCTCCAAGTTCTCAAATCCCAAAGTCCAGGTGTGTCCTTCAAGTCCATACTGTCACGCTCTTCAAAAGCATGCTGCACACCTGTCATCCCAGCACCCAGAAGGCTGAGGTGTGGGAACTGGGAATTTAAGGCTTCTCTGGCCTACAAGTCAAGATCTGTCTCTAAAGAAAAAGGGGTTGGGCTTAAACTAGAATTTGATTCATTGGAAACTAAATAAACTACATTTCTTGTCCTTTATTCAGATTAACATTGAAAGAAGAGAACCAAAATAAACAACAAGAATCCCCTAAGCACCGTGACATGCTAGAAGTACTGTATAGCGGTGCAAAACTTCCATGTTTCCTAAGCACAGAAACCTCTGGTCCAGCCGACTGCTCACGGCAATGATGCCAATGCTGCAGACATGGCCACAGCCAGTTACTGCCTTTTAGACTCTCCACCCATACCAGAAACACGTAGGCTAAAACGCTGTTCTTAACATTTTAATATATGCAGGTAGTTCTACGTTAATCAAAAATTTCCTGCATACCCTACTGTGACTTAAAGAGTGTGGTTATTTCAAAAGTCTACCTAAATCAGTGCCATCCTCCTTCACAATGCTCTATTCTAACAAACGTGGAAGCTGAAAATTACAGAAAACAACCTAAGTCCCATGCATACTCAATCTTATAAAATCTTACTCTTTTGTCACACGGTTGGATACATTTAGAAACTAAAGCAGAGCAGATAGTGTTGGAATCCCCACATCTAACATCCCTGACCTGCTCTCTTCTTCCTTGGAGCACCCTGCTACCTCTGAGGTTTATCATCCACACGTGTGTTCAGATTTCTCACACATGTGTTCCA
Organism: Psammomys obesus; assembly: GCF_907164565.1. NCBI lineage: Eukaryota > Metazoa > Chordata > Mammalia > Rodentia > Muridae > Psammomys > Psammomys obesus. The sequence goes on along the minus strand of NW_026596244.1, from coordinate 14,130,015 downwards.
AAGCTGAAGCTGGTGCTGCTCTGTATGCGTCCAGACTGAAAGAGTGTCAAGGTGTGCTTCCAAAGTTAAATATAAAGTCTCAGAATATTTTCAAACTCATTAAAACAGAAGAAGCAGAAAATTGTGTAAGATTGTCTAAGGATTCAAATTTTAAAATCTTAACAAAAAAGAGCCAAATTAAACAAACAAACAAACAAACAAACAGAAACAAATGGGAATATATCTATAGTCAACTTGTAGCCTAAGCAGAAATGGAGGCTCCCTCACTAAGGAATTTCTCCCCGCAATTGAGATAATGACATTTCTGGAAAGTGTTCATTAGGAAGGGATGTCAGCACTGGAAAACAGCAGAGGCCTTGCTGAACACAGGTTTCATTTCTTCCTGAGACAGGAGTTGTGGGCCTGGTCTGAGGCCTCACTTCAAAGTCTCTAGAGTTCAATTAAAACTGGATTAGGTAGAGGCAGACCCTTCTTTGGGACTTTCCGTTCACTGGAACTCTACATATCCTGACAGCACCCTAGACAGAGGTCTAGCCCTCCAATGAATCAGTTGCTATGGCAACCATATCATTACCATTGCTCGGCAGTTATGACCCTGAGTCTAGAAGAGCTTGAAAGCCTAAGCCCACAGCATTCTCTCTGAATTCTTATCACGTTAGTTTTATTATTGTTAGAGTGATTAGTAGTAAATTCAACTTCCAAAAATAATTTGTTCTAACAAAGTTGATTTACATATTAAATTTTAAAGTGGGTGTGTTAGAATAGCAAATCAGAATTTACACACAATATACAAATACATACTAAATTTTTCTTATTAAAAAATCAAGTCCAGCTTCTATGAGAGGATGTAATATTCTCCAAAAATGCATGTATCTTTTTCTACTCTACATATAATTTCCTATTATTACATACAAAAATTCTTTCATCATGCTGCAGTTATTCTTAGCTTTGAAGTAAAGCATTTACTTCTCCAAAAAGAATAAAAATAAAAACCCACAATTTTTTTTAGTGCAACTAGATGATACTCTATTTATACTTTCAAAGCAGATTTTAAATATCTAAAGCTATCCTTCTTTCACCATAGTAAAGGGGCAAAGAAAGAAAGGTTTTGTCACAAACAAAATACTCTCAGTAAAATATATATATTCTAGCATTCTTCTAGAAGGAAAAAATTTATGTGGGAAAATATTTTACCTAAAAAATAGAAAATAATTCCACCAAAGTCTGCATGTACAAGATCAAGAGGCAGAGCTCTATATAACTGGAATTAAGAAAAGCTATTTAAAAAACACACTATTAGTAAACCAGTCTAGCATAACCATTTTTTAAACACTTCTGAATTTCAGTAGTTTACTCATTCAGACAACCCCATACTGATTTCTGAAGAATTTGACAATAAGAACCATAAAAATCACATAATAAATAGCAAGAACAGTATTTGAAATTTTACAATATAACCATTTTTAAACCATATAGACATATTTACTGTCAAGAGAGATGTCTTAAATCTAGTGTTTAAACCATAAGCGAACCATGCCACCAAGTAACAATGGCACTCTGCCCAGCTGGAAGGTAAGGGCTGCCCGCTGTGCACATCCTAGAGCACAGGCTTAGCCCACTACAGCATGAGCGTGCAAGATATTCACGGAATCTTTAAAACAAAAGCACGTGCTCACAACTACTCTCCAATGAGGTCGCTAGGAAATATGCATGTGATACATCCTGTTCCTAACAAGTGCAGTATGAGAAAAGAAATTTAATCAATTACTTCAAAGTTAGATTAGTGATGGTTTTTATATTAGACTGCAGTTTCCTCTACAACAGTATCAGAATGAGCCTCCACTTTTCCAAATAATAGTAAATCCAAGCTGTTGTGAGGATTTCCTTGCTTATCAGCCGTATGATTTTTAGTGTTTTATATATAAGAATATATCCTTAAGCAAACTACAATTTTTTAGATAGTGGAGAATGCCGCTGCTCCTAGCGGAGCTTAAAATGGTGATTTTGTAGGACTATAATAAATACTTATGATTTTGTTATGGCGGACTATAATACTTAGAACGTCCCTAAGCTCCCCAAGCAAAACAGCAACAAAACAGAGAGTCATTAACATGAACAAAAATGACCTTTTAAATTAATTATGAGTTATTATTTAATCTTCATCTAAGGATTTTCTCCTGCAACTCTATGATGTAGCACAGCATTTTCCTTAACATTTCCACGGGTGACAAATTCAATTAAATATATTCATTACTCTAATGTTCCACTTGGCAGTTTTAGTCAGCATGAAAAATTAAACATATATTAAAAATATGCCGTATGACCTTTGTATTGATTGTCCTAAAATGGCGTTAGCCTGGGTGTGGATGCTGGGACAATTGGGAGGGAAGAGAGAAGCATACAAGTACACACACTCTTATGTTTTCTCTTCCAATTACTGAGGGAGATGATAAAACCACAGCAAATGATGTATCAGCTCATTTTATCTTATCGCTTTGGGGCTAGGTGACAATGAAGTTCATATTTCACTGGCTCCCATTGAAGATTGTGAAAATTACTTGCCCTCATGACCTGGAATTTCACTAGAAGACAGAAATTTCTCTTCTGCAAAGTAATGCAATTTTTCAGATGTCAACCTTTAGCCCAGCTTTAAAAATTAATTTCATTTATATTAACCAATGATATTGATATTTTCACAGAAAGCTCTTTGATACATGAAGCACTGACTGGCAAATTGATGTTGCTTTAGATGGGCAAAACTATTTTACTTTAAGCTGCGATGGCAGGCAGATTTATGGCAAACTGAAATTCCCATTTCATAACTTAATATTTGTGCTGGAGCAATGTACCTTTAAGCCTTTGGCCTGTAAATAATTCAGACTACTTGATTCTATTTTATTTTCAACATTTCTCAGCTTAAAAATAATTTACATTCTATATGATACATTATCAAATACAGTTTTTAAACTAGCATTTTCTATATATCTTAATGAGTAAATATTCAAATAAAAGTAATAAATGAAAACAAAGAAGGTAATCAGAAAGGTAATTATCTATATTGAAACTGATTTTTAATTCAATTATAAAATTTTATACGTGTAGTTTTGCAGGTGTTTTTGTTTTTTAAAGACAACAATCCTAACTACAACACAAAACACTGACAGGGTAGGGTCATAAAGAACACAGATGTTTTGTATTTGTTATCTGTAATAGTACACAGGGAAACGGTCAGCTATAAGAATTTGCTGAGAAAGAACAGAATGAACTTAGAAACAAAGCTGAATTCAAATGGACATACTGGGGTTTGAAGATATCATTTAAAATGGAAACACAAAGCCACAGAAAAAGGTTGCCATTTGCTAACAACACAGGAGCTGCAGAGAGGACCTTCAGCATAAAAGATTTTCTATGACTGATTCTCCAAACAAGGACCATGCACGAAGAGGACCTAGACCCCCTGCTCAGATGTAGCCCATGGCAGGTCAGTGTCCAAGTGGGTTCCCTAGTAAGGGGAACAGGGGCTGTCTCTGACATGAACTCAGTGGCTGGCTCTTTGATCACCTTCCCCTGGGAGAGCAGCCTTACCAGGCCACAGAGGAAGATGATGCAGCCAGTCCTGATGAAACCCTGATGAGACAGGCTAGGGTCAGATAGAAGGGGAGGAGGACCTCCCCATCAGTAGACTAAAGGGAGAAGAGGGAGGGAAGGTGGGACTGGGAGGAGACAAGGGAAGGGCTACAGCCAAGGTACAAAGTGAATACATTGTAATAAATACAAATTAAAAAAAAATAAAAATGGTAATGAATTTTTTCCTGTATAGCTACACCCCAAAATAAATGTTATGATGTAACTTAAAAAAAAAAAAAACCTTTAAAGTTATAGTAATAACACCACTCGCAGCCCTGCAGCCCGGTATCCTAGCATGTTCTGAGTAACTCGCTTTCACACCTGCCTGGCAGTGACTGCCACCGCAAAGCCCCTTATTTTACTGGTAAGGCGCCATGGACATGGGCATCTACGCTGACAATATCAGAAAGGCGCTGGAAGAGTCACTTCTTTCTATATGAAAAATCACTTCTGGATTTTTATGGTGACAATATACAAACTATTTTTCTCCAAACATATTTATTTGTTTATTTCTGGGATGGCACTCTCACTAAGGCCGCAATAGAACTTTTATGTGGTGCAGACCTAACCTGGAATGATCTTTTTATTAATCTATCTATTCACTTATTTTTTTGTGGTGCTAAGATCACACTTGAGGTCTAAAACATGCTAGACAAGTATCCTACTTCTGAGATACCGTGTTCTTTTTGAGACAGGGTTTCACTGGGTGGTTCAGGCAAATCTTGAACCTTCTACCTAGCAAGGATGATGCTCCTGCCTCTGCCAGAAAACTGGTGCTAGAGGCAAAGCACTGCTAAGCCAGCTTCAAAGTTACATTCCTCCTTAGACATATTACTAATACAGTAACAGTGCTGTCAATTTTTAACTTTTTCCACTGAGATTGGTCATGTTCAGTTACTTCTCAAAAACTCAGGAAAATAACATACACCATTTCTGTGTTCAAAGTACAAAAATCTTGCTCATTAATCAACAAACTGAGTTTCTATACTCATGAATTTTTATTATTTAACACACATACATGCAATGTACTAATAAAACCACGGATTTTAAACATATTAGAGTATTTTATGACGTATGGCTTCAAGTAGCCAAGAACACGTCGTGTTCTCAAAGCCAGCTCTTCTCCACACTCAATCTCAACGCCAAAGGCAGACAAGAGCTTTTCCATCTTCAGAGTATGGTAGGTGAGGTCTGGTCTGAAGAAAAGGTCATGTCCCACTCTGTTTCCTGTCAGTCATGGCTGAGTAGCTTCGCCACACCATGATGGGCTCAAACCTTTGAAAACTGTGAGCAAAATGAATCTTTTTTCCTCTTCCCCATGAAAATTCTTCCCTTGATACCTGAATACATCCTAACAGAACAGCAATGTCAGCTTAACGCAAGACAACTCATTCTCTTTGTATCCACTGCACTATAATGCAGCCACTGAAAGTTTCTCTTCTACCCATGTCACCTAAAATTAATTAAAGGGAAAACCTCTTACTTATCTTTAAGAAATGTTCTTTTGCTGTTTAAAATAGCAAGGAGAAGAAATAAAAACCCTGCAGAGCAAAAGAAAATGACGTGGCTGCAATGAGCGGCCTCCCTGCGGCCCCCGAAGAGCGCTTGAGGGAGCTTTCTTCAGCTTCTCAGCTTCGTGCACCCTGCTTCCCGCTGAGGTCGCTCACAGGACACAAACAGTATGCATTTCTACAATGGAGTGTCAAGCTAAATATTTTGTCCATGCTCAGCTTTGGGTATAATCTTCTGAAAACTGTTTTCTTACAGGATATACAACCACAGCACTTTATGAACACAAGTTAGGCAGGATTCTAAGTGTTAACCTCACTTCCCTGAGAAAATCCACAGTTCAACATCACTGCTGCTCATACTCTACTAAGTTACAGCAAGACGAGCCTGGGTCATTTCTCTACAAGCACCTGGGATCACCTCAGAACTATGTACAATACAGAATGATAGATGGAGGGCCAGCCCAGCCTCACAAAATAACTACAATCTTATTTTGTGTTCTTGGTTATGGGAAGGGGTGTTATATTGAGGTTTTGCTTGTTGAGAAAGAACTTAAAGTTGGGTGAGTTGGGACGGGGAAGGTTTGGAAGGACTTGTGAGAGGAGGAATATGATCAAAATATATTTATATTTACAAACTGTTTTAAGCAATAAAATATAATAAAAGGAAACAAATCCTAAGAGCAGATTAACATAAGCATAGTGTCATAGTATCGGGTTCGATTCCTGTGAGCAAAATCACCTTGGTGTGTGGGAGTTGGGGAGAGTATTTCATTTACAAGTTCTAATCCATAATTTGGGGGGAGCCAAGTCAGGAACCTAGAGCAGGAACTGAAGCAAAGAATGTGGAGGCACACTGCTGTGGCTCACTGCCCCAGGCTGGCAAAGCTACTTTTCTCTTACAGCCTAGCACAGTGCGCTGAGCCCTCAGACACTAATCAGCAAGCAGATGCTCCACAGACAGGGCCTCTGATGGAGGCGGCTCTTCAGCCGAGGCCCCCTCCTCCCAGGTGACCTTTGTTCAAGGTGACACCAGCTAAGGTGCACACATAACAGACATACAAAGACAGAGAGGCGAAGGAAACAACTATAACACAACACTACCACGAAACTGTCAGGTTCATGAGTCAGAGTGCTTCCAATTCTGACAAAGACCAACAGACAGCTCATTGCTCCTGAATCTGAGCAATACTGAACACAAATGCAGGAAGTAGCAGAGGAGCTGCTTTGAAGATGTTATATACAGAGCGGTAAGAGAACGAGCCTGAAAAATGGGTAAGAAGGCCAGTGAGATGGCCCAGTGGGTAAAGAGCTTACCACCAACCCTTAGGACCTAAGTTTAATGCTCGGAAGCTGCATGGTGGAAGGAGAACTAACCCCTGAAAAAAACTCTGCTTTGACCCCCAACACACATGCACCTCACGCCCACTGATGTGGTAGTGTACCATGAGCAAAGACTGGGCAGGGTGCACAATATGAAGGAATCTCCCAGCTGCTGCATGATGCTTTCCTTCCACAGGGAATTCAGTGCTCCAAAGTAAAGCACTTAAAATGCCAGGACAGAGCTTCAGACTGGAGAGTGCTGCAAAGTCCCAGAGCTTTGGAGACTGCAGGAATTACCAGGCAGCTGACTAGCCCATGTGTATAAAAATTTAAAAATAAAACATAAGAATAAAAAACAACCAAAAGCTCTCGAATTGTCTCCTAAAATTGCTATGAGCGATACCAAGAGCTCCACAGCCAGAGGAACAGGCAGCACTCACTGTTCACAGCTCACTGGGTAGAACACTTAGAACCTTACTATATCCCAGAAAAACGCACATGAATATTAATAGGAACCACAACTGGATTAAATTCACCACAGCTAGCATTCAATTAAAAATGACCATATTGCACAAAAGCAGAAAAACATGACTCGTAATCAGGAGAAAAAGTAAATTAAATAAAACTTCCCAGAAATGACACCCACGACAGCACAATTAGAAAAGGATATCTTATCAAACTAAGTGTGTTTTAGGGTGCAACTTATTTTTAGGGGTAAGGTGATTTCATAATGCTATCAAACATTTCTTTAAAACACACTACTGCCCTGATTCTTTATGAACCCAATGGCAGTGCTTTAACACACATGGAACACATCGCTGGGTGCAGTAATCCAGCTACAACCACTTCATGCAGAAGCCTGAGCAGGAGCATCCAAAAGTCCAGGCCAAGACAGCCTTCAAGTCCACACACAGCATTAACAAACCAACCAACCAAACAATTCATGATACAAATTCAGAGGTCTGAAAGGACGAACATGTAAGTCTGGACTGTAACAGCTCTCAGTAATTGATTAGCTTCTAAGTACAAAACTGGTGAGAACACAGACCGCCAGCACACCCTAAGCGAGCTGCGGCATCCTCCGCCGGCAGGGCACAGTAACGTGGTGCCATGGCAGGAGGCTGGGGAGTTCCAGGCACTCGGCTGTCTGGAATGAGAGGTGTGTGCAAGCCCAGAAAAGCAAGGCCAACATGAGCAATCCAGACAGCTTCCGGTCTTAAGACAAAAAAAAAAAAAAAAAAAAAAAAGCAAAAGACAGAATATATTTCAGGCCTAAACCCAAGATGCAATAAACAGTTAATTCAAAATATAACATATTTTCCAATAACAGTGGAAATAAGATTAACATCATCAACAAGGGATCATACAACACAGTGACTGTAATTATGAAAATAAAGTATATTTTCAAAATAATGCAACTACCAAAGTTGGTCAGGGACATTGTGCTTATATCTATTGAAGAAATTAAATGGTTTGCACCTTCCCAGAGAGTAAACACCAGTTTGAACTAGTTCCACAGGTAAATTCTACCACACACCAAGGAAGAAACAGCCCCAATCCTGTTAACGCAGAAGATTCGGGGATACTAAAGTAGGGAGAGTCGCCAACTCCTTCTGTAACACCAGCATGACCCTGAGGTCATATTCTGACAAGAACATGACAAGACAAGAAAAGTCAACGCTCAGGTCTCTACTGAAAAATTTATGTAATTTATATTGTGACTTCATACATGCTATTTAAAATAAATAAATGTCTTCTCCAACTAAAAAGTATTATTACAGATACCTGTGTAGTCACATATAGTCTCTGAAAATACCCATCATTCCCCTACATTATTTAAGCCTGCACCAAGCCTGGTGGAATGGAAAGCAGCTCCAGCTCCATCTACTGAGAGTCTATGCAAGTGGGGTCACCTGAGCCCAGGTGCTCCAGGGCAGTGTGGGCGTCTGAAAAGAGAGTCACAGCTGAAGGAGAAAAGGAGAGAGGGTGAGATGGGAGGGGAGGATTGCTACAGCACATGGTTTTTGTGGTACAGTCTATCTTGACTTCCTGTGGATTTCAGCAGTGACTAAATCTCAGGCTTTTCAATCTTCACTGCCCATTGCTTTTACTATCAAATCAGTCAGAGAATCCAATCATGAGGTCTGTGCTAGAACCTACCTCAAAACACCCACTGTGATGTCCCCCAAGCACAGGTCAGCACACACAGAAGCACGGCCACTCCTGTTTCTTCAAGATCTGGCCACTGGAGAGCACTCTGGTAAGCAGAGAGCGCCTCACCAACCCACAGAACACTGCCATCCAGCCTGATCCCATAATCCTACCCTTTGCTCCCTGAGTTACTTATGGCCTTAGCATTTATCAAACCAAGAGAAACCAAAACTTCAACACCTACAAATGCATAAAGTTATAGAACTGATCACAAAAGTGTTATGAATAAATGTAAACGGCGAAGGATGGAGGAACGACGTTAATAATGCAGGATGGTGGGCCATGCGCCTCATCAACTCTGCTGTAGACTGCAGCTAGCTGGGATTCTGAACTTCAGGTCTTTTGAGCGGATGCTGGAGGTATTAACACTTGGGCCTTCTGGAACAGAGGAGAAGACACGGAACTGAGGGCAAGCATAAACACCCGAATGCCCTCTGAAATTCTTGTGTGGGAACTTAGTGTGCATCATGGTGGTGTTGGAATGGGTGGTTTAACAAGATCACCTGGTCCTTCCTCCACAGTGGAACACAGCAGACAGCATTATCACAGCACAAAGCCTCCTACATCAGACCCAAATGCCAGTCCCTTGCTCTCTAGAACTGTAAGAAGTATCTGCTCTTCGTAAGTGTCCCAAGTATTCTGCCATGTCAGCAGAGCCATGCTAGTACAGAGAGGCAGGGCTCAACCCTGACATTGTAGAGGGCCACCTCGTTCATGACAGCAGTCATGTACATGTGACTAAGGCAGTGGCAGCCAGGTTTTCATTATAGAAACTACTGTTCCTTCCCCCTCTGTGTTCTCTGGAGATTTTCACTATCATCACAAGAAGCTGGATAGAGCAGACTAGGGTCCTGGTCTATCAGTCCATCCACATTTAAATTCCACAATCTCATAACTTCTGGGGCCCTAACTCATTGTGGCCACACAAAGAAGGCCATCCAGGCCCTCAGGCAAGCTGGACACTTTCCTAGTTAGCTACAGAGTTAGCTCGAAGACCTTCCCTGTCAAATAATAGTTTTTCTAGGCAAGAATCACAATTTTCCTACTTCTTTGTGTAGTGGTCATTTTTGTAATATATTGGACATTACTGACTAATGGCATTTTTTGGTCTAAATTTTTACCATCTTCCTTTGAAAAGGGGTAAAGCTCAGAGTATAATAAGAATAGCCGAAAGTAGCTTTACTTCAATTTAATCACAAACATCTTTTATTACTACCTTCCATAATGTTACTTTTTTAATTTTATGACTATTTTATTTTAGCATGTTATATGTTACTATAAAATATGATTGTTTCATTATTCTTACAGAAAGAAACAAGTTCTGGCAAACTCTGTTTTTGTTATTTTTTATATTAATCACAGTAAATGATTATTCTTTATAGTTTTCAACATCCAAACTGATAGAGAGAGCTCTTCCAATATTTATTTCAACAGCTCTCCTGGGCAGACATGAGGGAGGACTACTATCCATCCCACAGACCCAAAGAAAGCAAACATACAATCCAGGTGCCCGAACATTTCCATATTACACAGACAATGCTCTGTCCACCTGGCTTGTGTTTATGAAGGGCTTCTGCACTCTGCAGATTCATGCTTCACTGACAAACAGAAACTGGTAGAGAGCATCCTGAGTGAAAAGAGAGGTTTAACCTTACATTTAGGCTAAAAGACAAACAGACCCTTCATCTCATTACAGTGCACAATTTTACACAGAGCCTACGAACCAGCAACTAATCCCACTGAAATGACTAAAAAGATGCCTAGGCTAGCTCATAAAGTATTATCCAAAGAGTGATGGATCCTCCAAAAACTCTAACTTCCAATTTAAAAAGCCAAATACTACCTGAACCTCAAGTCTAACAGAGCAGCCGTATGTATAGAAGCTGGTAATTTTTCTGAGGAAATAATAAGAATAGATACTTGTTCAAAGCACAGAATTCTTTAGTAAGTTGTTCAATTATATAGATCCAATTTTGCTAGGAATAAATTATTTTCAAATAAAGTTAAAATTTACACAAAATTATAATTTCCCCATATTATTTTTAAAATGTTTCTTTTTAAAAAAAATTTATTATTTATATAGTTTATACAGTAATCTGCCTGCATGTGTGCCTGCGTACCAGAAGAGGGCACCAAATCTCACCATAGATGGTTGTGAGCCACCTGGCTGCTGGGAACGGAACTGGGGACCTTTGGAAGACCTCTTAACCTCTTTAACCTCTGAGACGCCTTACAAAGCGTATCACATATAAAAGGAGAAGAATCTTCGCGGTTTCAACATGTGGAACACTAACACTTGCTTTTGCGGTTCCTGCATAATATGTGGCACATGATCCTGTGCCCACATCTTCTAAGAGCACACACTTCGGTGTTGTGGTTTCTCAAGGGTGTTCCCTTCTGCAGAGTCCCAAAGCGTTGTGACTTTGATGGACATTTTTCAGAGGCTCAAGCTCCCCCTGTGAGGCATATAAAGTTAGTAGATGACTCAGCCCCAAGACTGTGTGTGGAAAGGGCTGTGGCCCGGACAAACAGTTCAGCTGCCTCTGACACAGACCTCATTCAAAGTAACCCTTGCTCTCCAGAACAAACACAAGGAAGCACAGGTTCACTCTAGCGCAGTCTTCCTTTCAGAGAGCTACAGTGTCTGCAAAGTCTCATGACACAAGCAAAGCAAAACAAAGCTTGGGTAACTTGTTTGAAGTGGGCAGACGCTCCACAACGACTACAAAGCATAAAACTCAACATGGACTTATATCTGACTTCTCTTTCACAGCAGGCATCCTGGGAATCTGTTACTTCATTCTTTAATGAAAACATAGAAATTATATTAAGCTACCTTGCAGTCAAGAAAACCACTACAGACAAACATCTCTTTCTTCATATAAATAGGCTCTATTTTCTTCCTGTTGTTTTAAAAACTGCTTTCTCATTTATTTTGCTGTTAGAAGAAAGAAGAAAATATTTTCAGAGAGGGAGATCTCTTGCCTACCCAGCCAGATTCTGAGTATAAATACTTTGCTAAATCAAACACAACAGTTCATCACTAATTTACAGGCTCAGAAACAAAATGTGTCCAAAACATGGTTCATGTGTAGAGGAGAGCTTCCTATGTATCACGTGTGCAAAGAGTAACATAGCAAAGTCATTTTTAATTGTACAGCAGGCACAAATGCCAGTGAGGATATTCCTCCAGTGGGGTGAAAAGGGAATGAAGGGGCTGGAGAGATGGCTCAGAGGTTAAGAGCACTGTCTGCTCTTCCAAAGGTTCTGAGTTCAATTCCCAGCAACCAGATGGCGGCTCACAACCATCTGTAGTGAGATCTAGTGCTCTCTTATGGTTTGCCGGTGCACATGCAGGCAGAATGTTGTATAAATAATAAATAAATAAATTCTTAAAAAAAAATTAATGAAGAAGGCCAATACTATTATGGGCTCTGTTCATTTAAACAAGAGTCAATGCAGTTAAATCACAGAATACAGTGCCCATCTTTTGGCTACCCCTAGCAAAGGGAGCACAATTTTTGCTTCTCTTGGCCCACAGACTTTGGCAATTAAAGCACTTGACATACTTTTCCAAACTTTGTCTTTGTCTGTAATGTCATCCCTTCCAGGTAGAGCATACCAGCCTGAAAGAGAATGCAGTAAGAAACTGAATAGGGAAATGGCTGACGGGACATGTTAGCATCTTTTTCTCTTTTCTGATTATCTCTTCTTAGAATTTTACAAGAAGTGGTGGAAGAGAGGAAAAAGGATGAGCCTACTATAGAGGGTCCTTGAAAGGTTCCACCCACCAGGGTATCAAAGCAGATGCCGAGAATCATAGCCAAACTTTGGACAAAGTGCAGGGAATTGTATGGAAGAAGGGGGAGATAGAAAGACCTGGAGAGGACAGGAGCTCCACAAGGACAGCAATAGAACCAAAAGATCTGGGCCCAGGGGGGTACTGCAGAGACTGATACTCCAACCAAGGACCATGCATGGAGAGGACCTAGACCCCCTGCTCAGATGTAGCCGATTGGCAGCTCAGTCTCCATGTGGGTCTCTGAGTGAGCGGACAGGGGCTGCCCCTATCATGAACTCAGTTGACTGCTCTCTGATCACTCGGCCCTGATGATGTGGTCTTGCCAGGCCACAGAGGAAGAGGATCCAGGCAGTCCCGATAAGACTTGACAAGCTATGGGCAGATGGCAGAGGAGGAGAACTCTCCCTTTCAGTGGACTAGGGGAAAAGGATAGGGAGGAAGAAGAAGGGAGGGCGGGACTGGGGAAGTTTAGGGAGGGGGCTTCAATCTGGATATAGAATGAATAAACTGTGAAAAAATTAAAATAAAAACAAAAAATGAAAAAACTAACAACAAAAAATTTTTGCAATGAAAAAATTCAGACATACAGAAAAATTAGACTATTATAATGGGAATGTTATATGCTTTTTACATAATTTCAAGAATTTTGATGATTTGAAGTCATCTATTTCACTCATGAGTTTTTCCAGTCAATTTCATTCATAAACCCAGTACCACAGGCTGCTATCAGGGGAAGACTTTCTAACCGACATGGAGGTGATGCTGTTACAATGAACACAACCAGTGGCTTCTTAAAATTATCCAAGTATAAAAAGACCCTTAATGATACCTTTTACATTTACCTTTTCCAAATAATAGTGACAAAAGTCTACGGGTTACAGCATGTCACAGTTTTTTAAATCGAGAAGATCATTTCCTCTTTTGTACCTAGCTTGTTTGTTTCTCTGCTTCTTGGAGTGTTCTCAACAGTGGGGTGCCATCTTCTCATGAACTTGCCTCCAGTGACTTCCAGGGGCAGTTTGTGTTCAAGATGGAGGACCAATCCCTGACAGCTGCCCCTCTCGCTTGTGAGCTGTGCATGAAACAACTTCAGAGCTCTGAAGGCTGAATATTTTAATGGTCATCCTGGGCCCTATCAAACTCTCAGTCAAGCAAAAATGAAGACTAAGGATGCCTTCATTCAGTAAGTAGGCAGATACTCACACCTTTGCACTGTTCTGGAAGTCTCTAGAGGGTGGACATTAGCAAACCAAGAAGCGTCAAGCAGAGAAACCCGAAGCAGCAGAGCCCCTCATTAAGACAGCCACAGCCACATGGAAAAGCCAAGCTCTCAGGCTGGCCGCAGTGAAGAACAAGGCCAGCCAGAACATGGAAGACAGATACGGCTTCCTGGTTCACGCAGTGACCCTTTTTCAGTTATACATAACAGGAACTGGATACTTTAGAAACTGTATTTCTTACAGTCCCTGCAGCAGACTTTTTTATTTAGAGCCCAAATGAAAGCATTTGCAGGAGACACTACTGCTCTTTAGAGACATCTGAACTACTGCCCTTTCACTTATCTTAAAACATGGCTGGTTTTCTCCTGGATACATTTGTCTCTGATAGAATGAACTAAATTCCTTTCTTTTTGAATTCTGTAGTTTCTACTTTCTTCATCTATCTCACCTCAAGGGATTCCTGAACTGCTGACAATGAAGCCATCAGCCATCTGATGCTACAGTAAGGGTCACTAATTACAGAGCAGTGTTCTTGGAAACTCTGATGTTAAATCTAGACTGTGAAATACCGGTGTTAGGAGGAAATGGAAAACTGAGCGAGAAATACAGTGACAAAAAGTGACACATTCTTGATGTCTTTAAGAGGAATTCTACACAAGACATTTTAAAGTTGATTTAAAAAAAAAAAAAAGGAAAATAGCAATATTAACATATAGGGCTTTGCTTTGTTTTTCAGAAAAGGTCTCAGCATGTGGCCTGGCCTGGCCTGGAACTCATGGAGATCACTTGACCCTGCCTCCTGGTGCTGGGGTAAAGTCATGCGCCTCCACGCCTGGCCAACCCACACTATTTTAAAGCAGTGTGACTGTTCTAAACGAAAGAGTCAAGGGGCAGACAGAAGATTACTTTTAGGTTGTAAAGAGCCTTTTAGGAGTATTCTGTATTTCAGACAGATAACGTTTTATCTTATGAATGTCTGCATTTTAATAGACATACACTATATTTGCAAAGAAACTGGGAGGATATTTGTAGCCAGGGTGTACCTGAGCTTAAACGCCCAACACCACCCTAAACAGATAGATGAGTGAGAAAAACTAAGCCCAGACATTATGGTTTTCATAGCCTTTGCACTGTAAAGTGCAACTAACCTCCACAGACTGTGACAGGTACACAAGTACAAAGCAAAAAGGTAGAGAGAGAAAAGGAAAGGGAAACATGACCTAGAGAATAGCAGTCAAAGGACGAAGGGAACAGGTGACCTGCTGAGAGGCACTAACGTGAAGCAGGAAACCCTGGAGCCTGAAGGAAGTACCGTAGCACACCCGTGCCTTGTCCCCACGCCAGCACCTCCACCTGCCGCCTGAGCACCAGGACGTGCTGAGTGGAGAGCTCAGGCGCTGTAGTGTCGGGTGTGTGCGTGTGCGTGTGCGTGTGTGTGTGTGTGTGTGTACAAAGGCCTGCACTCTCTGGCTCCACAGGAGACAGGTCTGTGGCTGCTCCAACTTCCTCTGTAGCACTGAACTACACCCCACGGCCTCCTCGTCCCATCTTCCTGAGAATTTTCCCACTCTCCTGAGTTTCTCACACAAACTACTCGTGCGTAGGTCTAAATCCTTGTTTCAGCGGATCTGTCTGGAGAAACAAGGAAAGGGACCGCATATCGCGGACTTTACGCATGTTGCATCTCATCAGATTAGTGAAACGGTAATGGAGGTGCAAACTCTTAAGGCCATCTCAGGAAAGTATGCTCATGGCCTCAGTTCCAGGCTTTGAACTCGAAAATGCAGTGCGATGAGGAAAAGTACTGACTGAATTTCCACATGCCCCCTTCCGAGGCAATCTCTCCCTCACAGCACTGTGAGTACCGTCACCCAATCACTATTCCATCTAAGCGTCCTTTCCTTCTCTCTCCTTCC
>NW_026596244.1:14093689-14114398 GCF_907164565.1 Psammomys obesus | reverse complement strand
ACCCAATCACTATTCCATCTAAGCGTCCTTTCCTTCTCTCTCCTTCCCCTAGAGAACGGAAACTACTTAAGACCAAGGACTGGAGTCCTCGCTGGTATATGCCTTGAACTGGGCGAATACTTGATGCTAAGTGAATGATTTCTCTTCACAATCAGATGCTCTGGCTTTGTTTCTTAACCCTGCGTCTTTTCTCAAGAGCAACAGCTCCACTCACTGCGCTGACTCTGAAAGAATCCTGTACTTGTGTTACTCCACCATACTGTGCCTACCGTCTGCCCAGCGCTGGCCCGTGTGCCGGGGATGAGCCTCCTTAGCCAGCCCTCACCGCAAGGCCTCCTTTTCCTTAGTCTATTCTGGTAGCACACTGTTCAAACAGCAGTGCCGTATCCGTCCTTGCACTGTTACCACAGAACAGGCGTTCTTATCTGTGTATCTATACAAGAACATGTCATGTCCCTTTCACAGAATAGTGTGTATACTAATACAATGTTAAACAAACCTTGTTGCACGAATGAATGAACACAATGTCAGTTAACACCATCGCAAAACCAACAACTTCTATGAAATTATTTACAGTTTTCTGAAATCTTCAAAAAGTATCAACAAAAAAATGCAACTCGGAAGATTTGGTACTATAGCTGTTGTCTAATGAAATGGCTGTAATTAGAGTCCATGAGAAACTAAGATACAGAAGCACAGGAAATCTATTCTCCAGCACCCAGTTTCTAGTCCATCTCTCTACTGCGTAGTTCAGAGAAATCTTAATTGCCAAACTTCCATTAATTAATTAACTTTACCTGATCATCGTGCTAGTTTAGCTCAGTTTTCAAACACAACTGTTAGTTTTCCACAGTCTACTGAAGGGCAGACGATGGAGTCCACCTTCTGACCGGCACGCTCTTAGAGGCCGCGGAGGCCAGTCACTCTCACCTCCCTCTTGGAGTTTGATGGATTACTCCTTTTTCCTATGTCCATTAATCTCGTCACCTTATCTTTTATACCACTTCATTTTAGCAGAAAGGTAATAATAAAACCCTCATCCATTATCCTTTTGCTCATCTAGTCAAGCGGAAATGGTTAATAACACGCTACAAATTGAACTTCAATCACCTCATTTTCTCCTTTGTTGAATACACATTAAAATATATTCTAAAAGTGCAATTTGTTTTACAGGAGAATTTGTGTTATATTGCTACAGACAACTGAAATTAAGTGTTTCTCAGTTTGGTTATTAAATATATCCAAGTGCTCTTTTATCGGTAATACTAAAACATTACCTCATGTTATGAGGGTGTAATAAGGCCAGAGCCTTATCTCCTTGAGCACAAAGGCATCTAGACTACCGACTAGTATGGGCTCTATGATGGGCCATTCATCTTTTCACAAAAACACCAGTGATAATTTAAGAATTGGCCCGTCACTGCAGGTGGAATTGCTCTCTATTTTTAAGAGTTAATTTGTTTACACGCAGCCTTATCTCCAAGTGCGAGTTCCATTAGCGAAGAGTCTTTAACTGTCACAGAACACAGTGAGAGAAGAATGGACATATACATAAAATAGAAAGGCAGGGTGACTTCAGATTTTAAAACCATAACCTCTGAATGGAATACGTTTATATGTAATTAGACTATGATTCTATAAAAGAAATGGAAAACTGACTTCTCAAACCACATTAAATGTGTACATACCACAACAAACAACGGCTGAACTAGGCCTGCACACAGTGCTGAACATGCTACAGACAACGGACTATCATACTGGAAAGAACAGTCTTACTAATGCGGGAGAACACCGTTAAGAAAACACGGAGAGGGCTGTCGTGACCCTGACCTTCCTGCTTGACCCGTGCTCTCTAGAATGCTTGTGCTACACGTGTACGGCTCCACACTCCTCGGTGTCCTTTGTCTGTGAACACACAAGCATGTTCACCAGCCAAATAAAAAGTGGATTCAGGGCAAATGTCAGGTAACATCACAAAATAACCAAGGCTCACCAGAAACGATCTTTGCCACTAGGGGGTTGAGGGGATCTCTAACCCCTGAAGAACTTATTTTAAAAAGTCCTTCTTCACTGGAAAAAAAATGCGAATTCACTTTTTGTGTTCCTTTTATCCCTCAGATTGCTCACTGTAAATCACCATAGATAACCTGAAATTGTTACAGTTACTGAATAATATAAGATACTTACTATGCCAAATGTATCCATTTCCAGTAACATTAGTTTGAAGACCTTGCACTACAGCATCCAATGGTGCCAATGAATGAGTGACTCTATCCTCTCTTCAGCATGGATTGACTGATTTTTCTTACATCAAAGGTTTTTAAAGTATCTGTCACATTAGACATGATTTACACCTCCTAACTGCATTACTTGTGCCTCCCATGAATAATCCTTGCTTTTTATTGATTGTACAAAACCTGATATGGCAACAACAAACACACTTCTGTACATGGGAGGGGCTGTAGTTTTGATGGTGTGTGTGTGTGTGTGTGTGAGATATTGAATCCAAGGCCTCATGCATTCCAAGTTTGTGCTCTTCCACTCAGCCGTATACAGCCCCCCACACCCAGGAGACTAAGTCATTAGTACTTACTCTTTGCAAAGCACCTGGAAACATGCCCCTAAAGAAGCACAGGGAGTTAAACCACAGACGGCAGCATATAACAGGTGGAACAGTGAACAGGCCACATGCACAAGTCCTCACTTGAGGCTCTAAACTTCCCTGTTCTGTATCAGATGCCAGAGCTTGTGAGGAAAGAAACCCATCCACTGAAGGAGGGTCCTGCTCAATTGCCACTTCACGACACCTTCAGCTAATGTGGCAGAGGTTCTCTTCCAGTGCCAACAAAGTCACTGCACAACACTGTGAAAAACTGGAAAAGGGTGATACTACTATTACTACTATTTTAGAAAACATTGAAGCAGTGTGTGAGCATATAACGGTTTACACTCTGCATCTTCCTGTGGAATATTAGATAAAACAGTTCCGAGTCCGTGCTTTCCTGATACTCCCCCCCATGCATTTATCCGCCTGGTTTAAATGTTTAACTTACTTCTCCCTGTTCTCTGCATTTGTTCTTCCCTATGATCACAAGAGCAACCGAGAGTCACCAAGTTATAAAAAACTGGGGATTAAGGCAACCTATATACTATAAGGATGTGTTAACATCAGAATGGAAACCTGCAAAAGAGTTTTTGCAATGAGGATGCAATTTTTCTCATATTTCCACAGGAAGTGAAAAGCTGTAGAAAGCATCAAAACTTATAAAGATTATAATTCAGCAGAGAGGTCTCCTGAAAACCTTGGCCTCTTCGTAATTTCCCACAAAACAGCATTATTAATGGCTTCAAACAGAAAGGGAGACATATAGTGAGAATTCTGGAATTTTGCCTTCTTTACAAACACAGAATTATTATGGGAATAGGTTTTCGTTTTAACCCCAGGGTGGGGCCATGAGGCTGCTTCCGAGCAGCTGACTAGAATTTGGCTCAGGCTCTAGGGAAGCACGGTTTCCCCAGCGGCGGATAGTTTCTGTGGCTCTGTGACTTTTTAGAAGGTACACAAATGCTAAACCCTAAGAGGCCTGGTGGGTTCCTGGTTGACGGTGGGCACCGCTAGTCATGCGCAAGAAGAAATGACGTCCTGACAGCAAAGATCAATTGCCCCAAGGCGGTCAACGCCCTTCCTCAGCAAGACGCAGTCTAATGATAATGTCGCCCCTTTGCAACTTCTGATTTATTGAGGCTTCTCTTTCCTGTCCTCTCCTTCTTTCTCTCTAATATAGTGTTAGGGTGTTGAAAGGGTGGAAAAAGGGGGGGAGAAGGGTAGAAGGAGGAAAAACTCACAATGTAACCAAGGCTGGTCACGAGTCTCAAGTTACTGATTAGAGAAAAGCACATTAAGAAAGCGTTATTGATTCTTGGGTAAAACTCTGGGCTACGGCTTGGAGAAATAGTTTTTAAATAGAATGAACACTTTTAAATAAGGATAAAAACAGGGCAACTGATATAGCTCAGCAAGCAAAGGCACCGGCTGCCGAGTCTGCTGGCCCGAGTTGGACCACCAGAAACCACACGGTGAAAGAACACTGCCAAATCGTTCTCTGGCCTGCACACCTCTGCCATGACAAGCACTGCTTCTCATCTCCATCACAGTCCCAACAAAAGACGTAAATGTTTAAAAAATAAAAGGTTTTAAAGATAGAAAATACTTTCAGCGCCTATCTTAATGTTTTCTAAACAATCCCAAAGAAGACCAGTATAAAATAGGTCTTTTTTTTTTTGAATATATTTTTTTTATTTTTTGTATTAATCACAGGTTACTTTGTATCCCAGCCGTAGCCCCCTCCCTCATTCCCTCCCAATCCCACCCTTCCTCCCTCATCTCCTCCCTGCCCCTTTCCAAGTCTACTGATAGGGGAGGACCTCCTCCCCTTCCACCTGACCCTAGCTTATCAGGTCTCTTCAGAACTGGCTGCAATGTCCTCTTCTGTGGCCTAGCAAGGTTGCTCGTCCCTTGCGGAGGGGTGGTGAGGAGGGGTCGAAGAGCTCACCATTGAGTTCATGTCAGAAATAGTCCCTGTTCCCCTTACTAGAGAACCCTCTTGGATACTGAGCTACCATGGGCTATATCTGAGCAGGGGTTCTAGGTTATAGCCATCCATGGTCCTTGGCTGGAGAAACAGTCTCATGAAAGACCCCTGTGCCCTGTTATATTTGGTCCTTGCGGAGCTCCTGTCCACTCCAGGTCTTACTAACTCCTCCTTCTTTCATATGATTCCACGCACTCTGCTGGAGGTTTGGTTATGAGACTTAACATCTGCATTGATACACTGCTAGGTAGAGTCTTTCAGAGGCTCTCTGTGGTAGGCTCCTGTCCTGTTACTTGTTTTCTCCTACTTCAATCCCATTTGTCTTTCTAAGTGAGGATTGATTATCTTACTCTGGGCCCTCTTTCTTGTTTATCTTCTTTAGGTATATAGATTTCAGTATATTTATCCTATCTTATAGGTCTATATAAGTGAGTCTATACCATGTGTGTCTTTCTGCTTCCTCACTCAGGATGATCCTTTCTAGGTCCCACCATCTGCCTGCAAATTTCATGATTCCCTTGTTTTTAGTTGCTGAGTAGTATTCCATTGTGTAAAAGCACCACAATTTCTGTATCCATTCCTCTGTTGAGAGACATCTGGGTTGTTTCCAGGTTCTGGATATTACAAACAAAGCTGCCTCAAACATGGTTGAGCAAATGTCCTTGTTGTGTACTTGAGCGTCTTTTGGATATATGCCCATGAGTGGTACAGCTGGGTCTTGAGGTGGCACTATTTCTAATTGTCTGAGAAAGTGCCAGATTGGTTTCCAAAGTGGTTGTACAAGTTTGCATTCCCACCAGCAATGGAAGAGGGTTCCCCTTTCTCCACAACCTCTCCAGCATGTGTTGTCACTTGAGTTTTTGATCTTAGCCATTCTGATGGGTGTAAGGTGAAATCTCAGGGTCATTTTGATTTGCATCTCCCTGATGGCTAAGGACACTGAACATTTCTCTAAGTGTTTTTCTGCCATTCTACAATCCTCTACAGAGAGTTCTCTGTTTAAATCCGTGCCCCATTTTTTAAATTGGATTACTTGATTTGTTGCTTTTTAACTTCTTGAGTTCTTTATATATACTGGATATTAGCCCTCTGTCAGATGTAGGATTGGTGTAGATCCTTTCCCAGTCTGTAGGCTGTAGTTTTGTTTTGATGACAATGTCTTTTGCATGAAATAGGTCTTGTTTTGAAAAAGTTCTTTCAAAAACAAATATGGTTTTAAGAAGCAGCTCAGGCTGACCTTGAACGTGGGGTCCCGGACAGGATGCTAGGAATATAAACAAACAGCACCACACCCGGAAACATACACTCTCATGAAGACAGCGCAGGGCTGAGCAGCACACCCTAGCAGTGTGTCTGGACATCCCGGTCTCCCATACATACAGCCTGTAGTACCAGGCTGCTCTGTTACTACAACCTGAGGAGCAAAGCTTCTGTATGACTAACAGAGCAACAGAACACGCCTCCAGCCAAGATTCGCAGTGCTTGGCACACCTCACCGTTTCATGGCTCACTGAGAGAGTGCAGTACTTGACCTACTACTTACCTGACAGAGTGTAAGAAATAAAAGGCGAGGGGAGGGCGATAAAGTGCGGAAGTGAGGCTTCCTACAGGGCACAGACACTCATTTCTTCAATAAACCACTACCACAGCTAAAGAAGTGCTCTAGAATGGAAAGAGCTTAAGGGACAAAACGACAGACACAGCAAGCGATGCTACACCAGGCTCAACACTGAGCGAGAAGCTCACAAGGAATATTTCTGAGATTTCTGAATATTGTCTAAGTACGGCATGGTATTAAGGAACACGGCTTTTTTAGGTGATGTTACTTTGTCCTATGAAGCAAAATAAAATTGAGAGAAACATACAAAAGTGTTTAGTGAAGTAATTTATCCGACATTTTTCAGCTCTTTACTTGTGGTGGTAACCACCTGCCAACTGTAAAGACTCTGGGATACGAGAGTGGCTTCCGGGATAATGTCTTATTTCCTTTTCAGGTGGCTCATGTCATGGGCCCTCCTCACTGCAAAAGGAAATCAATGGACTGTATGATTATCTGCAGTTTCATGACTTAGTAAACTTCAGTGAAGGATGAAACAGAATACACCTGTGAGGCTAAGGAAGAAAGACTGCTTGAGCCAGGAGTAAAGCCACCCTTGAAAGCATAGCATAACCTCCCCTTAAAATACCATCTAAACCTCACTGGCATTATACAATAATTAACAAAGGTATTTAATATAGGGACTCTGGAGTAAGCTGCTTGGATTCCATTTTTGGTTCTACCACAGGGATCTCTAACTATAGGAATGGTAATAATAGTTCTGTGTCTCAGTTTTTTTCACCTACAGAACGCTAGACATGATTTTATTTTGTTTACAAGAACTCCCTCTTCTCATTTGGGTTATTCTATTTTCCCTCTCTTTCCTTCTCTCTCACTCACTCCCCGCCCCGTGTTTACTTTACTTTCTTTATTCAGTTCAAAATAGCATTCCAATTTCATATCCCTAAAAAAAAGAGAGAAAACAAACAAACAAACAAACAAACAAAAACCTTGAAATGCAGAACAGAAGTTTTAAACTGAAATGAAGATGAACTTCTTCAAAGTATTGGGAAAATCTGCAGTATTAACTGAGCCTTCCCTGTCCCTTGAAGAATGTGTTACTGGGAGGGGCCGAGAGAGACTCAGTGGCCCAAACCTCACCCAGAAGAGGGCAGGTCAAACACCGTACAGTGACGGGCTGACGCAAGCACCACTTGCCATGCTAACGAGCTGGCAGAGCAGATTCTGAGGCAGAGCCAGCTCAGATGGCAAAAAGATGCTGCAGAGAAGACTGCAAGACTGCCTCATCAATACTGAGATGATGGGGGAATTGTATCAGAAATGGAATTCTAGATTTATAATTTCAGCTCATGGCACAATAGCAACACTGGTCCTTGAAATTTTAGATATTTTAAAATGCTGCTTTAAGAGGTTTTGATAATTTATCCTTAATTTTCATGATTTTGAATTTTTGAGAAACTGTCTTATGTAGCCCATACTGGTCTTAAAGTCACCACGTACCCACATCTGGACTTGGGCCCCTTGTCCTACCACCTCCACCTCGCTGGACTGTGGGATGGTGTTGCAATGCCTGACTCTGCTGCTTCTGTCTAATTTTTATGCTTTCACTATCACAACACATGTTGAAAATTCATCACTGCTAAACTCACCATCTCTTACACATCTTGCCACGTGAACAAAAATCATAAAATTAGCAAAATTCTTAGACTAATCTCCGCATTTGAAGCAGATCATCCTGTTACTGGCGGGCGTGCGGGGGCAGGGAGCAGATCCCAGGCATGGTGCAGGATTCACAAATTAGCTTGGGCTATTTTTGAGATGTAAGGTACCGCAACAGAAAGCAACTATAAAAATGCTTATAAAAACTATTTAGTAAGAACAGCAATGTGGGCTTTCTTTAAAGAGCTCTAAAGTGCTGCTGGTGTGCTCAGCGGTAGGCATGGTTCCTACAGGTGGCCACAAGAAAAAAAGCCACAAAAACTAGCAGGGGCTGTGTGTCGGCAAGTGAGCTTTAATGGCCAGTCTTAAAAGGCACTCACTGTAAACTCAGCCGCTAAGCTCTGTGGCTGTCCTGAGGGCTCTACTTCCATGGATGGACTGTTCCATAGGGTCCTTCTTTCTAATTTTCAGTGTGAGTCCTCCACGGCTAACACAGAGCAATGGGGACTGCGACCACCACCGCACTTCACTCACAGCCACCGCCAGCACGACAAGCCTAAGCTCAAACCCAACTAAAACCAGAGCAGGCTGGAAAGGCACTCAGTGCTCACTAGCACGTGTTGCTCTAGCATGTTTCCATCTGTAGGCACACAAGAACATGCACACGCGCACACACACACACACACACACACACACACACACACACACACACACACATACGTGCACACACAAAGAATTTTGGAGAAAACCCAGTACCCTATGAGTGACAGGAAACCTAACTGGAAAATATTTTAAATTAGGGAGCTCTTCCTTGTCAAATAACAAAAGTGACACAAAAGAAACCCGTCATGGAATTTATTCCAAGCCTCAAAAATTCAGAGCCTGATTCTTGATTTTCAAGGCTGGTTCTTAGTATGTTTAAATCTCATGAAAGAGAGAGAGATAGAAAGGAGAAAGAAGAGCAAGACTGTGGAGAGCCAGCTGGGCTATAACTCTGCAACTTCCTTTTCCCTCTTATGGACAAACCAAAGAAACAAAAGTATATGAATTATTAAATTTAATACTGAGTATATACACACACACACACACACACACACACACATTATTACAATATTACATAGATATTTAGTGTTCAAGCCTCCCTATAAGAGGAAAAATTAGGAGGAGGGTATTTAAGCTCAGAATATTGGGGCCTGTCAAAATTCGAAGTCCTGCCTATTTCTTTTAATGTTTTCTTTAGTTTGGAATGTGGCCTGGGGCGAGACCAGATACCACTGTCCTACTAACGGAATGTAGCAGTAACGTGACTGCCCGTGACATTCTGCTACTTGCACATCAGTGTCTCGCTCGGCCTCCGAGGAGTTCCTTCCTGCAGTAGATGGAACGAATACAGAGAACCGCAGCCACACAATATGCAGAGAGTGAGAGCTTGCAACACTCAGCCCTGTGCAGGACG
Organism: Psammomys obesus; assembly: GCF_907164565.1. Taxonomy (NCBI): domain Eukaryota; kingdom Metazoa; phylum Chordata; class Mammalia; order Rodentia; family Muridae; genus Psammomys; species Psammomys obesus. The sequence continues at coordinate 14,105,133 of NW_026596244.1, read as the reverse complement.
CCCCCATCACACACCTCCCCTCAGGGCTCTGAGGAAGGGGAAAGAGTGTGGAGGACAGCAAGGACACAAGGCCTTCTAAACACAGCAGGACCGATGCACAAATGAACTCACAGAAGCTGAGGCAGCGTGCACAGGGCCTGCACAGGTCTGCACCAGAGACAGACGCAGACCCAGACCTGAGAGGAGGTGAGCACAAGTCCCTACCCCCAACAAAGAAGCAACAGAGACACAGTCATCTGCAAATCACAATGTATCTCTCTCCCAGGGTCTCCCTGGGGAGCAGACTGCTCTGAAGGGCCAGCTGCGTGTCCAGCAGCCAACAGGAGACAACTCAAAGGCATCTTTGGAGGTTCTGTGCTTCATAATGTTGTGTTAGGGCTTTTTCTTTTGAAAAAATATCTTTTACCTTTTATTTATTTATCTCTTTTTTCACCCTATAGGTCCCTTGATCTATATCATGACTTCCAGCTTTATGTTTTTTATTTGATTCCTCAGAGTGCAAACACAAAGAGTCTCTGTGTCTGTATCTATCTCTTTGCCTTATGTTGGGCTTTTTTCTTCTCTGTTTTGTCCTACCGATGTGTTTGTTTTTGTTTTACCTTATTTTATTATTATACCTTAGAAGCCTGCTTGTTTTCTAATGTGGATCCAGAGGGGAGGACAGGTAGAGGGGAACTGGGAGCGGCAGAGGAGTTAAAACCACAACCAGGATATATTATACAAAAGAAATCTACTTTCAATAAACTAGATTTGAAAAACCCTTCCCACACTTACACGTGATATGCTGTGGTCTGCCAACGTCTTCCTTCTCCTCTTTGCCCCTTCTTGTGACCTCGTCTCCTCGTGACTACGCCATTAGAGAGAAGGCCACACCCTCCCCCAGCAGGCACTAGCATCACTACTCCTCAGGAAGAGGTGCGGTTCAAGCCCCTTCTGCACAGGCATCAACACCTGCTGTCTATTCACTGGCGCAATAACATTCCTGAACTTACGACACTTAAGAGAATTGAAACCACAACTTCCAATCTGAAGAACTTGATTTTGAATATGTGGAATTAGTGATGTGTATATATGAACACAGAAACCTAATGATTGATAAATATTATAATATCTCTTTAAATTTATTTATTATAGTTTATTCACTTTACATCCCGATTGTAGCCCCCTCCCTCGTCTCCTCCCAGTCTCATCCTCCCTCTCTCTTCCCTCCTATTTCTCAGAAAAGGGGAGTCCTCCTACCCTACCATCTGACCCAGCCTATCAAGTCTTATCAGGACTGACTGCATCCTTTTCCTCTGTGGGCTGCTAAGGCTGCCCAGTAGCGGGAAGCAATCAAAGAGCAGGAAACAGAGTCCATGTCAGGGACAGACCCTGCTCCCCTTACTAGGGAACCCACAAGTATCACTATTTACAGATGATATGATAGTATACATGAATGACCCCAAAAATTCTACCAGGGAACTCCTACAGCTGACAACACCTTCAGCAAAGTGACTGGATACAAAATTAACTCAAAAAAAAAAAACCAAAACAAAACAAAAAAAAAAAAAAAAAAACAGTAGCGCACCTGTATACAAAAGACAAACGGGCCAAGAAAGAAATTAGGGAAACAAAACCCTTCACAATAGCCACAAGAGACATGAAGTACCTTGGTGTGACTCTAACCAAGCAAGTCAAAGACCTGTGTGAGAAAAACTTCAAGTCTTTGAAGAAAGAAACTGAAGAAGATCTCAGAAGGTGGAAAGGTCTCCCATGCTCATGGCTTGGTAGGATCAACACAGTGAAAATGGCCATCCTGCCAAAAGCAATCTCCAGTCAATGCAGTTCCCATCAAAATGTGTCACAATTCTTTACAGACCCTGAAAGAGCAATTCTCAACTTCATATGGGAAAACAAGAAACCCAGAATTGCCAAACCGATCCTGTACAGAAGTTGTTTTTTTTTTTTTTTAATTTCTTAAGATAATGCTAAGAACAGTGATACTTTAAAAACCATCTAAAGGAGGCGCGCTGTGCGTGTGCATGGTGTGTGTGTGTGTGTATGCGCACGCTGTGCGTGTGCACGTGTGTGTGTTGGGGGCTATGCAGGGCAGCCCTAGCCATCAGTCCTACTCACTCCTCTCCTATGAGCCCTCCTGTTCACCACGGAGCCGCCTTCTGGGTACCTCGCTGGCTGCCACAGCTTTTATGATAGGTACAGATTTCAAAAATGAAAATTAATTTCTTCTAGTATCTAGCACCATTTTTTGAAAAATTAAGCAATAAAACAAATTATTTTATGTTGGAGTTAGTCATGGAATTTTAGAGTGGGATTTACAAGTAGTGCTACTACTCAGTTACCAGATTTTACTGTCGAGAATAATTTCAAGAAAATGGAAGAAGCATCTGAGAAAGGTGCCTTCACAGCCATCCACTCCCTCCCTGACTCCAAAGGGCAGCACAGCCAGGCTAACAACGTGCTGCCTGGAGCCAGGCTGCCGAAGCTCAAAACCAGCTCCAGCAATCTAGCAAATTCGGGTTACTGCCTTCACCTGTGAGACTATAGTACTCACAATAACTGAGTGAGCTAGCATATAAAATTCATTTTCTAACATCTGTGTGGGTACACGAGGGCATGCTCAGGTGGAGGTCAAAGGGCAGCTCGGTGGTGTCCTCGGGAAGCAGTTACGCTGCACTGGGGCTCCAAGTGTGCACGGCCATGTCCAGCACTACAAATGCCAAATGCCACCTCCTGCCACTGTGAGGACCTCATGTGAGGTCAGTTCAGGAAGCATTGTCCACCTACCAGACACTGTGCTAAACATGAGAGAGAAGTTGTATTATCTATGACTGACACGGACTAAGCATTAAACACAATTCAAACCACACTGAATTTGTTTTCTAAGGCTAAAGAAACAAAGTGTGAAGTCATTATAAACGTGTGGATCTGTAAGGCCTTCTCGCACCATTAATGTTTCCACATCGGTGCAGGGGCTCACGTGTGCTCAGTGGCAGCAGGAACCTGGGGTTCAGTCTCCAGCACAAGACATACGCATATGTGAACACACACCCAAATACAGAAAATAACGACTCAGGATTCCAACTTTAATGAGGTGTTATTCTATATAATTATAAACCTGATGACATGTCCATAATCGTATCATTTTAAAAGTTTCACAGCAAACTTCAGGTAAATTCAAAATGCCACAGTGGCGTTTAGAAATCAGGCCAATACAATTTTATACTGTATTTCGCTGTGAAACAAAACAAAGTAAAACAAATTGTTATCTGTATAACCACAGTGCCTCAAGGCCAATACCCCCCCCCAAAGAAATATTTATTAATGCAAGAAGCTTTGCTAATTATGTGAATTTCCATCTTTTCTAACATGTAATTTTATTCAAACTCCCCTTCTTTTCACCAATTAACAAGCCTGCCAAATGTTTGGATTTGAAAAGGCCACAGTTTTACACACAATTAACAGTCAAATTCTAACACAAATTACATGTCATTCTTATCTCTCTGTACACATTGAACTCCTGTATCTTGTTGCCGGCAGGCAGCCTGCACCAGGGAATACACCTGAATTTGTTTAATGTCTAGGGTAGCATTTCACGCTTCCGAAGAAGATCCTATCCATTGCTCCCTATGGGAAATGAAACTGCCTTGCCCCCTCCTCTGTATTTTGGTCAAATAGGTAGTTTAGAAAGTGGTTCACTGTCCATTTATCTGTTACCAAATACTTTTCTAAAGCATAACAAGAAAGGTGATCTTTATTTGCCTTCAAAATTTTCAGTATGGTCACAGAAACCTGGAATCCTTTTCTGAAGTACAAATTAGTGAACTGTCATTCTGCACTTTCATCAATAGAGGAAAGATATGAAACTGGATAAATTCTAGAAAATTAGATTTACACAGTCATTTATGATTTCTTCCCCAGAAAAGGTCTGCAATACTGCAAATCATTAATCAGCTCCTCACTGAGCAGGAACAAGAAAAGCACCCAACGGTCAGGTGCTCCCTCAGCTCCTGGAGTCTGATCCTTTATTACTACTTTATACAAAACAGGCACATGAAAGCGACTTTATACAGTGCCGTCATATCAGTCTGTGAATTACAGTTGTGAATGAAAGCAGAGTACACCTTCTCAAAATGCAAACTGCAACTTAGTCGGCAACTTAATGCCCTGCAATGGTCCCATATGATTAAATTTTTCTCAGTGTCCGGAACTAGGAGGTATCTACCTAGTTGGCGTTGACGCTGAGAACGGCCCCCGTCCTTCCAGCGCAGTCTGATTGGCATCACCCCTCACCCCTGGAACATGCTGGCAGCTGCTTGTTCTTCAGCTCAAACAGAAACCCACTCCTTGGTGTGCCCCAATGACCTCCACTCTCCTGCCTTCCGCAACGGCCCACGGTGTTTGGACGCGTCTGTCCACACCCCTCTCTCCCTACTGCAGCATTCACTACAGTATCGACAGCTTGCTAGCTGTTCACTTGTCTTGCTTACTGTTGAACCACATATAAGGTCGGGTCGGTTGGACACTCATTTGATTCCTAAAACTGGGTTTTACTATGGCACCTCAGAGCACAGCTTATGTACATTTTAATATTCATTAATACCATACTCTTCTAGTCTCTTCCATTACTATAAACCACGTCACACACATATGTCTGAACAACCAATAAATGTATAAATAAGTTTCACGACAACTGTGAGCTGTTTGGACACTGCACTCAGACTGCTGCATCAGCAGAGAAGGCAGGCACGGAGAGCGGACCTGCACGGCCACCTCTGTGTGCAGGGAGGGAAGTTCCAGCCCTTACTAAGCCTCAATTTTTACTCTCAGCTTGTAAAACAGAAAGCATTAATGAGCTCCCCACAGATGGCGAACAACTGTGAAGTGTCAGTGACATTAACCCTGTAGAAGTTAACTTACAAACCATAAAGCACATCGGAGCAGGGGACTTGTGACCCTTTGTCACTAGTATCCTAACTAACGGAATCGTGGCTAAAAAGTGACACAGAGAAAAATTTTGGTTGAGATACAAAATAAAAGATACTTACTATGTGTGAATTACAAATTCTACTAAAAATGCCCTGATGAAATGTTAAAACATCTATTCTGAAAATTCCTCATACATCAGTGATGTATTAACTGTTAAATTATTCAAAAAGTGTTACTCTGCTTCTTTTACTTCAAGAGCCTGTTCAGGGACACGGCCGCAGACAAGACTTACTGAAATAAACCCTCCACATTTGGAGAACTTGAACTCAAGAAGGACTTCGCTGTTTGTGATACAGAGGAGAATACACAAGGCCTTCAGGTGCCTCACGCTTTAAAACAGGCCTCTGTGTTCTGAATAAACACTAAGCCAACAGTGACTTCAGGTGTGACTGGGGACTTACAGAACATGAACAATTATATAAGACCGAACCATGAGGATCCTTACCAAAGAAGTCATTTTAAAATGTGACCAAACACTGAAAGTAAGTCATTTAACTCACTTTGGGATATTTATAGGGGGGGACACCACTACTAGAATGAAATAACCCTTACCTTCCTTTTTGTGTGTGTGTGTGTGTGTGTTATCAAATTCAAACCACAAAACTTCAATACCACCTTCCCAAAGAAAGTTAATTCACAAAGAATAAAGTATCTCCTTACCTGCTTGGACAAGTACAATTTTAAGTCTGCAGGTCATGAATGTAAACTTACATAAATACCTGAGCACTTAACAGTGAACAACCAAATTCTTAATCCTGATTTTCCATATTCAAAGATATGTGCCTATTCTGTAAAAGGAAGGTGGTGCCTAGTTCTGAGCAAAGGGCACAGTCCCAGTGTCCATTGGAGGCTCCTCAGCGATATGAACATGGCCGCACCGCACACGCTACTTTTAGCTTCTTTATGTATAACAAACTGCATTCAATTGGTGAACAAACACAATGTTTAGTATCATATTTAAAACCACTATTCAAACCTTTTCTTAATGCTATTATCAGTTTTTCTTCTGCAACAATTTCGTGTATAAAATAAAAGCCCGGGCTTTTTATTAGCACGGCCCTTCTTTGTCTCGCTCCACTCTGCAAAGCCCTTTTGGGACACTAAGCCTGCACTTACTATAATACGGATTAAACGTTCTTTGTCCCACCTCAGGGTTTGTTAGCAGGTTAGTCTTTTCACATTTTTCACAGGCTGCCTGCAGCTCACCCCTTAGGCCTCACTCAAATGCTTCTGTGGATTTACAAAAATGCCAACGTGGTCTTGGGGTTAATTGGAAGAGAACCATTGCCTTTAACATAGACTCATTACACATTTAGCCTCACCACAAAGCAGCACCCACGGAAAGAGACATTCTAGACACCATCTGGACAGATAAGAGTTAAATTGTTTTTAAAGCTGACTACCAGTTCATCTACAGACTTGAAAACATCCCCTTACTGCCTCGAAGTGATTTAATCCAACAGTTATATTCCTGGCTGGCGATATACTGCAGTGTTAGGTTCTGCGTAGATGAAAAAAGTTACCAGATCTTCTAAGGAAAAGAGAGCAAGAGGTTCCAAGTTTCTTTCTGTAAGAAAGACTGTAAAAAAAAAAAACTCAATTGATCATAATGGCAGACTATATTTATTTTTAAACAAAAATTATAGTTTTTGTGGTTGTTATGTTAAACTTTGTTCAAGTAAATAACCAGAAAATAATCAACATAATTAGAGCTAAATGACTTTATAAAATTAACCAAAAATATTTAAGATAATCAATTTACTTTTTAAATTTCTAAAATATACCTTTACGCATAAATACACACAAAGTAAATTCACTGCTTCTGTGTTTTTCTTTAATTATGCAAGGAAATAGCTGTCCAGATTAGCTTTTCCATCCTCCTGCCTCCTTCCAATGCTATCACTGCCACTTCAAAAAAGAAAAGAAAATGTGACAAAACACACACACACACACACACACACACACACACACACACACACACACTTGAAGTAAAGGATTAGACATATTTGCCCAAGATGCAGATAACAAAAGCAAAAGTGAAGAAAATTGAAGAGACAGCCAAACTTCAGCAACAAAACGGTTAAAGAATCTGAAGTACTGCTGCCCTATTCTAAAGGTCGGCTTCATCACGAACAGCGCAAACATCAGACAAGTTAAGATTACGGACCATTATCTCCTTAATTTTCTCCGCTTTCCCTCACATTCCCTCTTGCTATCTGGGCACCATTTTTCTAAAGCTTTATTTCTGTTAAGAAGTAAACTTTCCCTAATCCATCTATTATGTAACCTTTAATTGGATTGGGAGCAGGGTGGTGGATAAAATAGCGCCATTCACTCAAAAGGACTGTAGTTTTAGGGACTTAGAAAGGTATTGTTAAAGAAAATCCTCCGGGAATCAAGGATTAAAATATGGCTGTCCTAAATTCATCAACTCCAGGACACCAATGAATTGCTTCCTTAAACAGGTAATTTTTCAAATAAATGGTATGGCAAAAATACAAAATACAAATTTCAGTATAACAATGCATTTATAATGATAATAGACTTGGTACTTCAACTCACAGGGAGCAGACAAGAGAAAAGAGCAAGTAAAATACCTTCAAAACTCTTCCTCGTCTCACACACACACACACACACACACACACACTCACACACACACACCACGTGCACGATATGCTATGTCAAACAAGAAAAAGAATTCCTATACATGTTCTATGTGTGGAGGCTTGAAGTAGCAACACAAACAAAACAGAAAAAGTTTCATATTTTGAAACACATTTATTCTTTTCAAAAGAAATCAGATCTAGAGTCATCACCCCTGTGCTCCTGTCTCATGTGAGACACTATGTCTTGGGTTAGGCTACAGGTTTTCTGGCCCCTGTTCCGCCATGGTCAACACCCCTCTCTCTAGGGAGTCTTCAGGGGTGAGATGGGGCGGAGGGGCACTCAGCCCCACACCTTCACCCTCTCCAGGGGCTGAGGACGCTGATGCGCCACGCCTGAGATCTGTAGTAAGGTGATGTCATGAGCGCACCTACTGACTGCAGTCTTTCAGAGCTCACACACCGGTTCTCGTCAGAACAATGGGAAGCTGCAGAAGAAAGACAGGCAGTGGCAGAGGCGGCACAGCTTGCCTGGACTCCGTGCGGCTTACTAGTCTTTAGGAACAGAAGAAAAACAAAGCAACAGCAGTGACTCAGGAAATGCTGCTGCGCGAAACTACCTTTAAAACCTAGGAAATTTAAGAAAACTTCACAACCTATTTCCTCTGCCAGGGCTCAGGAACAACGTCCACCCACCGCGAGACGAGGCGCCAGCAGATGGACTGCCGCCTGCCCCTCCACACGCGATGAGACAGGAACTGCTTTCTTCTCTCAAATAATGCCCTGAAAGCCTCAGCTGCACTGTAGGAACGTCCACAGACCCAAGGGAGTCACATCTATGGAAGTTTTTCAATGACTGGATTGTACACGTTTTACGTGAGAACGTGAGCTCCCGTTCCAAAAGTCAACCGGCCAAAATACCTAACTTGCTTAAGTTACCTCTCCCCGTATCATAGCTATTTACGGAACATGCTTTTTGAATAAGATAAACATAAATGACCCTGCTCTCGGAGACAGCCTGAGATATAGGAAAGAGTTCTGTTCTTAGAAAACTTTAAATATGGTTAGTTTTTCAGAACAGAGCTCATGGTGTACGTTCACTTTATCACAACACAACGAAAGTTCTAAAGCTTTCTAGTAAAAGATCACTTACACTGAACCTAGTTTTTCAACACTATTTTTCCAATGTGCGTTATCATATTAAATGTTATTTCATCATTTTAGCCTATTTATAAAGTATTTTATTTTTGATACTTTGTTTTTAAAAAACTGGAAAGTTTGATTTGCAGTTTTTAATTTTTTTATGAAGTTTTAAAAAAGTATTATCATTTATTACAGTTTATTCACTTTTTATCCTGGCTGTGGCCCCCTCCCTTATCTCCTCCCAGTCCTACCCACCCTCCCTCCCTCTTCTCCTCCCATGCCCCTCCCCTAGTCCACTGATAGGGGAGGTCCTCCTCCCCTTCCATCTGACCCTAGCCTATCAGGTCTCATCAGGGCTGGCTGCATCACCTTCTCTGTGGCCTGGCAAGGCTGCCCACTCCAAGTGGGTTCCCTAGTAAGGGGAGCAGGGGCTGTCTCTGGCCTTATTTTCCAGTTTTAACAGCAGCAAGAGCACTCACTTGGCTGCTGAAGCTGACAAGGGCCTTTCCTATGACAGAAAGCCAGGGCACTTTCTACGGAGCGACTTTGACGCCTGAGAGTAACAACAAAGGGTCAAGGTAGTAAGGAAAATTCAGGATCAGAAGAAGAGCGTGCTCTAGCAAGGACTTCCAGCACTATGTTGAAGGGATATGGGGAGAGTGGGAGATCAAGGGGATACAGACTGGAAAAGAAGTCAGATTATCACTATTTGCAGATGATATGATAGTATACGTGAGTGACCCCAAAAACTCCACCAGGGAACTCCTACAGCTGATTAACACCTTCAGCAAAGTGGCTGGATACAAAATTAACTCAAAAAAAATCAGTAGCTTTCCTGTATACAAAAGACAAAAGGGCTGAGAAAGAAATTAGGGAAACAACACCCTTCACAATAGCCACAAATGACATAAGGTACCTCAGAGTAACCCTAACCAAGGAAGTCAAAGACTTGTATGAAAAAAATTTCAAGTCTCTGAAGAAAGAATTAGAAGAAGATATGAGAAGATGGAAAGATCTCCCATGCTCATGGCTTGGCAGGATTAACATAGTAAAAATGGCTATCTTACCAAAAGCAATCTACAGATTCAATGCAATTCCCATCAAATTACCAACACAATTCTTTACAGACCTGGAAAGAAAAATTCTCAACTTCATATGGAATAACAAGAAACCCAGAATTGCTAAAACAATCCTCTACAATAAAAGATCTTCTGGAGGTATCTCTATCCCTGATCTTAAGTTGTACTATAGAGCAACAGTTTTAAAAACTGCATGGTACTGGCATAGAAACAGAATGGTGGATCAGTGGAACCGAACAGAGGACCCAGAAATAAACTTATGGACACCTGATCTTTGACAAAGATGCCAAAACCATACAATGGAAAAAAGATAGCATCTTCAACAAATGGTGCTGGTCCAACTGGATGTCTACATGTAGAAAAATGCAAATAGATCCATTCTTATCACCCTGCACAAAACTGAAGTCCAAGTGGATCAAAGACCTCAACATAAAACCAGACACATTAAATGGGCTAGAAAAAAAACTAGGGAATACCCTAGAACTCATCAGTACAGGAGAAAACTTCCTGAACAGAACACCAACAGCACAGGCTCTAAGAGCAACAATCAATAAATGGGACCTCATGAAACTGAAAAGCTTCTGTAAAGCAAAGGACACCGTCATCAAAACAAAACGACTGCCTACAGATTGGGAAAGAATCTTCACCAACCCTTTATCTGACAGAGGACTCATATCCAGTATATATAAAGAACTAAAGAAGCTGAAAAGCAGCAAACCAAGTAATCCACACACAACAACATAGGACAAACACACTAAAATCCATGCATCTAAAGAAACCAAGAGAGAGGACTCTAACTAAAATGTTCAATCCCCACCTGAAAGGCAAAGAGGATGGACATCAGAAGAAGAAGAAAACAGGAAACAACCAAGAAACCTGCTACAGAGGGCCTCTGAAAGCCAGAAGAAGAAATCAGGAAACAAACTAGGAACCTACCACAGAGGGCCTCTGAAGGCCTCTGCCCTGCAGACTATCAAAGCAGATGCTGAGCCTGATGGCCAACTGGCGGGCAGAGTGAATGGAATTTTATGTAAGAAGTGGGAAATAGTAAGAGCTGGAGAGGACAGGAACTCCACAAGGAGAGCAACAGAACAAGAAAATTTGAACACAGGGAACTTCCCAGAGACTCATACTCCAACAAAGGACTATTCATGGAGATAACCTAGAACCCCTGCACAGATGTAGCCCATGGCAGTTCAGTGTCCAAGTGGGTTACCTAGTAATGGGAAGAGGGACTGCCTCTGACATAATCTGATTGGCCTGCTCTTTGATCACCTCCCCCTGAGGGGGGAGCAGCCCTACCAGGCCACAGAAGAGGACAATGCAGCCACTTTTGACGAGAACTGATAGACTAAGATCAGAAAGGAGAGGAGAACCTCCCCTATCAGTGGACTTGGGGAGGGGCATGCACGCAGAAACGGGAGGGAGGGAGGGAGGGAGGGATCGGGAGGGGAAGAGGGAGGGGCTTATGCGGGGATACAAAATGAATAAAGTGTAATTAATAAAAAATAAAAAAAATATTCATTAAAAAAGAAGAAGAAGAAGAAGAGGAGGAGGAGGAGGAGGAGGAGGAGGAGGAGGAGGAGGAAGAAGAAGAAGAAGAAGAAGAAGAAGAAGAAGAAGAAGAAGAAGA
>NW_026596244.1:14074690-14093679 GCF_907164565.1 Psammomys obesus | reverse complement strand
GAAGAAGAAGAAGAAGAAGAAGAAGAAGAAGAAGAAGAAGAAGAAGAAGAAGAAGAAGAAGAAGAAGAAGAAGAAGAAGAAGAAGAAGAGGAGCATGAGGAAGCCCAGGACCCTAGCCAGCCTAGGCTCTCAGACCTTAATACTCGAAATACAGAGTATGAAGGATTCAAATTAACAAGGAAATTCTAGTGGAACTGCATACATGTTAGGAGGGGTTAGCTGATATTCTATATAAAGCAAGCTTTGAGAACCATGTTTTTATTTGAAAACCAAGCTTTGGTTGGCAGTTACGATAGACTGCATAAGCCACACAGGAAGACAACTGTGCTGTCTCCATCTCAGGGATCTGACTTGCTCTTACACACAAAAGCAGCTTGATTCAGAGAGAACTTGACACTGGACTTTTGTTTTAACAAAGGGCTTCTGTGGGGAAAATCACCAGAGATAAGTTCAGAAAAGAATAGCATCTACAGCATTATCTCCAAATCGAATGTCTCTCACAGTAAAGCAGTTTACAATATAAAGGGAGCATCTGCATTGGAAGCCCGTTAGAGCCGCTCTCCAAGCGCTGTTTTACCGAACACTACGTTGCCAACAGCACAGGTAGCACTTACACAGCTCGGTGGCAAGCCTGCAGGGGTCACGCCGCACTTGCCACACTCCACATGCAGCAGCAGGTAAGTTTCCAGCGACTGCGACGCTTCTGAAAGGGGGAAGGTGACCAGGGCACAGAACAGAACCCACAAGGTGCACTCTGTTGCTTATAAAAAGTAGAATAAGCAGTAAGAGTAATCATATTCTCACCAATTACAGCAATCTAAATCTGCTCTCACATTTTAGGAAAAATAGCATGCTAACTAAACTGAACTAGAATTTAGCTAGTACAGCTGACTGTGAACTACCAACAACTGTATCTTAATATGCAAACAAGAAACAAAATTACAGAAAAATACACTCTAAAAGTAAACACAGGGGGAGCAGATGACTGGGCCTTAAAGTGCTTACTGCTCTTACACAGAAAAGGATCAGTTCCCAGAACCCACAACAAGCGGCCACCTGTAACTCCACTTCCAGGGAATACAAGGTCTGCTTCAAGACCTGCTTACATGTACTGCAAACAAACTCATGTAGGCACACATGCTTATACATAGACTCTTTTGGAAGTCTAAAAACAAACACAATTTAAAAATTCTGTCAGACCTCTAAAATGAGCACAGCAAATGAACACAAATTATGTAACAATGAAAATGATAAATAACAATAAAATAATAATAAATAACATTTTCAATACAAGTAAGAATTACTTTAGGGATCTTCTAAATATTCAATAAAGTCAAAACTATCTTTGGTGGTACTCAGAAAAAAAGTCATTTGTGAATTAATCATAAGGTATTTTAAGCGGGTATTGTGTTTAATGTTTAAATATATTCACCAACTTAATCCGATTAAAACTTCATGAGAAACCACGGCCATCTGCAGCATCAGGAAATTCAGCACACACTCAAAGATGCACTTGGGATGGTTATACAGCTCCTTATGAAGGGCCGCTCTTTTACTTAATTCACTGCAGACTTATGCCTTAAATTCAAACCTTCCAGAACTGCAAGTTCTCTGTAATATAGCTATTAACATTATTTATAACTCAGAAAAATGCCATGAAGACATACAGAAACACATGAAGGGCTTGGGCATTTTGCAAGGCACGTGTGTGAACACACAAACATTCATGTTGTGATGAATCACAAGCACGGCGTAGAAGAGGTACAAAATCTACTAAGTGGCACCACAAGCAAAGTGGGGTGCGCACTTCAAATTCAAAACGTGAACAGAGACAACAGGACAAACAGCAAGAGGTCACACAGACAAGAACAGCACAACTGCTCAGGAGAAACCGATGACAAGGACAAGCCTGTGTGCAGTTTCCTCTACAAGGGAGCTGTGAAGCACTGCTCACAGAAAGAAGCCCGCATTCTTCAGAGGAAGGGCTGCCCAGAGCTGCAGGTGGAGGAGAGGCCTGGATACTACGTCACTATGTCAACAGTACTGGAGAACAGTCAGGGCTATACGACAAGGAGCTACGGGTAACCATGAAAGGCTTCCCACTGGCCAAACCTGACAAAATTTCAATATTAAATTATTTTAAACCAATTATTAACTAATTTGCTAAAACAAACAAAACCATAAATATATACCAATAATGAATACATACACTGGGGAGATGTGGAAGGGCGTGTGTGTGTGCAGGGGGAGGAGCAAGACAGACAGTGCAAACACAGCCAAGACAAGACTGTACTGGTAAGAAAATTCAAGTAAGTTTCTTGGAAAGACCAGATATTTGCTTCCTATATGACAAATGGGACATACATGTGGATAACCCAAGCCAACATCAATGAAGGACAGCGTAAAAGGTGTTCTAGAAAGTTATTTTCTCCTGTGATATATCCTATGACTACAAATCTAATAGAGGGTTTCAATGGAAGAGAGTGAAATGAACTGGCCAACTGGAAAACCGGCCTTTCAGAATTTGTCTTGTACTCCTCACTGGCTGGCATACGCTAACAACGAACTTGGCCTCTTCATTGTAAGGTTTCTTATAATGAAGGTTTCTTACAAACAATACTAGGCAGAACACCACCAAATATCAATCATTGGCATTTATTTAGGAGTTACCATTTACAAATTCCACCCAAAGCTACAATAAACCATCAACAACATTCCTTAATGTTGTTAAGGATTAATGTCCTTAATTCCTTAAAGTTTGAAAACTGAACTTCCTGATGAAGATTTTGTCATGAGTAGGTAATGCTTTAATCTATTCTTAATAAGGAAGAGAGAGAATGTTTCCTAACTCACTGACAGCTTAATAACATTTTGTGAGCTCTGTCCAGGTGAAGCACGTCTGTACCATGCGGACAGGCGGAACAACGGTCTCTGTCGTCTATGCCTACGTCCTGCTGCCCGGGGCCTGCGGAGGAGCTACCTTGCACAGCGCTGTTGTCTAGATACAGTGCGCCCCCTCCCCACCAAAGTGTCTCTGCTGGCTCCAGGGAAGGAGACGGTCAGAGGTGGTGGACCAGTAGGGCCCCAAAAGAGCTCCCTAAGTCACTAAGGGCAAGAGAGGATGATTTTGCAATCGCTTGGCATTTCTTGTAAGAGGGCTCTTACAACAGGCACATGCCGGGGCCTGGCCCAGCTCACTCAGCTCTAGGCTCATTGCCAGGCTCAAACTGTACCGATTTGCTCGTTCTTCTTGCTGTGATCTTCCCTGCGGTGACGTGCCATGGGCTGGCCCTCATCACAGATTCTGCCTTACATGCTGTTGGTCTCTGGATCTCCACGAGGAGAACTAAACAAACCTTTCTTCCTAAGGAGTGTGTGCGGCTATTTCATTGCACTGGCGAAAGTCTGGCAATACACCACGGTAAAAAGGAGTTAAGATGGCAGATGGAGCCACGCCTGCTAATTACTCAAAGGAGAGACATGAACTTGACCATGAAAATGAAAGCAAGTGGTCAAAGGCTCAGAGTGATTCAATGATAAAAGTAGCACTCAACCTGTCCTCACTGACTTTGGAAATAGGAATGGAAATCATCTACAAGTTAAAGAAACAAATCTTCCCTTAGAGCCTATAAAGAGAAATGCACTTGTGCTAACACCTCGGTTTCAAGCCCAGTCTGACCCACAGAATGAAAACTTACACTTGTGGTAACTTCTTATACCCACTACTGAAGATAAATGTTCGGCCAGTCATGGTGGCACACACCTTCAATCCCAGCATCCAAAAGACAGAGGCAGATGGATCTCTGCCTGGTCTACACAGTGAATTCCATGACAGCCAGGATTATATAGAAAAACTCTGCCTTAAAACAAACAAACATCCCAAAACCAAACCAAACCAGACAACCACAACAACAACAACAAAAAAACCAACAACAACAAAAACATGAAAGAAAAAAAAAGAAAAGAAAATGAATACAGTCTTTGTTTTATCCTAAAAAAGTGTGTAAATATAATTGTCTTAGAAACAGTAGGAATCCTTATGAACACAGTTACTGTATGAAGCAGCAATCTGCCCATCTTGACACCAAGCGACATCTGGAAGATCCTCCTACCCGTGTCTTAGAAGGTAAGTCTCTGTGGGAGGTCCTATCACGTGTCTTGCTACTTCCTGTCCCTGTGAAGGGCCCAGCGCTCACTTCCTAAGCATCACAACTACTGGTCATTCTCCACTGCTCTCTTTCCCTCTTGGTCTCCCATTTAGTTCTTATATTAGCTTTGCTCACATGCTGTCTCCTGAGCCTCTTGGCTCTTGCATAAAGGTTGGTCTTAAATGTGGAAGGTCAGTCAAACATCTTTTCTCCCTGTCTGCAAATCTACCAACTAGCATACGAGACTCTGTGCATCTCAGCTCTGATCACTGTTGCTGACTATCAGTGGTTCTTTTGCAAAGATATTTCTCTCCCTATTTGCTATCTGAACATTAAATTCTTCTGTCAAAGACATGTATTTACGCTATATGCAACCGCAAACAGGAAAGCAGCAAAGCCAGGAACACACACAAACAGCATGGGGAGCTGTGATAAGTGACATACGGCAACTCCCTCTAAACCTCCCCTTTACGCACTTAGAGAATGTTTAAAGGATGAATGAGTGTGCGCGTGTGTGTGTAGATGTCACTCAGCTTCCTTTGGTGAAAATTACGACAATAGGACCTGCCATGGCAGTTCGCCGCTCTGACCCCAGCGCCCAAAGCCTGAGGCAGGAGCACCGAGTTGGAGGCTGCCCTGGTACAGAACGGGAACTTATTTCCAGATGCTTTACCTTCATGGCAAATTTATATACAAGCCTAACACGCATAGACCTTCGTAACCCAATAAGCTAAGCCTCACAAATGCGTAAGAACGGCACGCTAGACTCTCTATATTGCGTGGTGGAGTAGGAGAATGCACACTATATTTGTGTGTTTGTGTGTGTCCCCTCAAGTGTAACGACTCTCCTGGTAATTCCAGCTGACACTTTCATGCCAAAGTATACAGCGGTGAGCACAATGGGATCCTGGCTTATTTCTTCAATATATAATAGACTTTGCAAAATAAGGTAAAACCATATAATCTAAGAGTTCCATAAGGATACATAGCTCAAACTGTATGTAAGTGTATATATTTAAATGTAATAAATAAGTAACAAAGGAAATTAAAAACTACCAAACATCACTATTCATAGACTTTCACTGTTGTTTACATTTTGCCCAGATGTTAGGTGTACATAAAATGTAAACATGATGGTATATTTGTCATCTTTCTTCGCGTTAAGCTTTATCTTCAAACACTTAAAATGTAATTACCTTTCTAACTATGAAATGGTACAACTGCAATTCTCCACAAGAAATACCCAAAGATGGAATCATGGGGCACCCTCATGAGATGTAGAAGTTAAGTTATGGTATCTGGATTATGTCTTAAGGGGTGAAAGGTGAAAGAGAATTTCTGAAGGAGGCAAACATGATTTAGAAAAACACAACATGAAAAAGATTTGTTGTCAGTGAGCTATTTTAGAATTGTACTGAATTTTCTTCTAAATTAACAGTTCTATTTAAATATTTAGATGAATTTATAACTTCATTTAATTGTAGTTCATTGTTTTGAAGTTAAATCTGGACTTATTTTCTTTGGAGAAGTCTTATTTGTTTACTGTGAGGGTTTTAGAAAATGTGAGTTACTTGTTCACATACAGGTAATTAACATGTGAATAATATATAGCACAAGGCAGAAAAGAACTGCTTATGGAACGGAGCTTGCGCAATTAAACTAAAACATTTTCACATCCTTGGTTTAAGAACATTCTAATAAAGGATTAAAAATGTACTGAAAAACTCTAGTATTCAAAATAGTCATTGGCAAGTCCCTTCTAATATGGCCTATAGAAGACTATTTTTTCCTGTAATTCACCCACATGTATGTAATTGGTCCAAAATGTTGTTACTTGTGTTAATTATCTGTTAAGTTTCAGATGTAGGAAGACAGCTCATATTCCACAGTCTGTTTTGTTGTACTGTGTTGTGTGTGTTTATGTTCCCTTTCCATAAGATAAATCAGGCATATCTTATTTCAATACATTTCCAAGTGAGATAATGCATCTGATCAACACTTTCTATCTCAGTTTAAAAATGATCTACCTATTGGACAAAATCTAGACGAAGGCTCTTAGATCAATCCTCATCTTAAAGCTTAAAGAAGAATCAACATCTGACAAAAGATTTAAATGTTCTCACTAATACAAGCAGCACAGATTGTTACAAAATTTTAAATAAATATAACCTCGTCCTTAATTAGTGAGCAAGAACCTGTTGTATAACCAGAACATACAGAAATGAGTTTATAAAATATAGCTAGGATTGCAGCATTTGCGAAATCACACATCACCATGCAAAAGTGCACGGTGGTTGTAGTTTCGTACAAAGCCTCAGTACAAACCACATGTTTCCTAAGCATAAATATGTAGCACTTTATTACCTCCATTTCAATCTTTGAAATGGCCAATATTTAAACTGCAAGGTGATTTTTTCTTATAATTTGTTACAAATTATTTGAGAAACGTCTAAAATTATTTTCTAAAGTAGCTTCTATAACAAGCATTTTCTTAAAACTTACCTACAGGACGGTAACTGTCAAGCTCCCTAGATATCTGTGTTATCTGGTCATGTCTTAACATTTCAGAGAGAAATGCCATGATTCTGTCCATCTCTTGGGAAAATTAATGAGGCTAGAGATGGTGATACTTTCCCCCAAACCTCAAAACCCCAGCAGGCAGGAGGGCTGCAAAGAGCTCCAGGCCAGAAGTGAATACAGAGAGTAGGGGAGAGAGAATGGGGGAAAGGGAGCAAGGGAAAAGGGTGAGAGGGGACACAGGTAATAAGAGAATGAAGACAGGACATGGTTAAGGGAAAAGGGGGGGGGGGAGGCAGGGTGATGGGCAGGAGAGAGGTAAAGGAAGAGGGCTGGGCTTGGTGGGTCACACCTTCAATCCCAGCACTGAGAAGTCAGAGGGGGCAGACCTGTGAGTGCCAAGCCAGCGTGGTCTACACAGTGAGTTCCATATACACGGCTAGGACTATATGGAGAGACCCATCTCAAGCAAACAACAAAAAGAGGGAAGGCTGGGAAGGGGAAGCAGGAAAAGGAAGAGGGGAAACTTCCATGGCAAAGAAAGGTTTGGAGTTTGTTGTGAAGACAGAAGTTAGTATGCAGTAGAGATCATTTCAGCTGTTAGAAGGCAGAACTCAATTAAAAGCCATGAAATACTGCGGAGATGATGTTTTACAGAAAAGAGAATGGTAGTGGCAGTATATCCATAAAAATCTGATGGCTTTACATAAACTCAAAATCTAAAGACATGTTTCCCTGCCTCCTCATTTTAAAAACAAATTATTTAATCACTCTACTTTGGTTTCTTTATAAATGCATAACAAAAGGATATAACTCAACATGGATTTATTGAGACGATCATGAATAGTGCCTGGCACAACAAGAATTCCATTAGCACTATGCTGGTCCTTTTATTTATCAAGTGAGTTCTAAAACACTTTCTCATCTCTCTACACACTTCATACTCACTCTTGGAATGTGGTGACAGATCTCATGGACAGAGGAAGACATCACAATTGTCAACGGGGCTATAGGCATTTATATAGCCTGTGATATGTATGTAGTCTAGAAGTTCCACCAAGTAAGCAAAATAGCTGCCTTCCAACAACTTTTCATATACAAAACATAATAAAAAGGACAGACTAGATGGTAAGGTAGAGAAGACAGCACACAGTGATGAACTCTGTGAGCGTGACGGCACCTGGAATAGAACAAACAATAGTTCTTGGTGGGACACACGACAGCTCCAAGAAAAGACGAAGGCTTGAGAATGGGAACCAGCAGAAAACAAGTCTATTTTATTCAATTCGCCTGCGTGAAACCCCATAAAGAGAAACAGCACATAAGCATGAATTCTGCAAAACACTTTAACTATTGCTGAGTCACTCAACAGTTTTCTTTTGTCTTTACAAATGTGTCAGCAGCAGCAGCAGCAGCAGCAGTAGTGTTTTGTATGCATGGTTTTAGTCTGCATGTCTGCCTGTGCACTGCCCGTACAGCCGGAGCCCACGGGGCTATCAGACCCCCGGCAGTGGCGAGCCACCATATGGGTGCTGGGACTTGAACCTGGAACCTCCAGAAGACCAGCCAGTGCCCTTAGTCCCTAAGACATCCCTCCAGGTTTTGTCTTTTCTTTCCAATACCTTCTTAAAAGACTCTATGAAAACCTACTCTCTGGCAAGTAGTGGAGGAAGTCCTCAGAGCAAAGCAGATGCTTGCATCCTGGGTCCGGGCAATCACCCTTAGTGCGGGCAACCCCAGAAGAAGACCAAGCAACCTTAATTTTCCAGCACTTTTTACTTTCTCATAACTGTGCAAGTTGTTTTCTCATTATAGGTTAAAAATTGATGCCTGTATCACAATTTTGCCTAAGTTACATTATTACATTTTAGACAAATATTTTGTCAAAGGCACACATTAATAAAATTTACCTTGAATGCCTTCTTCGCTAAAAATGTGTCCAACAAAAAGAAGAATTCTACACTTGTACATGAGCTCTCTCAGTTTTAAATTTCCCTGCAGTTCTGACAGATTATCAAAAACAGCAAAATGAGAGATGGCTAGAAAGGAGAGAGCAGTGAGAGACAGTTCTGGAGTGGATTTGGATCGGAAGAACACAATCAGCCTCAACAAGGCAATTCTAGAGCTAAAGTGTGTATATTTGGGCAAGTTACTCAATCTTCCCACAGCTCAGTTTCTGCACCTGTGCAGTGATGATAAGCAAATCTTACCGCAGAGTGGATGTGAGAATTTAGGGTCTAACTGCAGGAAAAACACTTATTACTAGGTCTGCACTGTGAGGAATGTTCGCATATTTTACTACTATTTCAGGAGAATTTTGCCAAGATCTAGCCAGAGAATAGCATGCTCTAACAAAAACAAATAGACATAAAATAAGGCAGAGTGCAGAAGTAATAAAATAGGTCAGTCAGGCAGACACAGAGTCAACAGAGTAGTAATCTGTGTGCTCAAGACAAGAGGTAAAAAAAAAAAAAAAAGACAAGAGGTAAGCAGAGTGAGAATAAATTTGTTTAAATAAATATGTGAAGGGAAAGAACTATGTTTCATATTTAACAAAATTTAGCTAGCTTCCAATCACCTCAAATTCTCTAAAAGAGGAGACGTTAATGAGCAAGCTCATGGCTCTTTTAGTCTAGAACAAGGAGCCCATCCAGGGTTTGTTCAGCCTACGTAGGTCATGGCTGATTGGCCAAAGTCCCCGTGGGCATGCCATTTCATCCAGACTGGACGGTTCATTAGTCATAATTACTATAACTGTGCGGCAGAGACTGCAGTTTTACCTCATCAGACATCTCTGATCAAGCTGCTTCAATTCTGCCTCGTCAGCACATGAAGTTACATTATCAGAGCTTTTCATTTTCCAATCGGTAATTAACACAGATTATGCTTTTTATCAAAACATGTATTTGGCCTTCACATTTAACAGCCACAGCCCCGATCTGACCACTGTTTGACCTCTGTTTGGCATTACGAAAGCACCTCAGCAACATGAATCATCAAATAAAATTCAGAATGTTGTAATGGAAACTAAACAAAGAAAAGAACCGACCTGCGTTTAAAAGCAAAAGCTGACTGCACTCACCCAGATGGAGACTAACAGTCCTGCTCCTCATGAAACATTCAGCTGCAGCCCGAGGAGGGATCACACACACTCACTGTGTGCACGGCCCCTCCGAGAGACGCGGCACAAACAGTGCTTCTCTCCAAGTGCACGCTGACAGAGAACTCTCCTACGAAGCCTGAGACACGGTATCGTAGAAGACGACGGCTCACGGAGGTTAAGGAACGGGCGGAACATAGATCTCTCTGCGCACCAAAGCACCACACGCTCACTCCAGAAAAGAAAACGGCGCCAGAACAAGGGTCAAACGTAGACGACTGAACGAAACTGAAGTGTCAGGCATTTTCCCCTTCCAGTTTCTTTTAGAGAACAATGGGAACTAAAGGCCTGTCTCACTACCTTCACATGAAAAGCGTTCCCACTGTAGGACTCGAGAACAATCATAATCGACAGTTCCAGGCAGCCACGGAGGCAGCGAAACTCCCAGCGTAATTAGTGAGGTCTGCATGCAATGACATCTGTGTTCTCAGGGTTCCGGAGACGTGTCAGGCCGGTAAGATGTGTATGAAATAATATGACAAGCATTGCAAATGCCCTTCTAAACACACTTCGGGGACTAGCTGAAGACATAACACATGTCATCTTCCTGTGAGCAGTAGATTTAAGATTAAAAGACCTAAAAAGATTTTTCTGAGTCACTCACTCCCTTTTTGTACCTATGGGGCATTTGCTCACGATAGAGCAGTGTGCTATGAAAAAATCTGCTTCTTTTCAGAACTTTCCTATCGTCTGTGAGCCCGTGCAAGGTGGAATACATGCCAGGGACAAAATGGGAAATCTTCTTATTCCTTGGTCTATGCATATTTTAACCTAAAAGCAATCCGTTGCTACCGTATATAAACAGTTTGTAATTTGTGTTTAAATGTCTTAGGATTGTGTTTGCACCAAGCAGTCTTTGTCTTAGGACACGCGAGGCTCTGCTGTGATGGTGCTGAGGCCAGCCCTCTCTCTCCAGGCTGTGGCAGCTGTCTGTGCACGCACTTGCTCGGAGAAAGACACTAGTCATCATTAAGGGAACCGCTGACACGGGCCCTGAGCGCCTCTCCGCAATGACCAAGCGGCGCTCATCCTTCTCCTACACTGTCAGGGCTGATTAGGCTTTCCTTTCATGAAAATTTAATTTGTTCCCTCTCTTCAGTGTGAGAAGTTCTACCTTTACTATAGTGAATGACACAGAAATTCCAAGGTTCTCAGGGTGAATCTTCACATAAGCCAGCAAGGAAAACCCTGACGAAGCCAATGGTTGCTAAAGAGCGGAAGAAAGCATGCTCCTGAAAGGAAACCGCACTAAGAATCTACAAGCCTGGAGAGGTGGTTAACTCAAGGGTCTGAATAACACTTGCCGGGATAGTAGCTCCACAGCCCACAGCTTCCTAACGCTCGTTCAACAGACATCTTTCACAGACTCAAATCTTACTGTCTCCATCTTAACAAGAACACAGGGCAGGAAGCCCACACAGGCGTGTCACTATCTCCGTTAGAAAACACTTAAGGACCAATACTTAAACCCTGCGGCAGCCTACTGGTTAGCGTCCTGTTTAAAAGGCATCTGCAGTTGCTGGGGACAAACAGGAGTGATTCATGTGGCTGTGCAGGGCGCTCCGCAGCCAGATGATGCTACAGATTAGAATCAGGTCTGTAGAATGTCACAGTGTTAAACAAGATATCATAACGATAAGTTATTTAAGGAAGTTTAAAAAAACATTTACTTTTCTGTCTTATTTCAATTTGTTTAAAGTTTGTAGAGAATGTAAACATGTGATAATTTACAAAGATCCTGGAACAACCCCAACTCTTAGTTATAAATATTACATTCTTCTATATTACCCATCCATCGAAGCAGAACAGATTAAATGTAAATATCTCAAATTCAGAACAAGTCTAGATTTAGTCAAAAGTTGTTAGATATTTGGTCATATGAATATAAGTTGTATCTTCTTTAAAATTAACTATCTACATGAAATGCCTTTAAAACAAAAATCAATACCATTCACGTTTAAATGCAGATGTAATCATACTATATCAAACTTCACAAATTAAGTGATTCCTTTTATCCTTACTGTTTTACTATAAAAAAATAACTAAAAAACACACACACAAAAAAAAAAAACCAAAAAACAAATTTACAGTCAAATAGCAACCACTTAGTTGTATTTACAAAGGTTCAAGTCTTCCCTCCCCATTTATAATTGGTCTGCAGTTAAAACTTTTAGAGAGTAGAAATTTTAATGTATTTGGAAAAAAAATTTTTTTTAATTAATTAAATCTGGTGACAGGACACTCATCGAGAATAAGTAAGTTAAGTGCTAGTCTAAAATAAAAGCAAAACTATATAACCTAACTTAAGTATTTTTTTAGACTACACTTAGGAATAATGGAGCCATTTCTATCTTTAATTAAGTATATGATTCTGATACTGAAAAATCATTAAAAGCAAGTTCTGATTTTCAGAGTTGCACAGAGAGAGCCAAATCAAAGCTTCAAAAGGTTATAGAATCGTAGCTGCTTCCTCCATTGCCAGATCTTAGACATGTTCAAGAAGAGAGAAGTTTAGCTCTGTAACTTCCATTCCTCAACCTAAACCTCCCAGTCACTTGTCAGTTACGGGTTGGGCGATTTATTGAGCGGCCGTGGGTGCACTCTGTCAGCGCTGAAGGAAATATGACGGAGGGCTGTGGCTACTGCTCTGGAGCTCATTGATAATGACATACCTGCCTCTGTCACCCATTACCCATACTACAAACTACTTAGACCTAACTGGAAAATCAATAGGCTGCTTGCACTGGTTCCCGTGGCTGCCTCCTTTGATTGTCAGCTCCTGTCTAGGGTCAGCACTTACATGAAAGGGGCTGTGACTGCCTGATGCTTTCAGGACAACCTAACGATATGAAACTAGCCAACAGAACAGTAAATTCTGTCTCCCTGCCCTCCTCATCAATTAGGCTTGGACTAGGCTTGCCTGTAGAAATCTGACCTTTTAAGTTTAGGTGAGTATGGACTAGCTGAACACACCATTGCCCTCAGCACTGAGCCAGGAAATCTACTGACAGGTTAAACAAAACAGAAGGTTGTAACTGTCATAATTTGCAGTGCACTTTCACGCCAACAAGGGTGTTATCAGCGGGGGCGAGCCCTGGAACACGCAACTGCAGCACCCTGAGCCACAGCGCTCATAAATTTCCAAGTGAGCTGAGATAAAACATAAATTCACAAATAGCAATGCATTTCTCATCTCTCGGCCTTCTAGGTTTGCACTTTGCAAACCCACAGAGTGCCCTTCAACAACTCTCCTGGTGGCCAGCTGGCACTCCTGGCTGCACTGGTGAAGGCCTTCCAGTGAACTTAACACAAAAGTGAAGTACTCAGCTATGCCCATTTAAAAGCTGACTCAGCGAGAACTTACAATACCACAGATAGATTGCTGGTCTACGTTTGAAAACGAGGACAATCAAATCTCAATGAATTTCTCTCTTCCGTCACTACTCTCTCTACCAAAATATCTTGCCTACCACAAGCTTAGGAAGCAAGGACTTGCATCTATGAAAGGAAGTGTTGAAATTATTTCCTACCACGATTCTCTGATACAGCATCTTTTCCAGTTTGAGAGAAAACTAGGAACATCTGTAAAAATCAAAGATGTTAACACATTTATGCCTGTCAAACCTTCCGATGAAAACAAGTGAGGAGCACAGGAAAGTATGAAAATCTCCGCCTTTAAGGACACATGTGTGAGAACCATTTCCCAGCTTGGGTACATATTTTAATAAAATGATGCACTTAGAAAAATCATAGATAGCTTCTTGGAGCCATTTCTCTAAGGATACACATTTTAAAATTAACTGCAAACTTGAAATCCCTTGGCTTCAAAAAATATTTACAAAACAGAAATCGTCATAAACTCTGAATTCATTCATTACGCAGGAAGGAAAAAGTACCTGCCAGCTGAGTTCGTACCTTTAAACATGTAACATCTTTAAAAGAATGCACAGTATGCTACATTTTAATGGTCAAACCTTTATAAACAGCATTCTTAAAATTTCTCTCAAGTTGCTCCTTTGTTGACCTTCCTAACTGCCTGAAATCTAGAGTGTGTGACAAAAAAAAAAAAAAAACAAACAAAAAAACAAACAAAAAAAAAAAACTGGTCTGAAAAAAATCTATAATCAACTTTGGTTTTTCTTATTAAGAACTTCACAACCCTATGCCAGAGCAACACTGAAAACCTGACATTTCACAGAAAGTATTCTGTTTACAATGAACTCATCAAGCTCAACTTCTGTTATACGATTTGCTGCTAGGACAGACAGACACAGGAGACTGCTTAATCCAAACCCTCCCTTTCAAAACTGGAAATAATTTACTGTGGTCTACATATTTGCAATCCTAGCACTGTGTAGGTTGAGGCAGGAGGATTGCAATTCAGAGGCAAGCCTGAGGTTAAACAGTGAGACTCCATCTTAAAAAACGTCTAGAGCATCCCTTCATTTCACGTGTCCCAGTAGGTTATGTGAGAGCAGCAACCTTACACTTAAAAGAAAATCTATTAAGATATCATTCATTTACCAAAAACTGTGGATAGTTTTCAGAAAAGACTGGAACGTTTTTTTTAGAGCCTTTAACAAAAAAACGTAAATGTTAGAATTACAGGGGCACAGCAGACCTTCCTGACCTAACTGATGATTAACTGTGAGTCTGGTGGCCTTGCGGGTCCTCGGTGTGCACCTAGCTGATAGCAATGTGAAAGGCATGGACAGTGTCCGCTCCCAGCAAGCAAATCACTCAGAGGCAGTCAGAGCCACAGATCAAAGATTCTCCACTTTATCTAACTGATTTCACCTACTAACTTGGATTTCGTCTACAGCCAGCACAAGTTAAAAAATAAAGCAGTGACTCTTTGGGATCCAAAGATAACAAAGAAGATAGAAAGTTCAGAGAAGAAACAGTGGCAGAATTTGATAGCCACAGGGCAAAGCAGCTGGTTTTTTTATCCCGCTATATTTCAGGCGGTTGTAGGAAAGGTTTTGACTCCGTGGGTCATCAAGAATTACTCCACTCCTCCTGCACAGACGTCTCAGGACCTTCTGCTGTTGTTTGGCCACAGAAATCAGAAGCCTTCTCTGCACATGACTCTTACTCTAACGGAAAACATCTGAAGGGAGATTAGGATTTTAGCATGTTAGTTGAACATAGCATTCATTAAAAAGGTTCTGTTATCTCAGGGGATATTAGAACAAGAGTTCTGCTACTAACAACAAGGCAGATGGAGCACTGTAAGACCACTGGTTGCTAACAAGGCATATAAACCGGCTAGTTCTCTTAACATGTAATGAGGATGTACTCCTCTGCTTAGCTGGTAATATCAAACATAGGCTCTCAAAAAAATAAAAAATAAAAAAATCACAGATGACCTGAGAAAAATAGAGAGCAAACTTTCAAGCCTTCTATATTCTATTCTTCAGTACTGCCAACATCTGCATCACTAATCTCATTAATCTCCTTTATTAATGTGTGCTACTGCACGAGAGACGACAGAAATGCGGCCACAGCACCAAGATCCCAGGAAGTGTGACATCTGTACAGATCTAAAAGGTACTTACACTCTGTCATTGTCTTAAACATTCCACACCTTTCAGCCGTAAAACCAGCTGTTTTCTTTACCGCTCAAGTTAGTATTGAGTAATCCTGGGTTTCTTGTCCATCTCCCGCAAGTGACATGAAAGCCCAGGTGAATGATGTCCCAAAGAGAAATTCATACGTTATATGCTCAGCCCTAACAGTTAAGACTTGGATCTACTACTTGAATCCTTTTTTTTGAGATTACAGTGAAAGCCAGAAGTTATTAAAGCCAAAGCTATCTGCAGGTAAAATTTAATATTTTACAGTACGGTTAAAATTTCTTCAAATTTTTATTTAAATAAGGGAAAAAGGTAGTAACAAAGAAATTTATCCAACTTTTCAGACAAATGGTTACACATGGGAATAAAGGAATGAAGGAACTTTAAAAATCTGTACCTTTATGACAAGAAAAAGCTAAATGAGTTCTTGGTAATGACGTAAAACAAATATAACATAGATGACAATACAGTAAAAAAGCTCAAATCCTTGCTAAGTTTATTCTGTGCTCACACTTTACTCCCAGCTCTCGTAAAATGGCATTTACCTGTCAGTCCGGCTAAAGGCTATCCCCACTTGCTAAGCACAAGTTTCCTGCTTTAGTACTGTCTATCTCGGTGAAATCAAGTTATGTACAGTTTAATATGGTACTCATTTGGACAGAGTTATCATTCACCTTGGGAGAAAACTTAACGTATGTATTTTCGACCTCTTCATCCTACAAAATTATGGCAGGATGATAAACGTACTCATCGAATTTGAGCAAACAGCACAGTAATATAAGCGGTGTAATGGAAGGTATATTAGAAACCCAGTAGGTCCACCAAAAACAACACCCATGAAAAGTCCATAAAACTGCGGGGCTTCTCAGTACCATCCAGTGGGTCTGCGGTGCAGTCAAAGCCATCACTTTACCTGACATAACACCATCTTGAGCTCACACTGCTTAAATGTGAGCAATAGCTGAGGGTTACCAATCAGGCAGATGCGCAGGTGTTCTGTGGTTCTGAAGCAATTCCGTAAAACAGAGGGAAGCATGTTTGGCCACTTAAGGTAACTAACAGGAAATAAAAACGAAGTTTTCGAAGCAAATATTTAACTACTGGGTATTACAAATTAATTCCACAGTAATAATTATCAATGCCTTAGAAACAGTTTTCTGTGGAAAAGTGCAGAGTTTTGGAAAATCACTTCAGCTGATAGAAAACGACAAGTAATAGTAAAGAAGAGTGCATATGTGTAAATATCCGTAATTGTTAGGGTTTCTTCACACGTTTAAATTCAGTTACTTCCACAAAATCCCATCAAACCAGCACACCAACCAACTCTGTCTGAGTAAGTTGCTTTCTTTCCAGCAGGGAGTTTTCAAAACTGGACAATAGTTTTTATTTCCAAAATTACATTTTGACCACAGTATTATAATTTTTTTCCAAAAGTTAAGTATTTTTTTTTATAATTACATTAGTTAATTCAATATATAAAGACTAAACATTGGAGTCAATACACAGATACAGAGATTTTTTTTTTTCCCAAGTTAGACATGGAGGCTAAGAATAATAGACAGGTAAAAAAAACATGGTACTTTGCATTCTGAGTATAAGTACGTCAGAGACTTCTTAAATTTCCTGAATGTTTCTAAAATGCCTTCAGGAAATGGAGATCGTATCATCCAAAGCCTGTGCTCTCCCTGCAGAGACTGTCCGACTACTGTGCACCATTTCTATATACCATAAACTAGATATCTTCTAAGACTCACTAATCTGATAAAGTAAAAAAATGCACTGAAGTTTAATCCAGTAAACATATCTCCGAGGAAAGATCAGCACGAAATAAAGCAGTTTAGGGATTCTGTGCTCAGTGCAAATGTAAACAGGATTATGACTGTCAGACACACAGAGGGCCTGACTTCGGCCATTACTTAGCTCTGGCTTCTGAGAAAAACCCTGGCTGCTGCGTCAGTCCCCCACCCCTGCTCCCTGCAGCAGCAGGCTTCCTCGGCCACCGCCAAGCAGGGATGGATGGAAATGACAGGCAAAGGGCATTAGCTGCTTCTTTCTCCCAGCCTGTCTTCCCCTAAACGGAAGGCAGCAAGTTCTCAAGGCACCCAAGCTGCAGTCAGTGCTAACAAACGCATAACCCAATTCTCCAGGCAAGAACGTTCCACAATTGGGTTATTTACTACTTTCCAAGAAACTCTGAAAAAAATCCAGGTCCAATATTGGTTAGGATGAAATACTCTAAGGTTAAGAGTCCGGCCTAACTGCCCATTCTTTTTCAGCCAGAAGAATGAATCTTCAGAGGAAGCACTCTGCAGCCTCCCTCTCCCCCCGGCCTGATCCTCGCACTGTTCTCTAACCCAGGGCCTGATTCTATGCTAGCTGTAAAAAAAATCCCTCAGGTTTACACACAACATTCTTCGTTCACCCAACTTGTATAAGTGGGTAACGTAAATTTCCAAGCTAGTGCTCGCACTGGTTTTGAGGAAGGAGACTTAGGCTGCACTCCATTTTTAAACTGCCAGCGGTGAGCAAGCAAGCCTAGGATGGAACAGAAGGTAATCCGGCTGCCTCCTGGACCGTAAACGTTCACATCTCAAACACCGGTCGAGTAGCTGCTCTGACCCGACTCGGTTGTTAAAGGAACCGGGACGACTATTTTAAATACGTACATATTTTAGTTCAGTTATAAAGGCACGCGCAACTGAATACATTTCTGGATGTTCCCACCGTAATGACAGAAAACCTTCTGCCCAGAGAGGTCCGAGGGTTCGACATTACCCACAATCCAAAGGGGGAACCACCCTCCGTGCCCGCCTTCCCAACGCTGAGTTCTGGGCAGAAGCGCGCCGATACCGGCACTGCCTAAAGCAAACAAACAAGATGTTTAACAGTCAGATAAGAGGTCCCGCAGTCTCCCTAATGAATTTGTCAAGGACCATCAGATTTCACTCCCCTCCTCTGCCTCATTAACTCAAGTATGATGAGATGGATTATAACAGGAGAACACGGATCAATCGGTCCGACTCCAAGTGGCTTTCAGCCTCCGGAGTCGCCTTCTCTCCCGAACAGGGCGCGCATCTCCCGCAGGCCGGCGGCCACCGCGGCGACCCTCCGCCGAGGCCGCGGCGTGCCCCAGCGGACCAGGAGCCGAGGGGGCAGTTAGAGCCTCCGCGGACACCGCTTCCCCCTCAATTATCCAGCCCGGGAGAGGGGCCGCGAACAGCAGAAGCTGCTTTCCGCCAGGGAGTGGCGAAGCGGGGGAGGGGCGGTGTTTGCTGCAAGTGTTTAAGTTTATTGCTCGAATGATGTTTCTAATTAGCACCGCAGCGATAAATTAGAGTCGCCTTTGTTTAACTGATTTATTATTTACTAGAGCATCTACCTGAGACAGGGTAAATTGGTAATGAATTGTTTTTAAATCAAAACATTTGTAGGGTTTTATCATCCTTCCCTCGGTAGAGGCGGGGAGCCCGTGGGCACGGGTGCGGGCCGCGAGGGGACCGGCCGCGGCGGGCCGAGGCGGCGGCAGCTCGGGGACGGCCAGCGCCACGGGCAGCCCGGGCTCGGCGGGGCCTGTGGCCACGTGCGCGC
>NW_026596244.1:14051810-14074290 GCF_907164565.1 Psammomys obesus | reverse complement strand
CCTCGGCCCGCGGGCGTGCACCCCGGGCCCGCACCCCGTCCAGGGCGCGGGCTGCAGCGCGCGCATCGCACCGCCCGGCGGCGGGGCGCCCCTGACCCCGGCTCCGCCAGCTCTCCAAGCGACTCCCGGGAAGCCACTGTCCGCGAGCCTCGCGGTGCGCGCTTCGCAAGGTTTCCCCCAACTCCTCCACTAAAGACCGTCCTGGAGCTCGATTTTAAAAGGCAAAGAGCCACATATCCCTCAGAACGCCTCAGCAACGAGCGGGAGGCGGCTGAAGCCGCCAGCCTTCCGGGCACACGGACGACTGAAGGAGGGGAGGGATGGGTAGGACCCAAA
This sequence comes from Psammomys obesus, assembly GCF_907164565.1. Lineage (NCBI taxonomy): Eukaryota > Metazoa > Chordata > Mammalia > Rodentia > Muridae > Psammomys > Psammomys obesus. The sequence goes on along the minus strand of NW_026596244.1, from coordinate 14,073,954 downwards.
TTCGCTTTCCCCGCCGCAACTGAATTCAGGCTCCGGTGGGGTTTCAAAAACGCAAGTCAAGCTTTCCCGCGGGGCTCTGCAAACGCCCAACACTGGATTTTGCAAAAGAGGCTAAAGATTTTATTTCCACACACACACATAACCGATGGCTGAAATATCATCTGCTACATCACACTAAAAGCAGCCCTAACCGCCTGAACGTGCTAAGAGGACTGAGAACCCTGACGTCTTGGACGGAAGGATAAACTCCGGGGGCAGGTCGGCCCCTTCGCCGCAGCCCCTACTCTTCCAAAAGTGCTGGGAGGCGGCGGTCGCGCGGCTTGTTAAGGATAATGCATATTCTAAGGAACACGTGCGGTTTCGGTGGGATGCCGGGGAGGGGGAGGGCCTTCTGGGTAATCAATAACAGGACAGTTATGGATTTTTGTCCCAGTCAAGTCCTTTAAAAGCAAGAGTCAATTATGAAAATAAAATTACTTAAAACCAGCACTGCCCGAGAGGGTGTTCAAAACTGATGTCACAGTTTTAAAACACCAAGAAAACTTGAGTTGAGGTTAAATTTTCCTTTCCTTCATTTTAATTCAAGCCATTTCGGTAGCTTACTTTAGTTAGCAAATGTGACCTGATGACGAATACCACGAATAAATTTACATTGTTTCTCAAAACACATATTTTCTCTCTAGTTACTGCTGCCTTTTGAAACGGTAAAATAACGGCACAAAGAAATCTGTATCTAAATTATGAAATGACGACCAAATAAGTTATTCGGACGAGCTTTTGTCCTGCTCTGTTTTTTTCTAACAACATATGGAAATTACTAACAGGAGATTTACGGTTATAAACCGTCATCACACAGCCTCCCTTACACACACAGAGCAACTGCTCCAGTTCCAGGCAACAACGGGGCTGGGGAGGGAAGGAATAGGAAGCCTTTACTGAAGGGGGGGGGGGACCTACAGAATCCAAGTCCTTCCCCGGGCTCCCATGGTCCCACCCGCCTTCACGCAGAAGAGAGAATCTGTTCGAGCGTTCACCTTCTGCGGAACGCTGGGAAAACGAAAACCCAACTGAGCCTCGCTGAGACCACTTCTTTGGGCCACTGGTCAGCCGCCCCCAGAGAGCCTGCTCTTCCCTGCACCTGGCCCGGAGGAGGGCGAGGAGGAGGGCGAGGAAGAGGGGCTCCTAAAGGACTCCTGCCTCTCCTCGTGTCTTCCTTCTCGCGCCCCCGGACCCCTCCCCTTTATCAAGAGCAGTGTGGCGGCCGCTGGGGTTCCAAGCTGGTCTTCTCTTTCTCCAGGATTGGCTAAAGCACTGACAGCCTAGGGACGGTAGGAACTGAAGCTCCACCCCCTCACCATGGCCCGGTACCATTCATAAACTAAGAGAGAGAGGGAGAGAGCGAGGGAGCGAGAAAGACAGAGCGAGGGAGGGAGAAAGAGAGAGGGGGAGGGAGGGAGACAGCGAGAGGGAGGGGGAGCGGAGGGAGAAGTGGGGGCCAGGTACCAGAGGGCAGGAGGGAGAAGCGGGGCGCGCAGGGCAGCCGCGAGAGGAAAACCCGGCCTCCTCACAACTGCAGGGCAGATGCGAGGCGGGCGGCGACTTCGGCTCACCGCGCGGGACCTCGCTGGGCCGCCGAGCGAGTAACCCGGCAGAAATGAACCCCCGGCCCCCGGCTCGCACCTAAGGAGGGCGGGAGGAAGCCCCGAGGGCCGCCTCCAGCAGGAGCGCAGGGAAGCGCGCGGCGGGCGCTGCGAGGAGCGGGCGGGCCAGCGGCCTGGGGAGCCGCGCCACGCACCCACCTTCCGAGGAGCCCGCGGCCGGCGCCACCCGCGCCGCGTGCGGCCGTCGCACCGTCCGGGGGCCTTTCCAGAATGAACCGCTGAGCGCTTCGTGCTCGTCTCAACGCTCGCTCCGGCCCTCGCGGGACTTCGCCCCCGGGCACCGGGGCCGTGGCCCTCGGCCACCCGGCCCCGCCGCCCCCGCGAGGACGCGCGCGGCCCCGCTCACCTCCCGAGTCCCGGTCCCCGCGGACGGCGGCGGCGGCTTCGGCGGAGCGCGCGGGCCTCGGCCTCCCGCCGGCGAGCGCCTTGGATCCCTCAGCGTACTGCGAGCCGCCGGTGTACAGCCCGGACCTGTGCCCCAACATGATCGCCGCGCAGGCCAAGCTGGTGTACCAGCTCAATAAGTACTACACCGAGCGCTGCCAGGCGCGCAAGGCCGCCATCGCCAAGACCATCCGCGAGGTGTGCAAGGTCGTGTCGGACGTGCTCAAGGAGGTGGAGGTGCAGGAGCCGCGCTTCATCAGCTCCCTGAGCGAGATCGACGCGCGCTACGAGGGCCTGGAGGTGATCTCGCCCACCGAGTTCGAGGTGGTGCTGTACCTCAACCAGATGGGCGTGTTCAACTTCGTGGACGACGGCTCGCTGCCCGGCTGCGCCGTGCTCAAGCTCAGCGACGGCCGCAAGCGCAGCATGTCGCTGTGGGTGGAGTTCATCACGGCCTCCGGCTACCTCTCGGCGCGCAAGATCCGCTCGCGCTTCCAGACGCTGGTGGCCCAGGCGGTGGACAAGTGCAGCTACCGGGACGTGGTCAAGATGATCGCCGACACCAGCGAGGTCAAGCTGCGCATCCGCGAGCGCTACGTGGTGCAGATCACGCCCGCCTTCAAGTGCACGGGCATCTGGCCGCGCAGCGCGGCGCAGTGGCCCCTGCCGCACATCCCCTGGCCCGGCCCCAACCGCGTGGCGGAGGTCAAGGCCGAGGGCTTCAACCTGCTCTCCAAGGAGTGCTACTCGCTGACGGGCAAGCAGAGCTCGGCCGAGAGCGACGCCTGGGTGCTGCAGTTCGGCGAGGCGGAGAACCGGCTGCTGATGGGCGGCTGCCGGAACAAGTGCCTGTCGGTGCTCAAGACGCTGCGGGACCGCCACCTGGAGCTGCCGGGCCAGCCGCTCAACAACTACCACATGAAGACGCTGCTGCTGTACGAGTGCGAGAAGCACCCGCGCGAGACCGACTGGGACGAGGCGTGCCTGGGCGACCGGCTCAACGGCATCCTGCTGCAGCTCATCTCCTGCCTGCAGTGCCGCCGCTGCCCGCACTACTTCCTGCCCAACCTCGACCTCTTCCAGGGCAAGCCGCACTCGGCCCTGGAGAGCGCCGCCAAGCAGACCTGGCGGCTGGCGCGCGAGATCCTCACCAACCCCAAGAGCCTGGACAAGCTGTAGCGCGGCCGGCGAGGAGGACAGCGCGCAGCGCGGCGGGCGCCGACGGAAGAGCGCGTCCCGCAGAGAGCGGCCCAGCCTCGCACGAGACGATGTGAACCCGGAGGTCGCGCAGAAGGAGCACTCGGGCTTGGCCACCCAAAACGAAATCCGAGGTACATTTTTTAAATCCATGTATAATAGCCCCCTCCTCCTCGAGTCCCTCCCCCTCCTTGTTTTCGGTTGCCCGAGTGTCACCAAGTGAAAACGTTATTTAACTATATGTGAATTTCCTTTTACAAAGTCTTACTGATGTGAAATGTGTCTCAGTGCCAATGTCAATGTGCCCCTCCCTCCTCTTGCTCCTCTAACCCTGGCCCCAAAACGTCTTGTTGAAACCAGTAAACCAGTAATAAAAATATTACTTTACGTGGTAATTGGCTGCTTGTGAATTGTTCTTGAGTGAAGGCACATGAGGTCACTTTCTTACAGGATGCGAACTTGGACTAGATGGAGGAAACTTCCATTGGAATTCTGATTTGCAAAGTTTAAAATACAGCATATTCTGGAGAATGAATTGTCTAACTTTCCCCCAAAGTCCTTAGTAAAGAGTAAAATAAGAATTTTATCAATATAACATACTTGTTATGTAGCTTTGAATAGTAACCTTCTGCAATACTTGAAAAAATAAAGAGCCAGTGTAGAACAACATGTTTTTATCATGTTGTTTTAACATTTAAAACATATCATTTTAACATTTAAAATAGTACTGATAAAAAAGCCTTTCTAAAACTTTTCCACATTACCAATTAGGATGTTTTGGAGGGTTTTGTTTGCTTATTTGTTTGTTCTGTTGTAAGTTCTTAAAAAGCTAGTGTAACAGAAATGTTTTGGAATGTAAAAACAATAAATAAAATTAGCAATTAAATCAACTACACCAAAAAATAAAATAAAATGGTCACTGCAAGATTTCTTTCTCCCAGCAACTGGTAATATGAACAATTCAGCTTTACACACTACTTCCTTTTTTCAATGATTTAGTTATGAATGCAAAAACATGATCATTTTAATAAAATTTCAATAATTATTTTGAATCTTCTCATATAAAAAAGAATGTCTTATTCTATTTTATGACCTAGATAATTACTCCAAAGATTTAGAAACAGGAAAAGTACCTTTCTCATCCTCTTCATCAGGTAACAATCCCCATACACCCATTTCAATGTTTCAACTCTAATAAAGATTTCTTTTATATGCAATAAAACAACTGTTTGGAATATAAAATAATTAGTAAAACGAAAACAGAAAATGGTTTACTTGCTCTATGTCCAAAGGACATGGACCTTCCACTAGCTTTCGTAATGTGAGGGACAGAAAAGGAGTATGTTATATACTATCATGAATATTTGGATTTTATTCTTTAATCTGTTTTTTAATGTTTTTCCAAAAAAATGAAAGATATAGAAGAAAATGCTCTGGAAAGCAGTTTTCGGATGAGTTCAGGCGGGGGAGGGCACCTGAGGCTTAGAGCAGCAGCACTAAGATTGTGACCGAGAATCTCCTCAGGCCCCAGGTCTCTTGACAGTACAGGCATAAGCTGTAGGCTGCCCTGGGAAAAGTGATTCTGTGTCAAAAACATGAGCTTAGGCATTATTTATTCTGAAATTACCTTTGCCCTTTCAATGGACATAGTACTGTGTGTGTGTGTGTGTGTGTGTGTGTGTGTACGTGCGCACGCGCACACACACACGCGCACTTCTGCGTGGTTGTGTGTATCTTCCTGTAAATATAAAACAAACTTTAATTCAGTGTATTCACTAATTATTTTAAATAATAAAACAAGTTATCCTCTGAGGGAAAAGTCTGAATTTTAAGAACATTTTCAAAGGAAACAGCAGCTACTCAGAGGTGTACACAAGCCATTTACAGCACAGTATTTGGTTTAAATGGTTAAAATGCTTTCTTAAAATGACTATTCTCACTCAAAAAAGTATTTCCAGTGTGAAACAGCACTTCTTCCAACAACTTTACAAAAAAGTTATTAAGTCTTGACAAGAAAAATAGTATCCCTAATTCAATATCTTCCCTCCCTTACTTAATTCAAATTTTAAAAAGTTTTTTAATGTTAAAAATGTAGTCAAAAGAAGTGTTGGCATTTACAATACAAAAATATCTTTTAGCAATATTAAATCAAAGATTTTATCAATAATTGGCAGAAGTAATTTCAAATATGAGCATCCAGGAATTTGGATGTCTGGCATATTAGGAAGGTTGCAGTACAACAGAAATTTCAAGATTAGGCTAAAATGTTTTATATTTTGCAAGCAACAGAGAAAGAAAGCTAATTTAATTATGGTATATTAAGAGAAAAAAATCAAAAGCTACACCTTCCCATAAAACATCTGATAACCTCAAAGAGCCTGTTCTCAAAGGCTGACAAAGGTCTTCATTTTGAAGATTTTTTAAAACACCATCGATCAGATTTTAGACCTTAAATATTTGTCCCACAAGTATAATAAACTATTCTAAATTACCTCTCAGTCTTTCAGAAATCGGAGAGTTTAATTTTGGTAACCTCTTCATGATGAAATTATAACGTATTTTCAGAATCTTTTACCCATGAGACAAAGTACAAAACATTTCTAGGTGATAAAATGTCAGAATTCAAATTTTCTTCTATATTGGATTAGCTGAATTCCCTAACTCCCAACAACCAGGTCTACCCTGGCCTTGTCACATCTGCGGCAAGTCCTGCCGGGCACAGACAGGGACATGGAGACAAAGTGTGTAGGACAAGAAGTGAGCTGCTCGTGAAGCTCAACACAGTTGTAACATTTTTCTCAAAAGCTTTTTAGAAACACTTCCAAATCATAAAGATTTGACACTTGCACAGGATTCCGACAACAAAGAGGATGCCAACAAGCAGAAAGTGTGCGTATTATGTGCACACACAAGAGGCCAGTAAAAGGAATTCTTCTGTTTCAAACCACTCGTCTTCCTACTGGACATTTACTTGGTACATTTTTCAATAAACGGTTTCCTCTCAGAACAAATTATGCCATTCACTTTCATAAAATCAACACTGTTTTGGCTTTATGACTGTGTTAAAAAACAGAAATGTTTCTAAGTAAAATAAAATTGCCATGGTCTGAAAAGTAATCAGAATACCTTTGAAAGGGGAAATGACATCTTCGTTTAAGAATAGGAAATTATGCAGTGCTTGCAAAAGGTACCACAGGTAATGGGAAACAGAGGCCTCGCACACTTGCAGGATAGGCTCCTGTGCACCAAAGAACAGTAAGTCATGAAGACAAAGCAAGGACAGGGGCACATGGAACCAGAACACAGGGCTAAACAAAACAGTTTTACTCTCAAGCCACTGAAGTTCTGTTGCTTAATTCACCCTGGACCCTTTCAGCCAGAATATATTTATGGACAATGTTCCCTGAGGTCTCTTCCCCCGAAGAACTAATGATAAATGCAATTAAGAAGTTGTTGTTTTGAATTTAAATGAACTTCAATGATGTAGCGAGACGAGACGGTAAGAGCCCTATGCTAAAATGGTGACTGCCTTGTGGAAAGCAGAGGAAGTCAGCAAGAATTCTGAACTGAGCCTGTGAGATTTTACCAACCCCAATTTTAACTAACAGACCACACGATCCCACAATAACAAAATAAATAAACCCCCTTTGTGTCTCCTCATCTTCTCACCTTTGGGTCAATTTTCTTGAAGTTGGGATCCTCTTCATCCACCTCAAAATAGAGTTCAGAGGACGTGACCGAGAGAGTACCTTTCAGTGCCACAGAGGGGGCCACAAGCTGAGCCGGCGTGCTCAGGCTAACAGGACCTGCCAAGAGAAAAAGATAAGCCAGATGAGTTGGACTGACATTTTAAAACTCAATTTCCACCATCAAGAATATTTAATTTTTGTAACTCTTAATCCTAAGTAGAGGATTGCTGAACTGTGCTTCCACAAGCTCCACACCGTCTGGCCCCTCACACCCTGATTTACACAGGCAGTTCACAGTAATGGCTATGGAGAAGCAGTTATCTTCCAGGGAGTGTGGGAAACGGTGGTCTAATCTCGGTAAGAAAGAGGGTCTGCCTAAGTGAGCACGTCCACATTGTGTTTAGAAAGCCGGCCTCGGGCTACCAACAACATGGAATAACAACCAGGGGCAAGGAGGCCTCAACGGGCTCTGAGGCCAGAGGTGACTCAGGGCTGGGCTGAAGCTCGGGCACAAAGAGGACTAGCTTTCTGAGGGAAGCACTGGAAATGTACTGACAAACCATCTTCTCTCATACAGATTTCTGGACCAGTTTCATATAAAACCTCTTCCATGCCAACTTTCCCCATAAAAGACTGGTAAAAATATTTCTTCTCAAAGAGTCCCTTCCACTGTTAAATATTGCTCAGTGCCTCCAAATCTAATATTAGTGCAGTTCGGGGACTCTGGGAGTAAACAGCTGGAGGGTGGGTTTCCAAGTGAATGAATTTTTATTGGAATAATCAAATCTCCACAGGGCTTATCAAAGAGACAAATCAGACTGCTCCTGAAAACAATAGGTTCACTACAGAAAGAACCGCATAAAGTACATTAGAGCTAACCCTAAAATAAGGACTGAAAATAATTATATAATACATACATACTTGGAGATTCAGAGAGAATTTGAAATTCTACACTTCCTCATTGTATAAATTCTATATTAAAAAAAAAAACAACCAAAGAGAAGACTGGCATTTATAATTCTGAATTAATACAGTGCCTATAACAAGGTGCATCTATTCAGGTAATCAATGGGTGAATAAGTGCCTCAAAATTCAGATGAATTGACATTTCCATCGATTGTCTGAAGTGTGAGGGTCCTTAATCTCACATCAATCTTAATGTGTGCCAGTAGGACAATGGCAGGATGCTCTGTGCACATCAGGGCAGCTTTTGCCCTCTATTCCCAGTGTACAAATGCATTGTGTCTGCAGATGGGGAGCAGAGAGCTTCAGAACAGCCATGATTTCCCAAAGCTCATCCCCGTAAATGGATGAAATAAGCAGCTATGTGTTCTTTTGCTGTCTCCCTTTGCCCTCTGAACATTAGCATGTAATCCTGAGAAGAAATAACATTTTTTCAATCATTCTCAGACATTCAATTACAGAGCGAGCAGACAGCTGCAGAAGCGGGCGCAGCTAGGTTCTGTAGAAGACCCCTGACAATTTCCACTTCATTTCTAACCACACCACTTTATTAGTGTGGATTACTTCTTAATCCCATTGCCATTGTCAAGATTATATAATTAAACTCGCTTTCACCTCTACTACTGTGCGAATGATCGTTAGTCATATGAATGGGGTGAAATAAAGAAGGAGAGGAGTGAGTGGGTAGGAAGGGAAAGACCGAACAGCAGCATCCCTTCCTGGGCCTCCACTCCCACCACAGGCCCCTTAACAAGCACGCTCTACTTAATTGTACTCTACTTTGAGGTTTACAGCCATCAAAGCAGGTAACTAGCGGCCAGCTTTGTTTTCACTATCATTTCGCATGGTGGCACCAGGTCGGAGGTATACTGTCAAATAAAAGCTTTCAAATGCCTTTTCTTTTAAAATCACTGCAATACAAATTATGTAATTTTTACATGTAGAAACTATGTGCTTTTTCAGGTTTTTCTAAAGAAACAATAATAATACTAATACTAACACAATCAGACTTTAAAAGTAAAAAGTCATCTAATGAATGACTAAAACTTTAGGCTAACCAAGTGAGATTTTCCCATGAGAAAAATAAAACTGAGAATCTGATAAATATAAATCAAAATTTCTATACTATGCAAAGTGTGTGGATCCCGTGGGATTCTCACGGCCCCCTTCTAGGTGGCTTCAATGTATATACAATGTTTCCCTAAGAGGCTGTATGTAAAGCAAACAGCCTCCAGCCTTTGTTTACAAAATAACTGGCAGGATCTCACTTATTTTCTATAGTATGGAACTTCCAAAGGATGCATGGAGCAATTCCCCCGTAGCTGTTTTTAATATTTTTGCTTCAATGAAGATTATACATAAAACGATCAGTAAGGCCAGAGGACTGGGAAGAATAAAAATAAGAGCAATTACAGAAGATGAAGGGAGAGACATTGGGAAGAACAAAACCAATTTCTAGTTAATATAATTGTGGATGTAGCTTGGTAGTCCCAGTGGTCACAGCTGAAAAAGTAAGTAATTAGATGCTCATTGTCCCAGAGCCAGCTGAAATATCTGCACAGCCACTGAATTACCGGCAAGATTCTCTAAATCTTTCTCATCCACGGATGACAGAGTGTCCTCGTCGCCTTCCAGGAGGGTCTGGCTCTCAGAGTTCTGATTTCCTAAAGCCTGACTCTTGATGGACTGTTTTCCTTTAGCAAGGATGTCTTCATCTGCGGCTGAAATGAAAAGGAGACAAAGCTGTCCATCAGCACGGAGGAGCACTCGGCAGAGGGCAGGGCTGCAGGATGGGTCGGTAGCTAGAAATGGCCAATCCTTTCTAGAGTCACCAAGCGTGGGTAGTGACCAGGATGGCGCGCACGCTCCTTCCGACAAACTCGATTCCCCAAGCTAGTGTAATGTTACCCTGAACAAGCACCCTAATCCCATTAAATCTGACCCTTGCACTGCTCACCGGCCATTTATTTACTTATAGTTAGGGCAGGAAAGGGCTGCAAAGCAGCGCCCTCCCCCGTAATTTGTTCCTTAGTGGAAAAAATCAGAACCCAGTCTAGGAAACAATGCTTGTTCAACACGGTAAAATGACGAGGAGCCATTCACTCCTCTGAATAGATTACCACTGGCGTGTACTTGGAAAGGGCCGGGGAGTGTCCAGAAGAGCGGTCAGCGCCTGGGGGCAAGCACCAGCCAATGAGGGCAGAGACTTAAGCCCCAAAGCCCTATGGGACGCCAATAAAAGTCGCAGCAGCTGTATTCTGTTCTTGTTCGTCCTCCCCTGCCCTGGGCGCTCCTCCTCCCCCCACCCCCCCAACACTAACACCAATGCTGAGGGAGGCACGGGCAGCAGGAAGCAGAGCTCCTGGGCCCCTCCTCTGCGTTTCAAGGGCTAAGACGCCTCGGGGGCAATCATAACACAACAGTAGGCTGAGAGGCTTCTGGGCAAAGAGCCTCCTGCGCCTTGGGCCAGGCAGCGAGGCCAGGCCGGGAAGGAGGGCAATGGAACCAAAGAGCCAGCTCGCTGCGGGAAGGCCAGCACAGGGACCCCACGTTGCTCCCCAGCGCCACTCCGGTACAGCCAGCTCCTTTGAAAAGTTCCAGGGATGGCGTGGCTAACCTTCAATTTCTCTGCATGGGAGCAGAGAAGGGAAGGTGGAAGGGGTGTTTCCAGCTAAAGAAATCCCGGGAGTGAAGTTCCCGGCTCACCCAAGCTCAGTACTGACACGGACATCCGATGGTTAGGCTTCTCGCTCCACCACTTCTGCCCAGACACATGGCTCAAAACCCCCAAAAAGAACAAGCCAGGGTTTAGAGCAGCAGTTTGCAACCTGTGGGTCCCACCCCTTTGGAGGTCGCATGTCAGATGCCCTGCACATCAGATATTTATATTGTGATTCATAACAGATGCAAAATCACAGTTATGAAGTAGCAACACAAATAAGTTTATGGGGGGAGGGGTGTTCACCACAACACAGGCGCACAGCCCCGGGAAGGTTGAGAGCCCCTGCTTTAGGGTGACTGGCAACCTACAGCACTGACACTAACTGCTCTTGTGTTGTTACCTGGTCCCAGCAGACCACCAGCTTAGGGATCATATGGTAAAAGGCTTTTTTCTCATACTTGTTGTGAATTAACCATGTGTCTCATTAACATGCAGTATTGACGGCACTAAATAGAATCTAGGGCTTTTATATTAAATAAGGTAGTCATGGGAAGAAATGGTTTGTTTTTAGCTTTGAATGCACTCTACAAGTAAATAAAATTTCACTTTTTTCATCTCTATAATAAGGTGCACAAATATGGAGACTGTAAATACATGAAAAGTTTAACATTAAATGTTTAATATTGAAATTCCTTTATATTTTCAAAACTTACAAGGAAAGACACTAAATAACCATTACATTTTTGAAAAAAATCAACATTATGGTTATTTATCATTGTTTACATTAAGTCTATATATAGACTCCTTACACTAGTAAAGAGTGTATCCAAACAAGGCCTTTCAGCTTGACTAAAAAAGAAAACAAAACAAAAAACTAATCACTGAGAAATCCAAAAGAAAGCATCACCTAGGCTTTCCTTACACACTAAATTAAAAGACATTTTCATTCAGTAGGCAGGCTTTAGTACGGAATCGGTGTGCTACGTTCTCTTCATTTTCTTGATTTACACCTCTCTTCAAAGCAAAGATACTAATAACAAGGATAATATTATATAGAGCTTACCAGACGCCACAGAGTGGTCAAAACAGTTACATATATACTCCTTTAATTCTCAGAAACCTGCTAATTCCTCAACTTCAGATAAGAAAACAGACCAGAAAGGTGACAGAATTAGCCTAAGGTGAAGGACCTATGCTAACTGCAGTCACCATGCAGGAAGAGGCCTGGTGGAGCCAGACCTCAAGGTCAAGCCCCTGGCCCACACCAGCTCTAGGACAGAAGACAGCCAAAGAAAAGGAAAACTACTGGGTAAATATGAATGTATTTTTATTTACTAGTTCTTTGCTTCTCATATTGAAGTTAAAAGAAAAAAAATCAGAACCTACATTTGCCCGCTCTCAAACATTAGAAACACAGCAGCTTTCAGCACTTTCTAGAGGCTCACTGCCATGTGGATTCTGAGGTGTACCAAGTTTAGCTGAGAAGGAAAACTGTGTAATCTCAAACATTGACAAAAACAGAGTTCTTGCTAGCAATATGCAGTGGTATAAATAAATTGATTCATTTAAATGGCTACTAAAAACATAATGTGTTTTGCCTCCCAACTGGGATTTGAAAGTTTTAAATACATTATCATGCTGACTCATACTAAAACAAAGTAACTTTGAATTAAATAGTTTCATGAAAAAGAAAAAAAAAAAAAACACTCTGTAGTAAAGTGTACTAAACACACACAAACACCCATCTTCATTTATTTATTTACTTATTTTTACAAGCTCAGATTCTGGAATTGTTCAATCTCAACTGAAAAAGCTCTTGTCATAGAAACTATGCGGCTTACTGATATTTGGAATGGCTTTCCTGTAATTAACTCCCCCTGGAGGATTCCAAGCAGCAGCAGTGAAATTGCCAACAGCGCTCTAACGCACACCACATGCTCTGCTCCCAGGGCTCCGGCACTTTCTGTAAAGAACTCCTTTCCTTCAAATTACAGCAAAACTTTCCCAAGCATAAAATAAAAGATGATTATCATGTTTATATGTTCTAGGGAAAGATCTAGTTTTACCTTTTATTTGCTTATTTAGTCAATCAACAATTATAAATAAGTATCAACTGTTCTAAAGTCTAAAAGCCTAATTAAATGAAGTTAAGAAGATATTTTTGGCTCAAATTTAAAGTGAAAGTCAGATAATTTCTATTATTAAACTTTTTCAATGAACATGGCCATTGTTCATATTTTAATAATTTAAGTGACACTTGTCTAACGCCATATTTTAATATTTATGCTAACTTGATTAACTACACTGTTTCATTAAAGTATCTTTTCTTCAGTGCAGCGAAGAGAAGCCTAAAAGAGAGGTTGGTCTCACAATACAAAACTCAAGTTCTTGAGAGTAAGGTACCGGCATAAAGTGGTTCATCTCTCCAACACAGACAGGTGTGTAAGACTGAAATAGAGTAAGAATAAACACAGGAAACTCTTCTACCTGGAACCTAGGACTCCCCTTTCCCACACCCACTGAACATGCAACAGGAGTCCCCAGTAATCTGTGTTGAGGGAAAGATGTCTAGTGTTTCAAAAAAGCTACTTTGTTTCAGAAAATGCTAAAAAAGCACCCATAAGATAGTGAGAGCCACCCAATACGTGCTAGAGCAAATATGTAACTGTGTTCTGAGCTGCCACACAGAAAGAGTATCTCACTCAACTATTACCTTCATCTAATTAGAGCCCCTCTACACTGAATTTCTTTGGGATTTCAAGCCAATAAATATACTCTAGAGAAGCTGCCTGAAAGTACAAAGGGTGATTAAAAAAAATACAAGCACATATCCTAATGATGTTGGGTTCTCTGAAAGTTTTAAATATAGAATCTAGTATACACTGATCCCATAAAGGAAATAACAATAAATAATATTGCTGAAATTACCATGAAATATTCCCATGACTTGATATCCTTGGGAATCCAAGCTGGTTATCAGTATCATTTTGTATACTGACAATATACCTTAAAGCTATATTAAATAAACCTCATATATTTCCACCATCGTGTACACTACAAAATAAAAATGTCTTGAATTAAGTCTAATTCTGGTGCTAAAGAGTTGAATTAAAGAACATCTTGTAGTATTTAAACTTATTTTACATGGCACTCTACCTAACAATAAACTTGTGAAGACAATGCCCACTGACATGGAAATTCCCCAGTGCTCAGTGAGCCCAGGTTTTACTCCTGTATATACCAAGACTGGCGTTAGCTCTTTCTTATCCTGGTTTCTTTATCTTTAAAGAAAAAAGACTAGACCTGAGGCTTCAGTTCCTTCTATCTGATCATGAATAGCTGCCACACAGGACTCCATGCATTGGAGTAAGGAAGAAACCATTAGGACAGGTTTCTAATAAATTTTAAACTATAAATAGAGGAAAGATCAATGCCCATCTTTTCTTGATGATGCTAATATCCACAAACAACATTTAACTGTAAGATAAAATATTTACTTTAATTTTAAATCATAATTCAGTTTCTGCAAAGTTGAAAGAACCTCCCATTATAACACGACTTTTATAAATAACCACTTGGGAGGGTCTCTGCTTGAAAAATTACCCAAAGCTCTTTTCCCCAAGCAAGTTAATGTGAACTTGGAAAGGGCAATTAAATTGTCAGAATTAAAAAATTTGTTTTTAACTAGAAGGTAGCCAGAAGTAGAATCACAGGGCTGGTATCGATCGCATCAACAGAGGACATCACTCTTCAGGTCTTTACGCTGCCATCTTTACACCAGAGGCTTCCTTCAGACCAAATCAATCCATAAAAGAGATGGCTCACACTGCCACAGTACATCACCAACACCCAATGGCACGTCTGCTCACATGCCTGTCCTTAGCACTGATGCTGCAGCTTGAGACATTCTAAGAGTCGCAACTTAAATGTTTGTGCTTTTAGTTAGCTGGTTATAAACAAAAGTCTGAAAACAATGCAACACCCAAAGAACAGCCACAGAAGTATCTATTTTTAAATAGATACTTTATAGCATGTATCTTTGTTTAACTATAATTTTAATTATTTTTGGTCAGCGCAACTGTTCTGTTTTGCATACTGAGTCTCATCATGTTTGATACTGTCTGCTGTGTTTTAGGAAGTAATCAAAGACTAAATTCCATAGTTAACACAAGATCAAGACTAAATGTCAACTTGATAAGTTATTTGACTTAATAAAGTCAAGTAAAAAAATTAAGCTCTTTGCCTATAGAATATATTAGCATAAATTAGGCTCACAGCAAATATAGTATAATTTGTGTGTTGAATTTCAGATTCATGTGCCTTGTTATTAAAGATAACACAAAGAATAAAGCATTGCTTTTATATTTTTACAAAAGATTGTACTAAATATCTATTTAACATGTATTTATGGATTATGTGTTTAATCATAACCCGTATCTTAACTGTAATATTGCTGGGTACATACATTTGGTTGTTTTAGAAATAAATGCTTTGTGCATTTGTTGATTAATCATTATCCAAGTTGTGTAAGATATTAGTAAATAAGAGAATCATGTAAAATATCTTTGATTCTATCAAATACAGTCAAATAAAAGTAAATAATATTGTATTAACATTTAGTTAATATCTACAATAAGAACAAAACATCTGTCTAAATAGGATTGCAAGTCTTAATTAGGCATTACTAATGAATATTACTGCAGGTGGTTAGAATTTGGAAAGTTAAAATTGTATTTCAAAAGGTGAAGTTCTACAACAGTATTTAAAATGGTAACTGTACTTTTCTGTAAGAATATACCTGAATGACTGTGTCTTACCTATACGACTGCATTTTGACTCCAGTTACTGCTATTTCCCTGGTAACAGAACACTAAGGAGCTGAATGAGGGAAATCAGCTTCCAACATGCAATTTTAGAAAAGAAATCCCACCCTTCCTGATGTGAAAGAAAACAGTATATTCTCGTTACCATAACTCAGGAATTGCTGTTAAGTAAGAGTTTAGAATAGAAAAATGTTGCTAGATTTCAAACTGTAAACACACCTAACAGTATCTATGCGGCTGGAAGGATAAAATGGCAAACAAACTTTTCTTAATGAAAAGTATCATTAACCAAAAACCTAAAGGAGAGACACATGCAACTGTGAAGTCTGTGCTGGCACACACACACAGAAAACGAACCTCACATTGAAGTAGCCTGATTACCCCTCACCGCCCTTCACCCCCACGGCAGACACAGGGCCTAAGACTGTGACTGCTTTTAGATCATGCTGTTATTGACTATTCTCAGTATGATCATTTATTTTAACAGACGGATGTCACATTTGGTGTTATATCTGATGACATATTGTGGACATTTTCTTCCAGAAATGGCCCTTTAAGGAGGAGTGCAAGAGGTTAAATGGCCTGACTGAGGCCAAACCCAGGACTACAGACTTTCAAATCTAAATTCTTAAATAATATCATCATCTGCATTGAAACATGGCATGGTACCACATAAATATGTGTAATTTCTTTGTATCACTTGAAAACAGTAAAAATAAAATAAAATCCTAATTATCTTAACTGAATATATTTTAACATTCATTTAATTGTGGTATGCACTGTCATTTAATCACAAACTAAAGCATATTAAACTAATATCCTAATGAGAGGTTGGTCTATTTCTACCTTAACCAATTTATACTTCACATAAACAAAGTAAATTTATGTAGAGAGCCACAGCTCTTCCATAATATATTGTAACTGGCTTATAGAACTTCATAAACTAGCAAGTGTCATTCTCTGATTAAGGAAAGTGTATTTTCAAATGCAAGAGACCTTTCCCAGTTGTTTCAGTTATCAGATGTCTACCTAAACTAACCACCATCACGAGCATCTCAACAGAAAGAAGGGATGCTTTGTTCAGCTCTGAAAATAGGATGGTGCAGAACAGGAACATATGAAAATAACGTCTACTCTCTGGTCCACGAGCCATCAATCACAACTGCAAATCAAGGTTCAGCAAGTACCTGGCGCTTGGACATTTATTATCAGCCCACGGCTGGAGGAGAACTGTACATGCAGGTTAGAACCTAGAAACCTATGTGGTTTGTAAATTCAGTGTTTCTAATGTTCTAAGTCAGGCCTGAAAGATGAATTTACTCAAAGCTGAATGTGGTGCTTAAAAGGACAGTTAGTTTAGCCTTGTGCTTTGGAACAGTGGGTTTATGTTAACTGAGTTTTGTGTGTGTACGCTGTAACAAATAAATACACCTGACACCATCACTTCATGGGGTCCTACACAAAGTGCAGCCCCTCACCCCTGCTGCGTACGGCACTGTGGACCATGGGGCTGGACTTTAGGCCGAGACTTAGAGGTGAGAAGTTGTGTTCTTGGTGGCCAGGTGCTGTGCCTGCTGCTATTGGCAAAGGCTGCTTTAAACACTGACCATGCTCCACGGCTGTCTTTAGTGTCGCTTCGGCATGTGTCGATCCTAGGGGGTTACGCACAAACCGTCGCCGGCGCCTCAAGTCATCTTCCCAGTAGTCCAGGCGCCAGAACTCACGAGGACGACTGCAAGGAAACAGAGACGCCACATATGTTAGCAATTATCAAACAGCGTGGAAGCCGGACTCTGCACAGAGCTCTCCTTGTTTGCTCTGCCTTTTTTCCTCTGCGTCCTCTAATTCTCCCCACATCGTACACTCTCCTTCTGCCGGCGTTAACTGAGGTACGTCCTTGAAAACAACAATATCACCTTCGGGTCTGAGGAGCTCCCTTCCTTTCCTTGGAAGGTGAAATGAGCACCAAATACATCATTTTGAAATGAATTGCTGACGCTGTGATCAGTTTCCCCACACCCTAGCGGCATGTGCTCTGATTTCAGCCTCATTTCAGCCTCAGCAGGGCACCCTTCTCTGTGGCTGCATTTATAAGCCAGAATAGGGAAAGGCTATTATAAATAGGGTATAGCATTACCTATATTAATCAAAGTCTGTCCCCCTTCATTTTTCTTCCTAATTTGTGCCTTTTTGCACAAGGTCAGTAAATCATACAATGAATTCTTGGTCCAGAAAGTGTTAACTTTAATGAGTATCTCAGTTACATGGTTATGTATGTGATAATAAAATATTACTCTGTTTAGATGTGCAGGAATTTAATTAAAATAATCTCTTAAAATATTCATTACATTTAGCCCCTGAGGCTTAGAACAACACAAGAAAATGCATTTCTTTTCCATTTCTGTTTTTAAATAAACCATTCTTGTGGAGTGAAATAGCAATCTATTTTCAAGCAAATCAGATTGAATTTCTGTTTTGCGTAGCCTGCTGCTCCACGATGTGCAGTAATTACTATACTGAAAGCGCGCTTTTGGAAATTTATTTTTAAATACAAGTTCTGATATTTTCTCCAATTACACAGATCCTTTATATGGCAGCACATAAATGTCGACTTTCTCTGCTGTTAATACTCACGTCCTAGCATGCTAAAAAATATTTTATAAGAAAAATACTAATATAATGGTTTATTTTAGTTACACAGAGGAAAAAAAAACCTCTGGAGAATGTATTTATTCACTAAAGATGTACAGCATGAATACCTATGAGTTTCAAAAATGAACTAAAAACATATTCATAACTAAAACTTCGGCAGCGTGACTAGTAAAAAAATAAAAATCTTACTTGTATTTCATGAGCTACTAAAACCATGCCTGTCAGCTTTGACAAATTAATACTCTTTACCAGCTGACAATCCCAAAACACCTAAATAAAGTCAACCTCATTTTGATGTTTTAAAGACAACATCTATATAAAAAAAAAAAAACCAAAAAGGTTTGTAACAAGTATTTTTTATTGGTTAAAAATTAAGCTGTAAAAGCATAAACAAACAGTACATTACTTAAAGAATATATTTTAATAGTAGTAGGACTCCAATAGCCATCTCAGAGAATGTAAAAGAGACACTAACAACATCAAACACTTCCTTTGTTGATTTTGGTCATGTATGAAAGAAGAAATGATATCAAAATGAAAAACAAAAACAAGTGTGTGAGCATTGAAATCCTCAAAAAGGAAAACTAAAACTCATTCACTCTTTCTTTACTTCATTGCTCTGATACCTAAACTTTAAATAAAAACTAATATACTAACAGTATTTAAAAGCAAATACAAACTAGACAACATGCAAAAGACAACAGTTGTTTGAGCTCAGTCAGTGATCTAAAATCCTCTTAGCGGGGAAGCGCGGACAGTACAGGCGTCCTGTGCACGGGCGTGAGAGCAGTGGAGCCTGGAGAGGCTCTTCATCACCTGCCTCCTACGTTTATCTGTTAAAATTATTATCAAACAGCAGCCAGGATGCAGTGGAGAATCCCAGGGTGCTCCCTGTCTTCGGGGGAATGACACAATGAGGGTCTATTCATCAGGGCAGCAATCGGCACAAGTAATTAGTTCCCTAGACTAAGATTTGCTATGAAGCCTATTTCAGTCAGTACCACAAACATATGATGGTGTAAAGCTAATGAAAGCTGCTAAAATTTGTTAACCTTTTGTGCCATCAATCCTTCTAATTCCCTATGCTTCAGTATTATGCAAAGGTAGTAAATTATTAATTTGTCATTAATCCATCTTTCTACGTTTTCTGTCAAATTAAATGATGCCATTCTTTCTGATAACAACTAATTATAAGAGATGTTAGCTTGCTATGATAAACCTATTACTAAATTAGGCAACAAGAGGCCTGCTAGAACGCAGAGCAAATCCAGGGCCCTCTAAAGCACTTACAGAGTAAGTTTTATGATGTATCAGGAAACACAGAAAAATTATCAAAAAACTGTTCACAAATGGGCCTGTAACTCAAAGATTATTCAATATGAATATTAACCAAAGTAAAAAGGAAATAAACAGAAATGAATTATTTTTAACACTAATCTTAAAAAAGCCGAACTCATGACTTTGGGCTGAGAAATTAAAGCCACCAATATACTAGGAAATGGAAGTTAATAAATTTAATAAATCCATAAAGATAAGTTTAATTTGTCAGCTACATATCTGTACGTCTTCAAACATGGACATTTTATCAAAACTTCAGAAATAACACGGATGTAATGGAAACAGGGAGTCGTGTGCACCGGCATGCCAGCGCTGGTGACCCACTGGGCCTGTGGGCACCTACGGAGATCTTCTCAGCACCATCTTGGGAAGAAAATGTGAACACAAAGCTGGTCTCACTCATTTCAGACCATGTACACACAGAAAGGACTAAAAAAACAGCCAAGTTTTGTTTTTCTCTGATTGTATTTCATCTTGTTTTGTTGTCATCTTCTAGAAGCTGGTTCTTTTCTACTGACAGAGAAGGAGTGGATCTGGACAGGAGAGAAGGTACGGAGGACCTGGGAAGAGCAGAGACAGGAGAACTGTGCCCGGATTACACTGTGTGAGAACAGAATCTGTGTTTACCAAGGAGAAGAATCACCAGAGGAAACCAGTAATTGTCCAGCGTCTTTTTGCAGAGGCCCCATACAAAGCAACAACCTCTGTGGTGTGGAGGAATGTACGTCTTTATAATCAAACAGCTACTACTCTCATTGGGAGAAAATGGCACTATCTAATTCTCTGAAGGAAAGAAGATCACACTCACACTTTTCCTAATACCAAAATTATTTATGTAGCAATAGACCCAGTCCTCAAACTGACGATGTGAGCCCGTGTTTGGTAAGCCGCAGACATTTTTAATGCTGCCTTCAGAGGACACACCGCGCCGCCACAGAGACACTGCGCAGGGGCTGGGGAGAGGCCGAGTGCGTAAGCTGACCGCTGCACAAGCTAGAACCAGAGCTGGAGTTGCCAGGACCCACGAAGAACCACAGCCCCAGACTCGCTGCCTGTGCTCCCCGCTCTGAGAGGCAGAAACAGGAAGAGAGCCCCAGACAGGCTGCGAGAGCCTGCCTCAAACCACAAGGGGGACACAATAGTGGAAGACAGCCACTGTGGTCCAGCCCCCACTCGTGTACACACAGCCACGCGCACACATACATACACACATGCACAAACACTCCCATACGAGCTACAACTCATCATACAGACTACCTGGATTCAAAAGGTTATGGGTAACCCTAAAATTCAATGTTTATCTTTTGGTTTTTCTGTTCTTTGACTAAATTTCAATACCTGATGCTAAAATTAGCATGTGGATATAAACGGGCTTTTCTAAATCAACCAATTACATTCCTTTCAAACCCTTTCAACAAAGCCGGGGGAGTTGGCTCTCTCAGTCAAGTACTTGCCCTGAAAGCGTGAATTTACTCTTGCACCCACGTGCAAGGCTGGAGTAGGGATGTATGACACCAGTGTGAGGGGGCAGAGACTGGGCCTCACTGGCCAGCAACTCTGGCCTCATCGGCGAGCCTGCGTGGCCAGTACGACACCTTCTCAGAAACAAGGTGAGTGGCTCCTCGAAAGGCCCCCATCGCAGCAGCAGGCCTCCAGGGCCTTCTGCAGCTGTCCTCAAGGTCAGCTATCCTCCCTGTACCCGTCTACCTTCCTTTCCAACCCACTTTCCACTGACCTTTTCCTGTTCCTTCTTCTCTTCTACACCATGATGCTTATGTCTTCTCCCTTGAAACACCCACGCTATGGCCCTTTCCTAATTTCCTGACCTCTATGGATATTCCAAATGGAACTCTCATATCTGAAGATTCAAACAGAAGATCCAGAACCAAGAAAAAATATTTGACATCTGTGTTTCTGGTCTGGGCAACCTTACTGAGACTGTTTTATGACTGTTTTATGCTCAATTCACTTAACTATAAATTTTGTAGTTTTGTTTCTCCTCTGTCTCTGTCTGTCTCTCTCTCTCTCACTCACACACACTAGCCTTTTACATACATGTAATTATACACACAATACCTTTAATGCACCAGGTCAATCTATGTAAAAGAACATTAAAATGCTCTTTTCAATTTTAATATATTGAAGACATTCTATTATAGTAACAAAGTTGCAGATGCTCCTGAAATCTGAGAATATATTTAAGCACCAAACTATTCACTGTAATCAGTGACTTCACCAGGTAAAACATGCATAGAATTAACCAACTGAGAGTCAACTGAAAATGAAGTATTAAACCAAACAAACAAAAAAATCAGTAAGACAGAATTTGTATTCATTTATTCACTAACTGTAGGTTATAACATGAAGAAATCTGTTATTTTCACATGCAAATTACAAAAGATTTAAAGGTCAGTTCTCTTTAGAGAAAGTATAGTAAGCCAATTGGGTAATAACATACTGTAAGTGGATAGGTAATCCAACACAAAATTAAAATATTTTCTAATAATAATAATTATTAAATATTCACTTTGGGACAGTGTAATAAGATGTTTCCATGGAGAATCTCCTGGCTACACGGGGAATACAAATGTGAAATAAATAAGAATGCATGGCATCCTGTGTGAAGACAGCGAGCAGCGCAGCTGCAGAGGGCGCTGCCGAGAGCAGAGCGCAGTCTGAGCCACAGTGTGCTGTGGGAAGGGCAGCGCTCCCTCTGTGCTCCGCGATGACACACACACACACACACACACACACACACACACACACACACACACA
>NW_026596244.1:14023896-14051800 GCF_907164565.1 Psammomys obesus | reverse complement strand
CACACACACACACACACACACACACACACACACACACACACACACACGCCTCGGGCAGGCTGCCTCCCCGCCACATACGACACTCAGATCCCTTGCTTCCTCTCTTCATGTCCAAACCCAGAAACACGGGGCAGAGCACAGTGACAGTTGCCTCCTAACAGGCCTGTAATCAAAGTAAGTCAAAACTTCAGAAGAAAATTAATCAAGTAAAGGAACATTTTGAGTTGTCTGAATAAGCTCACTGAGCTAATGCTGACTTCCTAACGCAGACTGTTTCCAGTCTGTTCACTAGAGGGAGAGTCAGCGCGGACTACTGAAGTCAGTGTAGGGGCGCTTGCACCCCTACACTATCGGAAATGAGCCCGACAATGTGACCACCATCTACTGGGTTTTAGTGTCACTGGAATGAACTTGATCTACGTCAGAAAAAGAATGCCAGTTTTAAAAAGAAACGCTGTTACAACACAACACTTTTAGAAAACAGCTCCATTTTCCATCTTCCCTACTTTGCTATAACAATACCTGAAAAAAATCCTGATAGCCTTAACAGAAGTCAGTAGTAAAATCTGCCAGCCAGAGCACAACTCTACATCCTGGAGAATTTTAGCACATCATATTTTGTATTGGATTTATATAACTAAATATTTTAAAATTCCTATATCTGGAAAGCTTCTATTTCCATAATTTTAGATTAAAAAAATTCATGATAGACATTAGCTACAACTTAAATAAATGATAATGCCTTGAAAGCAGTGAACACTTGCAGAGCACTGTCAGCCAGAAGGCAGATGTGCTCATGTTCCGTGAGGGTTTCACTCCGTGTAAATCTCACGGAAATAACGTGCAGGTGGAATAGGGTCTCAAGCCGTGTGGGAGAATGTGTCCTCTCGCAGAGGGAGACCTACAGGGCCTGAAGCAGATAGAGAAACAGCAGTGGGGACTTCTGCTCGGTAAGTACCCAGCACACGGGCACAGACTGTGCCCTGTGTGAAAACGGACAAGGAGCCACGTTCAAAGCGCAACCTCCAACTGTGGGGATCCCCGAAGACTTCCTAAAGGAAAATTCTTGATTTACTGAGGCTTGACACATAAATTTACACAACCTGGAGACATTGGACTAATGTCTATCGTCCTGAACTATAGAGCACTGTAACTAATACAGTCCTGAGTTTCAGCCTGTTTTCAGGACATGTCTGTTTACTTTTTAAACCCTGCAGATAATCATCTTCAATTATAATCATTACTTCAGACAAAATACTGCAGACTAAGTCATTTAGTCAAGACATCATCACAGGCTGCTATAAACCTGCTGATCATTTCCTTATTCACTTGCCTTTTTGTCAGGAAGTATGAACAAATAAAAAATAAGAGATAATTATGCTATCAATTAAATCTCTAACAAAAGGCAAAAAAAAAAAAACTTAAATGATGTCATCAAAAATTACTATTGAAAGGCAGCTAAGTATAACAATGCATTAAATAGACACATTTATTGCTTTCGGCAACTTTGAGAAGACACCTTATCCTCACAATTCCATGACCTGCCATGATTAAATACTATTCTCATTATTTTGAAGGTGAAGAAATCACCTTACACATTGGAATGAATAAGAGGCCACTGACTGCTAAAGCAATGCGGTTTCCACAGCGCAGCACTTCCTCTGGTGGCTGTGATCACAGCACTAATTAAGCCCGCCAGGGAAGACTGAGTTTCATTAGCGCTCCAGTGACCGTCTCTAGGTTCAGTGAGGACAAGGGCTTGTCTATCTCATTACCAGGCACAGTAACTGCGACAAAGCAGGCAATAAATAAATGCCCCAAGGATGAACAGATGACTCTTAAACGGAAAATTAAGTAATAAAGATCTGCTGGACAAAGAAGTGGCCAAGTGAAGGCCTGCAGACAAAGGGCACTCTCACCTGAGGAAACTCAGGCACGGTCACGCACGGAGCCTCAAGAGGGTCAGAAGGGAAGGGTAACACCGGGCTGGACAGAAGTTCTTAAGAGGCTTTGAGATGTTTACCGAAGAACCTGTCAGTATAACTTGGATTGAAAAGAGACAATAAGGAGCTCTCAACTCAGGGGATGAAGCTCTGGGGTTTGTGATTTCAAGGGCAGTAACGCAGGGAGGACTGTGCCAAGGTGTCAAGGACCAGAAGTCAAGTACGAGACAAAACCTCTTCCAAGTGGGAAAGAGGGGAAAGGGGAACAATGAGAATGAAGCCAAGTACTGTGAAAAAACTGAAAGATGAAGATGCTATTGGTATGAAATGAACCAGGTCCCGAACACGTAATAACACCTGGACAAGTTTTTGCAACAGGAAAGCAACACGAGTCTGCAGCCTGAAAGATTTTTAAAATTAAGGCAATGAGCCTGGGTTTCAGTGATGGTAGATATTCATCTAAGTGTGTATTTTGAGCCATGCATGACACGAAATCCCAGAAGAAAGTCTGTTTAAAGGATAGGAGAAAAGCGAGGATAAAATCTGGAAAATTACATCCTTTTTTAAATAAACTGCAGAAGAATGAATCAGGATTTAAAAAAAAAAAAAAAAGACCTGAGGTTGAGGCTGACTAAAAGGGGTTTCTGGAAGGAGTTGGAGTAAAAGAGGAAGGTGGATAGAATCATAATCCATTTCAGACAGTATGAAAACTTCAACAACACACTTTTCCGAAGAAAGAGCGGAGATACAGAGCTCAGATGAAATGGTGCTAAGAAAAGCAAGTGAACAAAGACATTTCAGCTCAGGTAACCAAGAGGTTGTTCTTATGTTCTACAGAAAAACAAAGGAAGCCTTTCTTTGTTTTAAATAGTTTTGGGATGTATAGTCTATATACCATACAGTCCACCTCTTTATACAATGCAATATTTAATATATTTGTATATTGTACAATCATAATCATGATCTAATTTTATAATAATTTTATCAACATCCCCCTCCAACAGGATTCACCCTCTATTACCAGCCTCTGCTCATTCCACCTTCCTCTTGGCCAACAGATAATTCATATGAATGAAATCATGACATACAGGGTTTGAGGACTGGCTTTTTTTTCTGGGGTTGTTTTTTAGCTTCATCCATATCAAAATGTATTGCTCGCTCTTCTGCAGTCTCTCCATCTTCCTTCTCTCTTGTCATCTTTCTTCTCCCTCTGCTCCTTCTCTCCTTCAGTTTGTTTCTGCCTACAGCCTTCCTTTCTGTCATAGGGATTAAATATAGACCCCACATTATTTTTAATGACTGATTGGTGCTCCATCGCCTACAGAATATTTGTTCACGTGTACTGAGACACGATTACTCTTCCCAACCACACCTGTCTACCCTGAGAGCACCTGCCGAGCAGCACCCCTTACCCTCTCACATCCCTATTTCCACAACCCTCAATTTTACTCTCACTAGGAACAAGTTCAGAGATGACTAAGCTACCCTGAAGTCCAGGGGAACAGGAAGTTGTTACTCCAGAACAACACTAATCTGTACAACTGCACAAACCCCACTCGGCCCCTGCTAATTCAATAACCTGGGAGTAGAAAAAGATTTGGTTAGATTTATTTTCAAGATTTGGGGCTGATTTGGTTAAAAGACCAAAACAGGAAGGCCAAGAAAATGAGCGAGGCTCATGCGAATGTCTGGAAGGATAACACCCCGCTAGAGCTCAGCAAGCGGAACACTGCTACAGAGCGACACGGTCCGACACGGCAGCGCGCGGCAGCCCCGTTCCGTTCCGGTACACACTCTGGAGATGCCACAGCCATCGCGGTTTGTCTAAGCGCTAGTCGTGACGTTCACAGCAATACAATCCTATTAGCTGATGATACATTTCTAAAATAGTGACGCACGCCTGTGTGTGGAGCTGCCGCACACGGCTACGTAATACAGAACTGCACATGTTACAGCCGTGCTGGGCGGTGCTCCACACAGACTAAGCAATACTGTGTGACAGCCAGACCAGCTTAGAAAGCAGCTAGCTGGGCAGACACCGCTTCTCACTGGCCAAGCTCTCAAACTCTGGGACTCGGTAGTCCACCTCCACCTTCCGAGAGTTAACCATTTCTGACACCAACCGACTGAGATGCTGTGCTTCCCTTCTGTGCCCAGCTCAGGTCACTCAGGAGAGCGCTCCCCAGTGCAGCATGCTTCAGAACTCAGGCGGCCCAGCTTTCCGGCTGCCTACTGTGTACACACCCGTGCTTGCTCCCTCCACTCATAGTTCCGGGACATCTGTGCTGCTCCCTGTTCTTGCCTACTGTAAAAAGTGTCTCAATAAAAATACAGGTGGAGGTATCTTTGACACACTAATTTCTTTCAGATAAATAATAGGGGTAAAATTCCTGTATCATATAATATCTTTATTTTAATTCGTTTTGTACAATGACTATGCTAATTTATGTTCCAGCCAACTGTACCCAAGGCTTTCATTTCCTCTGCAGCCTGTAAGAATTATCTTTACTTTTCTAACAACTATCATTCTCAACAGGGTGAGGTGATATCATATTATGGTTTGGATTCACATTTACTGATGTGCAATGATTTGTGCATTTTTTCATATAGACTTTAGCCACCTATGTATTGTTTTGTTCTCATTTGTGTTCTACTTTGGGGAGGAGGGGAAACAAGGGAGGGTGACAGAGTCATACTGTACCCATGGCTAACCTCATACTGTCTGTATAGTCAAGCTGCTCTCAATCTGTGACCATCAGGCACCACCTCTAGAGTTCTCAGAAAGGAGGACCACCACTCTCAATATTTACTGGCCATCTGAACATCTCAACTGGGCAAGGTGAGTATTTATATCTATTACCTATTATTTAATTGGGCATTTAGCAATTATGTTCTTTTAGTTCATATATATTCTAGATGTTAGCCACTTGTCAGATGTTCACAACTATTTTGTCCCATTTTCTAGATTTCACCTTCATTTTAATGATTGCTTCCATTTGCCTTACTTTCTGTTTATTTGCTGTACTTTGGGAGGGGGTTATCTTATTCCGAATGATCTTGTCAGTTCCAATATCCCAAAAGATTCCCCACTCTTCTCCTGGTAGTATCAGTGCTTACATTCAAGTCTTTAGTTCCTCTGCGTAGATTTTTAACAGGTAAGAAGGGGCGATCCCAGTCCTCTCGCTATCAATTTACTCTCCAAGCCCCACGCACGAGACGCTCCGTCCAGTGTGCGTCCCCAACACCTGTGCTGCCTATTTTTATGTCCTCCTGACACCAGCTAGAGTCAGCTGAGGTAGAAACCTCAACTGAGAAAATGTTTCTGTAAGACTGGCTGTAGGGGGCTGGAGAAATGGCTCAGTGGTTAAGAGCTCTGAGTTCAATTCCCAGCAACCACACGGTGGCTCACAACCATCTATATACCCTACTGTACTCTTCTGGCATGCAGATGTACATGCACATGGAACATTCAAAAAAGAATGGCTGTAAGTAAGCCTGTACAAAATTTTCTTAATTTGTGATTGACAGAAAAAGGTCCATTCCACTGTGGTCGGCGCCGCCCCTGGGCTAGCAGACTGAGCACGCCATGCAAACTAAAGCAGGAGACAGGACTCCCCCCCACCCCCACCCTCCCACCCCGGCCTCAGGGACAGCTCCTGCCTGCAGGTCCCTGCCCTTCTTCAGCGCCTGCCTGCCGCCCTCACTGATGAGCTGTGATATGAAAGGCCAAGTGAAATCAAGCTTTTCCTCCCACGTTCACTATGGCAACAGAAATGCATCTTAAAAACAATCAGGTGGCTGTAGATGTGGAGGTTTGTTCTTAAGGTTTCTATACTGTTCTACCACCCTGTATGTCTTTTTTAAAGCCTATACTTTGTCAAATGCAGTGATGCATGCCTGTAATCACATCGCTCAAAAGGTAGAGGCAGGCGAATCTCTGTGAGTTCGAGGCCAGCCTGGTCTACAAAGAGAGTCAGGGACAGCTGAAGCTACTCAGAGAAACCCGGAATAAAAATTAAAAAAAAAAAAGTTCGTACCTGAATGTTTTGATTGTGACAATGCTGTGGTGGGTGTTTCAATTAGGTAATCAATGTCTTCTGTTTTGTTTGCTTAAGATGGCTTTGATTATTCAGGGCATTGTGGCTCCATGTGTACTTTACAATTTCGTTTTGTGTACCGCTGTAAGAACATTATTGGCAGTTTCATAGCTAATGTCTTGAATACATGAAGTGATTAGGTGGCACAGACACCTCCAACAACACCGACTACTGAGTACACTTAGAGAAGTTATCTTCCACTCTGGGGGGTCTTCAATTTCTTTCATCAATGTTGTATGATTTTCGTTGTGTGTTTAAATAGAAATAAAGTCACTGAAAATCCAAATTTTCCTGGTCTCAAATTACTCACACTGATGAAAAAAAATACAGTTGGCTTCTGAAACAGGTAAGTTTTGTTTTCCTATTAATTGATCTATCTATTTGATCAATTTTCCCAGTCTCTTTGTATAGCAGGTTACAAATTTCAACAAATACTATAATATGTCTACAAGAAAAGAACGTGAAAACCTTCAGTCTCCAGCTCAATGGCTGGAAGATGAGCAGGACATGCATGAATATCACTGCGCTGTACAATGCGCACATATCAAGAATGACCTTCCAGAGATGGAGACCTGCTTTTTACAACATTTCATATCAAATTAACTACTTGTAATAGTTCATCTTCACTGTCAACTTAACTGGATTTACAGTCATAGAAATGTATCTCTAGGCATCTCTATTTCAAAAAGGTTTAACTGAGGACAGAGGACATATGCTAAATGCTAGCAGCAACTCTCGCACTGTGGTCCTAGGTTGAATAAACAGGAATGATTCATCTCTCTCTGCTTTCAGACTGCTGATGAAATATAACCAGCCGGGAGACATGCCATACTTTCTTAAGCTGATTTCATCAGACTTTTTAAACAGGACAATGAGGAAAATAATTAACATACACATCATGTTGCAGACAGATTACAAGTACCTGACCAGTGACCTCATTTAATTCTAAAAATAACCTTACAAATTACAGTTATAAGTCATATTTTCCAGGTGAAGAACTCAAACTCTGAAACTTAAACTGATTTAACTAATAGTAAACAGAGGGTGACCTTCCATCTAAGACACCCCATTATTCAAATAGTTTTAGACTGTTTTGACTAAGATATTCGTGTTAGGCTCACTAATACACTCATTATGACAATTTATTATACTGGTATGCATTTAAACTTTTCTAAAACAGCAGATTTGAATAAGACTAAACTTAAATCTCTATTCTTTGAAAAACTATCAGCACACATTCAAATAAAAATTATAACATACATAACTTCACCAGCATTAGCATCATTCAAATTCGAAACAGCATGACTCTTACACTGAGAAATATAAAATTCTGTTCCTTGAAACACTCAATAGGAAGCACCTTTCATTCCCTGAATGTGTATCCAAACACTGAAGAACTAGATGCTTCAAAAACATATGTGAAGCACTCTCACATCCAGAGATGGCTCCTTTGATGTTTAGAATATTCCTTTCTCCCAAGCAGAGGACCCAGATCTGTTGTTGTTCTTGAGATAGTCGTTAAAGTACAAAGACTAAAAGAGCAAATAAAAGCCATTCTCTACAATAAAATATTTTAACTTTAAATAAATAAAGCTTTCTATGTAGGAACAACCTACAATAATCCAATACTCCCTGTGTTTAATCCAGAACTCTCAGAAAAATATAAAAATCAAATACATGATTTAAATCAGCACAGAAGAAAAAATATGTGTCATGTGCTTTTAGATAAATTAAAGCATTAGCAAAAATATGTGCTCCTAACCACAGGGGGAAAAGGGGCTTATTAAGTTTCACTTCCAGGTTCTGAAGACAGTTGGAAGCCGGTTCTCTGAGTAGTGGCTGTCATCTCCTAGAAGCATTCTGGTTCTTTCAATTCCGAAGTAATTATTCACATTCTGAAGTGATTGATTCCCCCTCCCTCGATCCTGCATTTAATGTTTTTTTTCTGGTTCTTAATTATCACTCCTTCACGGCTTCATCATTTACAGATTACTTCCTGAGTACCACTACTATTTGGAGGCTCCTGACTGAAATGATGGCAGACACGCAAACAGTGAGACAACGTGCTCTCTAATCACGTGACGCTTAACTAGAGCGCTGACCCGCTTTATGTCAACTTGACAGAACACTGTCATAATGTTATCTGAAACAAACTTGCCAGAGTCACCTCAAAAAAGGGAACCAGGATCCAGAAAATGGCTCCAAAACAGCGGCCTAGCGTCTATGGGTATTACCTTGATTAATGGCTGGGGTGGGGAGCCCATCCCAGAGGGTGGTGCCACCCTGGGCTGGCAGTCCTGGGTCCCATAAAAACAGCGAGTTGTGCAAAGCATGGGAGCAAGCAGTAAGCAGCCCTGCCCTCAGGGCCTGTGCATGAACTCCTGCCCCCCAGCTCCGGATGCAAAGTCTGCCCTGACTTCTCTCCCCGGAGTGTGACCTGAGAATTCCCCCCAAGCCACTTCTGGACATGATCTGCAGTAGTGAGAGAAACCTACCTAAAACACACAGTAAGTAAATAGTATGTGATAAGCACATCCACATCTGGCATAAATCCAAGACCATAAGAAAACTAAACACATACCAGTATAGAAAAACCCAGAACAAACAAAAACGAGTGCTAACCCCCAGCGGAAGGGGGAGGAAGTATTGAAGAAGGGGAGGGTTGTTTGAACTGATAGGAAAACGAGAGCACATCCAGGGTTTCCAGACAGCTATATCGGCATGCACAGGCCAGAGTACTAGTATCAGCTACTCAGTTGGTGCAGTACAAAATGAGATAAATACAAAATCACAGGATCACCATAAAAGACTAGAAATGCACAACATTCACACTGTCCTCATTCACATACCAATGAACACCTACTGATCACCAACGATAACAACAACCTGTGCCAAGCATCTGAGAGTCAAGCCGAAGACGTCAGAGTGCAATGAGAAACACAGGTGCAGGGAGAGACATTTATACAAACTGTACCCTAGAAACACAGAGTATAATGTAAGGCAAGAGACAGGCCCCTTCACCAACAAATTGCCACACACTAGTGGCAGATGTTTCCCAGGAGAATAAGAAAAGGAAAAACCCTGTTTTTCAGAGAATAACATAAGAAAAGCCAAGCAAGTGAAGAGCAACTGAGAGCAGGCTACAACTAAGTGTTTCCAGAATTCCTGGAAAGTGCAAAGCAAGAAGCAGCCAAGTGACAATTTGCAAAACGGAAGGTGCCAGGTCAGGAAGCAGTGTCTGGCTCCTGGTTAAAATCTTTAAAATCCTGTTCTCTCTCTCTCTCTCTCTCTCTCTCTCTGTGTGTGTGTGTGTGTGTGTGTGTGCGCGCGCACGCGCTTTTGTTGTTTTTTGTTTGTGTTTTTTTTTTTTTTTCTTTTTTCTTTTTTTCTTTTAGACCCAACTAAAGGCTTTTTACCAGGCAGGCTGAGGGCAGAAAGCTTCCCCCTGAAACAGACTGGTTGTACACCGATTCTTTGCACGCTTCGGGGGAAGCTGGCCCCTAGCTAGTCATACCTCTCGTGTATTGCCTTCCCACCCTGACCCAGAACACCATTGACACCTGGATCTTGGGTTCTCTCCAGGCCTCTCTGATGAAAGCATACTTGATGGGGGGACGTGGGTGGGCGGTTGAGGGTACTACCTCACAGACCAGTTTATATCAAGAGGGCCACACCACCTCAAAGTCCACAGCACTAATGGAGCCATTAGTTTCAGGATCCCTGGAATGACCTCAACTTTTGCAGAGATCTGTAGGGACCCCAAAGTAATCTTAAGGCAAGAAACACTGGAAATGAGAAAGTAAGTAAACATTTACTAGAACACAGAGGTGAAGTTTCTCTGTGTAGTTTCTGAAGATGTAGGCACACATCTTCCGATGTCCGTTCCATTTGCCTTTCTGAGTGAGGACTGATCACCTTACTCTGGGTCCTCCTTCTTGCTTAGCTTCTTTAGGTGTACAGATTTTAGTATGTTTATCCTGTATTGTAGGTCTAGTATTCACTTATGAATAAAGTATATACCATGTGTGTCTTTCTGCTTCTGGGATACCTCACTCAGGATAATCTTTTCTAGGTCCCACCATTTGCCTGCAAATTTCATGATTTCCTTGTTTTTTTAATTGCTGAGTAGTATTCCATGGTGTAAATGTACCACAATTTCTGTATCTATTCCTCCACGGAGGGACATCTGGGTTGTGTCCAGGTTCTGGCTATTACAAATACAGCTGCTTAGAACATGGCTGAACAAATGTCCTTGTTTTGTACTTGAGCATCTTTTGGATATATGCCCATGAGTGGTATAGCTGGGTCTTGAGGTAACACTATTTCTAATTGTCTGAGCAAGTGTCAGATGGATTTCCAAAGTGGTTGTACAAGTTTGCATTCCCACCAGCAGTGGAGGAGGGTTCCCCTTTCTCCACAACCTCTCCAGCATGTGTTGTCACTTGAGTTTTTGATCTTAGCCATTCTGATGGATGTAAGGTGAAATCTCAGGGTTGTTTTGATTTGCATCTCCCTGATGACTAAGGATGTTGAGCAACTCTCTAAGTGTTTCTCTGCCATTCTGTATTCCTCTACAGAGAATTCTCTGTTTAGCTCTGTTCCCCATTTTTTAATTAGATTACTTGATTTGTTGCTTTTTAACTTCTTGAGTTCTTTATATATTCTGGATATTAGCCCTCTGTCAGATATAGGGTTAGTGAAGATCCTTTCCCAGTCTGTAGGCAGTCGTTTTGTTCTGATGACAGTGTCCTTTGCTTTACAGACGCTTTTCAGTTTCATGAGGTCCCATTTATTGATGGTTGATCTTAAGAGTCTGTGCTGTTGGTGTTCTGGTTTTTGTTTTATCTCATTTTATTTTGTTATATTTTGTTGTTGTCTTATAGAAGATGGATCTTTTCTAATGAGAGAAAGAAAGGGAGTGGCCCCAGATGGGAGGAGATGTAAGGAGGAGCAGGAAGTACCAGAAGGAGGGAAGCTAATCAGAATGTGCATGAGAAAAGGGTCCATTTCCAAAAGAAGGGAGAAAGTTATGGCAACAATTCCACAAGATGATGAGTGTCTTCAACGCCAGTTTTTATATTTCCTGTATTTCTGATTTTTATGCTATTAATACATTTTAAAAACCTGCCAAAAATTCTCTAATGCAGACATCTAGCAGTAAGTATGAAAAAGACAGTAAATAAATATTCAAGAGCACAAGACAGCTGACTCATAATCAAATGGCTTCCAAAGCATGTGATCACAAAACCAATTAGAAACAGCACATGACATAAAGTAGGCCTACAAGTGAAGCAGATGACCTGAGGTATAGAGCAGAGGCAGGAGGACCTAAGAAAGACCCACAGCTGGCCACTGTTTAGACCACACATGGCAGACGTGTCCTGCACTCACATCCCACAGGCTGGGTCATCTCACAACACAGCACACGAGTATGCTGACTGTCCACTCTGTTAGAAGACAAACAACTATGCTGGCTGACTAGCTGTATCTGTCACACAGGGCAGGAAACGCTACCCTGGGGAGACAGAGGGAGAAGAGGACCTGGAGACACATTAAGGTAAGGACAGAGGATTCTCTGAGAAGGCAGCCTGTACAAAGACTTGAAGGAGCAGCAGCTTTGGCTGTAAACTTATTTTACAGGAGAGAATTTCAAATGAGGAAATAGAATGCTGAGTCATTGAGGCAGAAGCACTGAAAGAACATGGTACCAGAATAAGTCCATGTTGGATGCAGAACAGAGGTCAAACAGTTACTAACAGTCAAATCATGTGAGAGCCCATAGATCACAAAGCCACACTTCACTTTTATTCCCTGTGGAATTAAACACTGTAAGCATGTCCACACCTACGTGTACACTCATGAACGTGTGTGCGTGTGGAAGCCAGAGACCAGCCTTTGGTATCATTATTCAGGTACCATGTGAGTTTTAAAACGTTAGTGCGGTATGTGTTCATTAGGAGCGTGTCTGCCACAGCGATGTGTGAAGGTCAAAGAACAGCTGGAAAAAGCAGCTCAAGTGACTAAACGTTGCTGATCCTGGGTGTAAACACCACGGTGAGAATTTCTATGTAACAAACAAAAAGAAAAGAAGTAGTGACAAGATAAGAACTTTTCTTTCTTATTAACAATCACAAACTGTGTGTCTAGGGCATATATGAATAGACAGGGTTATTTTGAATCCTTCATATGACTGTAGGCATGCTTCATATAACAGGCAATGCTCCGTTACACTAAGAAAGTCTGAGACATCAATTATTTCAACAGGTAACATGGTTTATGTCTATTTATCAAATCAAAAAAGATGGCGTGAGTGTAACTAGATTTTACAATTCTCTTAGAGCCTTTAGAAGCTCTGACAATTAGCATGTTCACCACCCAGACTCTATGGTCACATTCTACTAGAACATTTTCTTGATGCCAGGTGACGGTGGCACACACCTTTGTTTCCAGCACTTGGGACGTGAGGCAGAGGCAAGAGGATCTTGGCATTGAAGTCCAGGCTGGTGTACAAAGAGATTCAGGGCTATGTAGAGACCCTGTCTCAAAAATGAAGAAAATCAACAAATAAACAAAATAAAAAAGGAAAAAAAGAGAAACAAGAGAATTGATTACCTAAATGGAAAATATGAGAGTAATAAATGTTTAAAGAAAAGAACCAAGTTTTAGCTTTTCTTTTTACTTAACTCATTCTAAATTTATTTTGTTTATAATTACCATTACATCTCCTCCACCCCTTTCTTCTTCCAATTCCTCCCATCTTCCTCATTCCCCTCCTGCCCCTTCTGAATTCATGGTCTCCTTTCCTTTAGTTATCATTTTACACACACACACACACACACACACACACACACACACACACACACAAATACATAAATGTAACCTGCTGAATCTATGTAGTGTTGCCAGAGTTTGTGTGTTCTGAAGGGCTGACGAATTGATGCTGGAGAACCGAATGGAGAGCTCATCCTTGAGAAAGCCTAACTCACCCGTTCTGAGCACTTGTCCCTGCCTTTAACAGCAGAGAATCCAGAACACTACTCCAAGGTTGAATCTTTCATTTATGGCAGGGAAGGTACAGCCATGAACTCTCTACAATATGGCCGCCTAACCAAACCTGAAAAGTGCCAGTACTAACAGGCATGCTGATGTGGAAGGAGGAAACCTCAGGAGGCCAAAATGTTGTCTTAAGGACAGGGGCACAGCTTGTGGTAGAGTGCATCCTTTGGTACACAAGTCCTTGTACTCAATTCCTAGGACCAGGAAGAGAACAAAAAAGAGGAGGAATAGGGAGAGAGGAAGAGTAGAAGAAAACCTAGCATATATGTGTTTAGTTTTTAAAGATATTTTCTTTGAGGTGCCTACTAGAAACCCATGGCAAAGGGACTCACCGAGCACCTTCCCCTCGTCTTCCTAGGCACACAGAGAAATCTCATCCCACAGTCTCCCCTGCTGCTCCAGTACGGCTGTATGACTGCATTAGAACCACTGATCATTTTCCAACCCTACTCCCGGCCCAGAGACTTGGCACTTGCTATATTTTCCAGGTTGCCTTCAAACTCAGAGATCTACTCGCCTCTGCCTCTGCCTCCTGACTGCTTGAATTAAAGGTGTGCACCACAGATCCTAGATGAGATGTCTAACAGCAGAGGATATGGAGTCTGAAGTCGCCAGCTCCTGCAGCTGAGTGGGACTACCCCTGGAGGGAGGGCAACACTAACCCATCATCAAACCTTTGACCCCAAAACTGTCTTGCCTACAAGAAGTGTAGGGGTAAAGATCAAGCAGACATTGAGGAAATAGCAAACCAATGAATGACTGGCCCAACTTGAGACCCATCCCATGGGAGAGAGCCAACCACTGACACTATTAATGATGTGCTCACAAGCAGAAGCTCAGCATAACTGTCCTCTGGGAGCCTTCATTCATCAGCTGATAGATGCAGAGACCCAGAGCCAAACAATAGGCCAAGCTCGGGGAATTTGTGTAAGAGTTGGAGGAAGGATTGAGGGAGTCAAAGGAGTCAAGGACTCCACAAGAGATCCACAGAGTCCACTAATCTGGGCCTATGAGGGCTCACGGAGACTGAACCACCAGCTAAAGAGCAGGCCTGGACCGGACTGGACCCCTACACATTTGTAGCAGATGTGCAGCGCGTTCTTCATGTGGGTCCTCTAACAATGGGAGTGCCAGCTGTCTCTGACTCAGGTGCCTCCCTCTGGAACCCTTTCCCCCAGCTGGGCAGCCTTCTCTGGCTGTGACTTGAGGTTCTAGGGTGGGTTGGTCCTCTTTAGGCTCTCCCTTCTCTGAGGAGAAGAAGGGGGCATGAGAAGGGGTGTGAGGGTGGGTCTAGGGAGAGAGAAAGAAGGAGGCTGAGCCCAGGCTATAAAAAGATTAAATAAATAAAATACATACAAAAAGATGTGTACCACCACAAGCACCTCAAAAACATTAATAACAGTAATAATAATAAGTTTTGACATAGTACCAAGAACTGGACTAACAGTAAACTCAAAACACACACACACACACACACACACACACACACACACAGACTCACATTTCTTTTGTGAGAGCTTATTTCATTCCATTTTGTTTGATAAGGTAGGTTTGTACAGGGCTTTTTGGGAATAGACACATACATGCACAAATACATTTACTAAAACAGAGCAGCACTTCTCAAGCTTTAACGTGCATGGAAATGAGTGCAGGGCATTAGTCGTGGTTGGGAATGCCTCATGTGGCCAGAGACTGAACTTCTAACTAGCATCCAAATGCTGCTGCAGCACACACACCCTTTGAAGCACTTAAGACAGTTGCACTCTGGGGTTAAGGAGCCTCTGACTTGCTGTCTTTTCTCAGCTTTCCAAGGAGCTAGGATGACAGGTACTAGGAACTTTTAAAATATCTTCTTGTCCATACCTTCTGGTAAAGATTAATGTGGTTATCATAGAAGCTGAGAACTTATTACAGTGGATCTGTAAGACAGAAAAACCTCTTACCAAAAGGTTTTAATATTAATAAGAAACAGAGTTTTGTATGAATTCTCTCATTACAGCAGTGTGTTTTACACAAATACCCAAGTGGAGACACTGATTATACAGTTGAATAAGTGTGCTAGGTTGAAGGGAAGGAACCTGACGGAACACATAATTTTAGAGTTATGTCTAGGCAGTATTCCTATAACTTAGTTGTGGATGGCCGAAAGCCTCAACACTGCACATAGCCAGAGAACAGAAAAGACAGAAGCCCAAAGATTAAGGCTCAAGTACCCCAATAACAAGACTAAATTAAGTAAACAAGAACAAAATTAATTTTGAGGAGAGGCCAACCGTAGGAGGAATATCAAAGGACTATATAGTGTTCCAAAAATACCCTGAAAGTGTTTCAGAATGACTTTAATTTTCCTACTGGTTGTGGGAAGCCTTCAGCAATGTGATGAGCCCTGTGAAGTCTTTCAACATTTCATTTATGCTGCTTTAGTCTGAATAACCAGTAATCAGTTACATATAAAAACAAGTCAAGATAGCCACTGAAAATAGACCACCAGACTTAGCACTACCCATGGAACTGGTATCCTTGAAAAGAACTTCAGTGTGGAATGAAGGGACAAAAGCCTCAGTGCAGCTGAGTTCCATAAGGAAGAACTCAACAAGAAAGAAACCCCTCAAAATCACCCATGATAACAAGGAAGCCACACCTATTCTGTATCTTAATTAGTACACTGGAAAATTTTAGAGAAAATTATTATACCAAATGACACTATGTAAATGCCATAAAACGCACAAAATAAAGAGATTCTATTAGGCCGTCACACATCAGAACAGCCTGAAGAGATGCTGACAAGGAAGCTTCTGAGCGCTGGGCGAGAACTGCAGGCCTTAACATAGATAGCAAGTTGCAGGACAGCCAGGGAAACCCAAAGAGGCCTTGACTCCCAACAAAGACAAAGGCTGCTGACAGAGCTCGGCAGTACACACCAGTACTTACCAAGATCTGACAAGAATGCACAAACATTCACAGGGCTCACCACTTTCCCAAGGGCTTTCCAAACAAGTCGGAAAGCTAAAGTCATTCAAGTCAACACCTATGCTTTCAAACTGTACCTAATTAGGTTTTTAAGTTAACGTTAACCCCACTCTACATTTAAATTAATAATGTATATAAATTTTCTGCATTTTCTCAAAAACAGACCATTGCCCTCAAACAAAAATATTCTAAGATGCTTAAGATTTCTTTTTGATTTATCCAGCTTATCAATAGCTGAATCCTCAAATATGTAAATAAAGTTAAGCTTCCTGGTCAGTTTAAGTCAAAAGATTAAATATCTATTTAAACTACATTAAAAAAACATTTTAGGAAAATCATCACAAAATATAACTCTGTAGAGTCTTTTTCCAAGAAAATAAATGGAGGCATGTAAGAAGTTTTTTAAGTATCTTCTCCATGCTTTATAAAGTTATCATCAATCCAAGTTGGAAAAGAAAGAAATCGCAGAGCAGTACATGGTGTTTAAGTACCGTATGTTTTCATTTTACACTTCTCCTATCAGGATGAAGTCTTAAAGGTAATTCAAAAGGAAAATGAAAGTATTTTACCCAGAAGATAGAGTCCATATGTTCTGCAATCTGGAAGCCCATTTGGGAAAAGTCGAGAGTTTTTAAAAACTGAATTTTGACAGTTGGAAACTGATGTGGGTTTTTTATTTTCTCTCTAACTCTCCTCATGAAGAGTTGAATCATTCTCAGGAGAATGAAATGGGCGTTTATCTTAACACCTGCTTAAACTGCAAATTACGTAGGAAACATTCAGCAAGTTTTTACAATCTCACAATGAGGCTTCGTAATAAACACTTCTTCCTAAGTGTGAGGTATTCCCAGAAGCTCAGAATGAGAAACACAGCTACATATTTGAATCTGTTTAGATTTCATATTCTTTAGTTTTCAATCCTCTTATAATTAATATAGTATGTACAATTAGCATTATTTTTGTTGGCAAGAATGTAACAGTTGACTATAACTGAAGATTTAAACATTAATACTAGCACCAGAGTCTAATAATAGAGACATCTCTTACTTGCTTTCTCTAGGCAACAACTCCAAATTTCTAGAACAATGCCCAATACCTAGTCTACATTAACAAATTACACAGCAATTATGAGTATATACGTGTCTTATTCGAGTCTTCTTTCTCAGATGTGGTTAATATAACAAGTTAAAATGATTGTATGCTCACAATCTTAGTAAAATTAAATAAAGTTCTTCAAGGACCTTGAATTGTATAGATTATTTTACAATAGATAACCTGTATAAAAATAGTAAAACACACTCCTAACTTAATGAATTTAAAAAATACATTCTTTGCTGCTGACACAAAGGGCAAACATTATATATATATATCTATATACACTATATAATTAGATACATATAATTTATATACATAAACATTGAGATTATACTTAGGTTCATAGAAATAACTTTGAGATTTTGAAACTGTTTTGCTTTCTCTTTAAAGCATTTTCGCTGTATAAACACTCAGCAACAGCACCCCTCCCTCGTTTGCCATCTTCCACTACAGTATCATCAATTCTTTGCTGAGAAATACAACAGAGTAATGATAAAGAGAGCAGAGGGTTGGTTTGTTTTTAAGTAAGAGGGCCTGTGAGGTAGCTCAGCATGTCTGCTGCCCACTTTTTCCAACTGAATTCAACCTCCAAGCCCACACAGTGGGAGGAGAAAACCAGCACCAGGAAAACTGTCTCTGCTCTCCACACACGTTGTGCTATGTGCACTAACACACAGAACCACATGTACACACCCATACATACACATCAGATAAATACGTGTACTTAAAATTCTCAACAAAATCATTTTAAAAATTGCATGAAAATGGCAACTATGGTCATAGTCATCACAAACATCTGCTTGGAAAGACGTTACTTCACGGAGATTCAAACATTCATTTTATATCTGATCTCTACCACCTAACCTATTTATCCACATTTTATTGTAAAATCATGTGCTTCCTAAGTACATTTTATTTATAGACTTTTGTACATTCTACGTCGTGTGCTCACACATACATGTATTCTAAGAGAGAGGCAGTGAGGGGAAATAAAAAGCCCAGACAGAGAGGCGCGTTGCCTAGACTGTTGTTCCGATTCCATACTCTCTGCCTGTTACAGATGAGCAAGCACCCTTTAAACCTATTTGGGCCTCAGTCTCCTCATCTGAAACTAAACGAGGAATGAAGGAATCTGTAAGTCCCTCTAAGCTTAAAAATCTATTACTTTGATGTGCTATTTTTTTAAATGTATTTTAGTCTTACTATACTTCATGCACCTGTCTATGTGTACTATGTGTTCAAGAACTTGTTATTTCCAGCCCCTCAGAAGTCTCAAAGACTACTGCTCAACAGAATGTATGGAATTGATTCTTTTATTTCCTCACTGTGTCTTTCTCCACAAGCAGAGGACAGAATGCAACCATTTGGCAGCTACCCCGAGCCTCAGCTTTTCCTGGGATCCACGCTGAGCCTTTGGATGGGTGAG
This sequence comes from Psammomys obesus, assembly GCF_907164565.1. Classification (NCBI taxonomy): domain Eukaryota; kingdom Metazoa; phylum Chordata; class Mammalia; order Rodentia; family Muridae; genus Psammomys; species Psammomys obesus. Next base: position 14,033,213 of record NW_026596244.1, on the reverse strand, counting down.
ACAATGAACACAGAACTCTAGCAGAGATGAACGTGTCTGGATGGGAAACAAGAGCACCTGCCACCTAAACCTACAGGTGACTAAGCTCTGGCAAATACACAGGAGGGAAGTGATCGTGGCTTTATTCTTCATCCCATCACACTTCAAGGACTACCAAGACTCTGAAGTTGGAAGGGAAAGACTAATCATTTAAGAAATTTGATACCTTGTTTTACATTACAAGGGTCACTGTTTTCAGTACTTAAGCTAAAGATTTGGCTTTGTCGAACAAAACTGAGCACATTAAAATAAGTTTCCAATCAATCTCATACAGGATAAATACAGATAAAATTCTAGACATTTGCAGGACAGTTTACTTATAAGAGAACTGAGGGTGCTACAGTTCAAAAGAAACACTGGGTTCATGGAATGCTCCCTGTGACAACTGCAGGCAATTTTACCTCTTTCTTCCCTTTGTTCACGTGCAAAGAAGATGGACTCGTGGCTTTAAGAAGAGGCGGACCCCTGGCTGGCTTGGGAATCGTTCAGAAGTCCAGATGATTACTGGCAAACTCTGCCTGGAAGCAAGCCTCCCCCAGCCAGGGCATTCCGACAGCAGAGTGAGAATCTTAATATACATCACATGACTGACTTAGCTGTTCACCTCTATCTCCATATTCTACCACAATTACATCACCTTTCTGTGCTAGAAGGTTTGGTTTCTTTAAAACCTCAGTTATGTTATATAAATATGTTGTGGGCTATGGGACTGCCTTAGTATGTCCACAGCTGATAACTGCCTCCTGAGGGGTGTGGTCTGTGCCAGTTGCACACAGTGGGACTCTGAGGACTCTGAGAGGGTATAAATGTGAGAGCCCTGAGGTAGGCTTGAGTGACAGACAGAGAGAAGGAAGGATGCTTCTTCACAGGCCTGTTATGTTTGCCATTTGTGGAACTGCTAGATATCCTGATGAGAGAGGTTGGTATTTTTTCAAAGAAGCCGATGACCCTAGCCAACTGGACCTCAGTCTAAAGAAGTCTACATGTCCTTTCCCTTCTAACCTTCGTTCTCTCATATCTAGGGTTAGGGGGTTGGAAGGCAGGCAGGCAGAGACTTAAGAAACTCCAGATACAGTAGTTTAAAACTAACGCCTACACCTTTCTAACAAAATAAACTAAGGATTAAAAGCAAGCTAATGTTCACCAGTAGAAAAAACTCCAACATTATACATTGTATATGTGGAATAAGGGCAGAACAGTTCTCCTAGCTCACCGGTAGAGTACTTGTCAAATTCAAGAGAGAACCTCTATATTATCCCAGTTCTAAAAACAAAACAAAAAAAGGATGGCTTGCAATCAACAATGACAATTACCATTATCAATAAGAACCCTTTCCATATTTCTATGTGATCATATTATTTGCATTCTTATTTATATACTCAAAATTATTATGAAAATACTTAATAAAACAACTAGCAAAAATGGCTACCAGTTTTCTCAGGTAATTTTGCTGAATTAAAATTTTGATTTTACATTAAAATTTGATTATTACATTAATAATTCTACAATAAAATTTCACATACAATGGAATTCTAACTTCTTTTTATTCAGATTCAACCTCTTACTAGTTAATTGATTTTGAGAAAAAAAGTGGCATTTTTAAGTCTTGACCTTTTATTTTTAAGGTAGGGATAAAACAAGAACTTCACAGATTTGATTAAAGAAATGATTCAGTTAAGTATTAACAAGAACATAAGAATAAATGGAAAAATATAGCTATCTATGTATATAATATACATAGATATATAATAAATATTGTATACAATATATACATACTATAGATAGATATGTAATAAATGTTCACACATTTGGACTTTATTATTCCTAAACCGTAATGGTTCAAAAAATGGTGAGGAAGTAACAGGGACGCCAGATACCAGTTTATACTTCAATTAATGGAGAAGCCATATTTTCCAGGTGTTTTCAGGAAGCAGGTAAAAACACATTTTTCCTCATTTGAACAACAAAAGTATAAAATTATACACGCTATATATAAAATTATTTGTAAAAAGGCATCAGGCCAAGTTCAGTACATTCACCAATCTTGAAAACCCACTCTGAAATACAAATAAAAACCACACTGATTCCATCTCATCCAGTCAGAATGGCAGAAAACAAGAAAGGACAAATGCTGATAAAAATGCAGAAAAACAGATACTGCTATTTGCTAGTATGAATGTAAATTAGTCCAGCCACTATGGAAATCAGCATGGAGGTTGCACAAACAATGAGACCAATACAGCCTAGTTAGACTCCATCAGGATAGATACCCAAAAGCCTGTAGGTCAACGAACCACAGAGATTCTCAAAGAGCAACATTCATTTCAGCACCGTGCACAACAAGGTAAACCCATGTGTGTTCCTAAGAATCAAATCAAGTGGGCATCAATCCAGAAATGGATAAGTGCCTTACAGACACATGGAATTTTTTTGTGTATCCATAAAGAAGAAATATTGTGTCACTTGAAAGAAAATGAATACAGGTGGAAATAATCACATTAAGTGAATTATGTGAGTCTTAGTAAATCTCACACTTTTGGGTCCTAGTCTTTAAAGAGATAATGAAATCATGGATGTACAGATGACATGAAAAAAAAAAAAAGGGAAAATTGTCTAGGAGAACAAAAGGGACATATGAGGAAGAGGAGAGAGAGTAGGTCAGTGTGCCCTGGAAGGAAATATGCTTGCTTTATAGCCTCCTGCGATAAGGCCTGGGCCTGATGCAGTAGGGCGTGCCTGGGAGGCACAGGGCCCAGGACAGCACACCCGTGCAGTTTACTCTTCCACATAGGGCATGAGAGGGTCCATCTGTGCAGGATGGCCTTATGTAACCCAATATAAAAGAAAGCATGCCCCACTGACAGTGCGCCGAACTCCACGGAAAAACACAGTTATTAGTTCCATTGTTTCCTAGGTGTACAAACACTATCTGAGTAGCTGTTTAAAATACTGATAATCAGTCAGTATTTTTTGAGTGAAACCCCAGTACAACACATTTTTTCCCAAGCTTCCCCTATGATTGTAACATTGTGTGTGTTGGGGGGGGTGACCTCAAGAGCTAGTAAAAGTGTATCTGTATATTCCCTGAATTCTCCTTTTGCTACTGAGGGACTGTAAAACCTTAAGCATTAACAGAGTGATCCAGGTCAATGCTGCAGCTCAAACTCTCATTTGTGTCGTGAACTGAACGATGTGTGTGGCCAGCGATCCTTCTGGCGCCGCCGGTCCTGCTAAACACCCAAAACCGGCACATGCACCTACCATCTAATCAGTGTTCAGGAAAGCGCTAAACCAAAACTATCTATCACCAGGCTGCAGCTAATATTCCCCGCATCTGCACATTCTTGTGTGGAGCTGCAGAAAACTGTTTCAAACAGCATGCTCTCTGCTCTGTGTTCATCAGAGACAAACGTGCTAACAATGAAACCCTCTCCTCCTTCAGAAACCTGAGGTCGTCCTCACATCTTCTGGGTCAGGCACCATTACGACCCACTTTTTCTTGTGACAGACACCTAAAGCACGAAGAAAGTATGGAACTAGGGTCTTTTTCTTTTTTTCCTTCCTCCTTCCTTCCTTCCTTCCTTCCTTCCTTCCTTCCTTCCTTCCTTCCTTCCTCCCTCCCTCCCTCCCTCCCTCCCTCCCTCCCTCCCCTCCCAAGTGTGGATTTCTCTATATACCACTGGGTGACTAGGAACTACGCTGTAGACCAGGCTGGCCTTGAACTGACAGAGAGCTGTCCACCTGGGTTTACAGCTGTGTACCACCACCGCAGGGCTGGTTTTTATTTTTATTTTTATTTTTATTTCCTTCTTTCTTTTCCCCTTTTTACTGAAATAAGTTGTTTTTTTCTCACATAATATTTCCTGAGTATGGTTTCCCCTCCCTCAAACCCTCTCTACCTCTTCTCCCATCCAAATCTACCCCCTTTCTGTCTATCATTAGAAAACAAACAGGCTTCTAAAGGATAATAATAACATTAAAAAAAAATAACACATCAGAATATGACAAAACGAACAAACAGAAGAAAAAGTACCCTAGGAAAGTCACAAAATGAAATACAGACACAGCAACCCATACATTCACACACTCAGGAATCCCAAAAACACTAAACTAAAAACTACAATATATATGCAAAGGACCTGCAGGGCAAAAAGAGAGAAAAATATAGACACATATATAAATAATTAAAAATTAAAATAAAAAGAGAAAGCCTTGATAGGACATTACAAGACAGGGCAACTCCAAAGATACCGCAGATTTGTTTCTGTTGGCCGACTAGCTGGGCACATACCTGACCCTAAGGGGGTTGGTGTCCCTGGATTTTCAGGTTTTAGATAAACCATTCTCACCTAGGCCAGTGCCTAACTTACATAGACGTGGCATTAGACTTCTACGCCACTTTAAGAAGTCATCCAGAAGTTGAAATTAAATATCCACATTAAGAAGCATTCCTGGGAAGCAGCCAGGAACACCACTGTAGGAAACAGCCTTGCACTGTCTCATGTCAGACAAGCTCAAGTTCTGCCTCAGCGATGGAGGGCGGAACTCCAGGACAGGACAGTCTAAACAACAAAATATCCAAAAGTCTACATAACTTGATATTTACTATGCAAAAATCTTATCCTAACAGAATAAAATGTTTATAAATATTACAATTATAATAATATACAAGTTCAAAGATCATTTCATTTATTAAATAAATGAATAGTTTTATAAATTTATAAATGAATAGAAGAATAAATTTATCAATTTATATTATTTAAACTTTATGACCATCTTTCTTTTGTCAAAACAAAAATATCAAGAGCAAATATTTCAATCATATGGTCTTGTAAAAATAAAATGTAAATTTACTTTCCTTTTCTTACCTAAGTCTCAGAAAACAAATTTGAAAAAAACCTAAGCCACATTTTAAAGGTAGTTATAAAAACCCCTTTGATGGGTGTGTTACTGGCCAGTTTGAATGGAGTTTAAGAGACACTTTCTGCTGAAGATCACTGTTATTTATAAGTCAGTTACAAATAACAGGTTATTGACAATGTCAGAAAATTCTCTAATAATGACATATAAATAATTTTAATTCATTTCAGTTTTACAGTACTCATTTACAGTAATATTACTAAGACTAACAACAGAATAGTTAATAATAGAAATACTTTCCAGACAACGATGTTTACATCATGAGTGACTTTCAAATATAAAGTTAAGGACAGGATCATGATTTAAAATACTGTAATTGAACCATAACAATTTTCAAACAATGAAATTTATTTTATACAATTATACAGAAAAGATTTACATGAATTAACACATGAGATACAGTCCTCATTGTCAAAAATTATGACAGAGAACGGTTTTGGAATGATACGCTATTTAGCAACTGCCTTCAGTACATTACAGTTACCATGTTCTCTTTAGAGTCACATGTCACAAGGTGATTTAATCGATTTTCAAGTAGTTTACGGAAGTTCGTTTGGAACTTTGCTGATTAGAAACTGAAAGGGAATTCCAAAGGATGCGGCACTTAGTTAAAAATGTTTCTCTTTCACCTTCCTTCAAGCCAACCTTTCAAGGTCCAATGCAAGCTAGAATACAGCAAGAAAGATTTTATGACACTATACTAAATGTTTATAATTTCATTGTGAAAAATAAATGGATTAATATTTATTACCATTTTTATCATTTTAAACTTTTTCTTTCATCAATTTCAGTCTATCATAAATCAAAAGTATTCTTTTAATCCCAACAGTAGACAAAAAATGCATTTTGCACTTAAATATGCTCAAGGAAAAAATTAACATTCTTTATCATTTCCCAACAGAGACAGTTAATACTCTAAGGCCACATTAATAGAAATCTTTCTGCCTCTGAAGAAAGTTTGATAGCACTCCTATTTCAATGTCTGAATTTCTCTCTCACTCTCTCTCTCTCTCTCTCTGACAAAGACAAATGATTGCCATCAATCAAGATCCAATCGGGTACACAGAAAGTCAGGGAAATGCATCACTCTTTACTGGGTTTCCTGTTATTTGAGCAGGCTTTGCTTCATATTATTTTATAAAATGATCAAAAATCCAGCCATAAGATAGATCATTCACACCCACTGTAAAATTAACTTTCATGAATAATGGGAGCTTTAAACCTCAGATAATGTATATGTTATACCAAAGATATTACTGAGTTCATTTCTGGCTAGAGATTATGTAAATGATAGTATATGACCTTTCTCATTATACTAGGACATGCAAAACACATAGATTTCATACATCATTTTAAAGCAAGTCAGTTTAAAAAGGGAAAATAGTCATTTATAATGTTCACAGTCCTGTGTAAGTCTGGAGTGCAGAACACGAACTGCTGTTGGTCATTCTGAGCCCTCTTGAACCTGTTACTACTGAACACAACAGCGAGTAAAATCGACATGCTCAAAAACAACCATTTCATTTTTGCATTTTTTTTGGAACTACAGACAAGACTGTTTGTAAACTTGAATGGTATCAAGCAATTGGTACTAAATTTTTAATGGGAACAGAGATAACGTCACACATACCAGGCCATCCCACTACAACTCTAAGAACTGGGGAGCCAGTGTAACGGGAGTGAAGAGAAGGTCTCAACACATGTTCTTTAGCCTCTGCTCTGTAGTGCCAAAGCACTGGGGACTGTCCATGTGAATCAGAATGACTTATGACCATGAAATAATTGTCCAAACGGTACAAGAAAACACAAATTTCAAAACCAGTTACTTTCCACTAACTTCCCGCATTCTCTGACAAAGACCCAGTCATTTGTACAGGCTCCCGAGGTAGAGACAGCGGGGTTCGCTCCACTCTCTCCCTTTCAAGTCGATATAAACCAAGTCCCAGACTGAAAGCATGTTTCTCCCTGGACAGCCCCTGCCCACTGCCACAGCCCAACCCTGTACTTCGTAGAGGCCACTTCTACTTGTCACTTTTCAGTGGTTTCTTCTTCAAATTTATAATAAAAAATATCTCCACATGATTTTAAAAACCAAATCTGTAGACATTCCAAGTACGCCAGCTGCACCCATACCATAGAACACCAACAATCTCCAAAGTGGGGTGTGTGAGCCCAGCGCAGACATATATCAAATATATGTGTCATTAGATAGTTGAAAACATTGGTTTTGCTCCAGCATCTATATAACATACATATATCATGTTTTCAACCATCTAATGACACTTGCTTTTACTACCAGTAGACACTACTTATATAAAAGACATATTAAATACAAAAAACAAAATTTCCATTCTTATCTTGTTCATGTTGTCATGCTGCTATAATTATCCACCCTTCTGACCTTACTCTCTATGAATTTGTTGAACTACTTAGAGTACCAGTTACCTTGTTCTGTCTTAATTCTGAGTAAGTCTTAGATTGGCAGAAAAGTTACAAATGTACGCTGATTTCCAACAAACCCAGGTGTAATGTGTGTGTCCTATTATTAAGTAGTTTGTCTTACACAGTAACAATCTACATGTGGAAGCTGAAATACACTGTCTGACCTAATCAGCAAGTGCTGCTCAGGCTTCCACAGTGGCCCAGAAAATACTGATATAAAAGACTCAGCTCAAACCCATGCCTGGCATTAACTTAATGTTTCTTCATTCGACTTCAGTATGGACGAATTCCTAGATCTTGTCTTGAATTTCAAGTCTTTGTCATTTTAGAAGTTTTTAAGGCCATTTCTTTAGAATGTCCCTTGCTTTGGGTTTGTCTAGTATTTCGACATGATTCAACTCAGGTTCGACATTTGGTGCAGCACTGTAAGAGCGAGACTAGGATTTGCTCAAGGTGTAATAGCACGTTACCAGGGTTCAGTCTGGCTCGCTGGTGGTGCTCATTTGATCATTCCTCACACGGTGCCTGGCCTTAACAGGAGGGGCCCTTGAGAGCACTGTTCCCTTTTTTCAAGTCCTCCTCCCTCTCAAGGATTTCCTGGCAACACAGGGCTGCACACTCACATGACAACTGTCCTGCCACAGCCTGGAGGTAGCCATTGTCCCAGTGGCCCTGGTTTGAATGGAAAAGTCCTATTCAAAAGTATTATAATTCTAGATATAATCACTGCTAGAGGGATGTGACTGCTTTCCGGCACAGTGAACAAAACTACAAAATAAATAGGGACATTCATATACATGGTTTTATACTTACAGTTATCTCTACAGTCATAATATCAATACATATTGACAAAATCAATTAACTACAGGATTCACTCCACTTTTCTGTTTTGTTGTTTATAATCCCTATAGTTAAAGAGAAACTTGGCTCTCATTCGTGAACTACTCACTATTTGACCTACCTTTGTAAATGCACCCGAAATCCCACCAAAGCACTGTGTTCTTTGCCATGTCCAGACGTGACCTATCCAACCTATGCGGGCGCTTTACTTCCTGCTGAGACATGGCCATGGTTATTTTCTAAGTATTGCTGGGGCTCTAACAATCCAGGCCAGGCCTCCCTCTTCCCCAGTAAGGCTGTAACTCTACACACAGGCCTTGCCACTGTGCAGACGCCTCTCCAGTCCATTCTTGCTTCAGCATCAACCATCTGACAAAGAAATGCCCTCCCTCTGCTTGACCTGACATGCTATGTCCTGCATCTACTCAGCCTCCTCTCTGCCCCTGGTCAACCTCCTCGAGCTCTAGCACCAGTGGCTCAGCCTCCTCTCAAGTAGTGTATTCTGTTTGCTGATATTCTATTTAAGCATTCTGTAGCCATATTTATGGAAGACCTCATTCACTTTTGCCAAGGAGCTAGTTTCATGATGATAAAGTTGAACCTGATGGTTTAACTGGCAACTTCACCTAGGAACAGTCTCAATGAAGGACTGCCTAACCTAGGTTGGCCCATAGGACAGCCTTAATTACAATAACTGATGTGGAAGACTTGGCCTAGAAGTGAGGTTTGGACCCTGGGCTGTATCTAAGGCGGGAACTAGCTGATCGCAAGCATTCATGTTTTCATCCTCTCTCCACTTTAATAGGGATGTGATATCTCCGCCCTTCGAAAGCAAGGGCTGCTATGGAATCCCTGCACTAGTGGACTGCAACCTGGAGCTGAGAGCTACAGGAATCCTTTCTCAAAATTCTCCTGAGAGAGCAATTTTACAGCCAATAGGAAAGGAAGCTCATGCACTGATGCTCGGGGAGAGCACACGGTCACACAGAGAGCTGTGAACTTGACTCCAGGAAGCTAAGAGAACACACGGTCACACAGAGAGCTGTGGACTTGACTCCAGGAAGCTTAGAGAACAC